>NC_137000.1:3039130-3209130 GCF_032717465.1 Coenobita brevimanus | reverse complement strand
GACTACCATTAATTCACTGAAGCGACAGGTACAGAAATAATAATTATAACAATAATTGTGATGCTGCTGATATGCTGATGATATTGGTGATTGTGGTGCTGACATAATAATAATAATAATGATAATAATAATAATAAAGGAACAAATCCTAGATAGATGCTGAAGCACCATAAGAGGCTTCGTTAGAGCAAAGAGCCTTGTGTGTGAAAATCCTTAGGAGTGGCCCACGGGCAGGGCCGCTCCTCGAGGTGCTCCCTCATCTAAAAATACTATACAAGGCAGTTATTAAAGGCGCCCTGATGATGATGATGATGATGATAATGGTGTTCTCTCACCTGTCCTGTCTCCTCTTGTAATTGTTTTGTCTCTGTAGTGTTGTCTTGTCCCCATTATTTCTTTCTATGGCTGTTCTAATCTAAAAATGTCTGAAAAGGAAGGAACAATCAGTATTTTAACTATCACGAAAAAGGCAGCAGTAATGTTAAGAATAACAATGTTAGTAATATGACAATTACAGATATGAGCAATAATCGTAAGAGCTGTAATATCAATACGAGAATAGCCTACTAATACCAATAGTACCAATAATAGTAGAAGTTGCAATATCAGCAGTATAAAACAAAAAAAAACATTAATAACAGTACTAGCAACAGTAAAACCAGTGGTAATAATAATATCAACAATACCACATTCTAGAAGAAGGAGCACTCACAGCGCAACCCCCGCGCTCAACACATGGTCTGAGGGCCTAATGTTTGACTTTCCCACGTGTCCTTGGCCTTTCGATAGTTCACTCAGATTTGATTCACCTCGTTCATGCCCAACCCCTAATGCTTCCAAAAACTTTGGTCCAAATCAGAACAAAACAGTCTGGGTTGATTTTGCTTCGTGAAACATATTTAATCTTTCCCTGTGATCTTGACTTTACTCTACACTGCTTTATCAGTTTTATGCTACATGAATCTCATAAAACTAACTATCGGTTTAATATGCACAATAAATCGCTCAGGCATAGGTGCTACGAATCCTTCAATGTTTCCTAAAATAACCGCTACTAAAACTACCAAACAACCATTCCCTGCCACAAAGCTCTTCTAGCTTTCAAAACGCGTTAAAAAAAAAAAAAAAAAAAAAAAAAAAAAAGACTTCTTATCCTGGCTGAAGTCCATTCATATTTACTCACCTGCATATCAGTCTGCTCCAGGTTACTGTAGCGTAATTTTCTTAACATATATTTTATCTATAACGAAGACTAATGTCCTGGGGAAGCCTTCAAATGCCTTCTTCCATTACATCACAACTCCACTTCATATCATCTCATATTACACTATCCTCCTGACTTATGTTAACCAATATTGACTCACACGCAAATTAGCCTAGGCAAGATTAACATCCTATGAATTTGTGTACATATACTTACCGTTAATAAAGACAAAAATGCCCCGGAGACGACGTCACAAACCTTCCACCTTGACAGCTCGGCCTACAGTGAACACGTCATCAGAAATTTGCCTTGTTTCTCGGACGCCTCTCGCCTCTCTATTAGAAAATTTAAATCTAACGCCTAACCAGCAACTCAACCAGGCGACGAAGGAAAACGGGCGAATGGCCTTGAATCCTGAAGAAAATGAAAGTTTCGACCGCAATCTAAAGTAATTCTGCATACCGGAGTGTTCGAAAGTTATCTGTCTACCTACCTACCTATCTATCTATCTATCTGTTTATCTGTCTCTCTATAATCGGGCACTTTTGGGCTCCATTTTTAAAACTGACAGCGTAAAGGTTTCCCGTCTTTTACATACTATCTATCTATCTATTTTCCAGTCATCTCAATCCCGTAAGGGATGGCAACAAACAAATCGCCTCCATGTCGCCCTGTCCAGTACCACTTCACTGTCTTACTCCCAGCCCACACACCCCTCTCTCATATACCTCTCCACTCCATCCCTCCATCTCATCCTCGGCCTCCCCCTCCCTCCCCCCTTCCACCTCACTCGCATACACTCTCCTCGCTCGTCTCTCGCTCTCTATCCTTTTTTATACTAATATCTGAAAAATGAGACGGTGAAGCAACATGTCTGACCTTTCTTTATCGTTGCTGACTGCTCGTACATTTTGCAACATGGCATGCAGGCTGATTACACTTAACAATCACAGGTGTTCCGTTAACCTTAATTCCGCAAGGTGTGGCCACAGACAAATCGCTTCCACGTCGTCCTACCCATCACAAACAGACTCCTTCGCACACCACTGTCATTCACATACTTCTCCACCCAGTCCTTCCACCTCATTGTCTCCCTCTCCTCTCCATCCGACTCGCTCATGGACCCCCCGCCCCCTGTCCCATCCCTCTCTCTCTCTCTCTCTCTCTCTCTCTCTCTCTCTCTCTCTCTCTCTCTCTCTCTCTCTCTCTCTCTCTCTCTCTCTCTTTGTCTTCTGGCTTCAGGGGGCAAAACGACTTGCTAGGGTGGAAAGAAAAGCTTTGGTCGTCTTTCCACCCTGGCCGCCTCCTATATCATCCCTTCGTGGCCAAAGGATTTTTTTTTTTACAGCGAAACAGTATAATTTTATTTTCTTTTTGTTCCGGAGAGGATAATATTTCACTGCCACCTCCACCCCTCCATAAAGCAAACGAGTCCCATTATACATTTTATTTTATACAGGTGTTGATACTGTTACTGAATCATTGCCTATGGGATAGTAATCTTAGGCTGGCTCTTCAGTTTTAGTAAAGGTTCCCAATTTGTACGGCAGGGGTCTCTCTCTCTCTCTCTCTCTCTCTCTCTCTCTCTCTCTCTCTCTCTCTCTCTCACACACACACACACACACACACACACACACACACACACACCAACCACCCGCCTATCTATCTGTTTATGCTTGTTTATCTACTCATCTATCTACAGTTTCTATCTAACTTCCTGTCTGTCTATCTATCTATCCATCCATTCATTTATCCATCCATCCTTTTATCAATTCCTGTATCTATCTATCCATCTATCTCTCTCAATCTCCATGGCCAAGATTGATGAAAATTATACCCTAATTTTGACATATTCAGGGAGTGCTCTCAATGACGTCCCAAATCTCCTCCTCATTGCCTTCTGCTCACCCGTAATTAGCCTGTAATGACCCTATAACTCCTTCACCCTCATTAAAACCTCGTTAGAGATCACGTTATACTGCCTGGCCCTGTCCCCAATCTTCTGGTCCCGGAGGTGGTCGCCTTCACGTGGTGGCAATGATATAACAAAGTTTCTATGTTGCAAGGTTCTACAAGCTTCCTCCACCTCCCTCTCTCCCACAAAAGGAGAATGGTGGACTACAGGAAAAAAAAAAAAGGAACGTCAGCCTGCAGTCCACTCAAGGGTTTACGCTTCAGATGAGCCTGGGAACACAACAACAGTTCAGGGTGCCACAAGACTTCTTTTTTCTTTTCTTTTTTCAGCTGAGGGAAGTTCCTGTAGTCAGATGGCTGAAAATTCTCTAAATTAACCTTTGGAATATTCCAATTTCCCTCACACGAGTAAAATGGTCCGGATTATCCTGCACAAAATACCTGACTTGTTCATGGCAATGAAAGGGCTAATGAGTGCAAAGTTTGGGGCAGGAAATACGAGACAGTTAGAACAGCAGTGGCATTAGCTCTAAAACTGTGTTTCTAGATAGTTATTCCAATATAATGGAACTTCTATATACTGTACCAAGAGTTCAGTTCAATGGCGTATTTGTTCATTTTATTCTCCCAGTCTTCAGATTATTCTTTTCAGCTCAGGAGAGATTTTTCTGAGTAAAGGAATTGGACAGAGCGTCCATTAACCCCTTCATATAAAGAAATATCCCTTAAAGTGAATAAAATAATCTGGAAGTATTAAGAATAAACTCAGTTAACACTCTTTCGATGTGAAGAGGTTTAGAAATGCCCATTTAGTTTTGATAAAGTCTTATGCTATAGGACGGTTGAGGTATTATGTACAAAAAAAAAAAGATGTGCTGCTGAAGAGCAGGAGCGACTGGATTGCTTATTACTGCTGTTATTATTTCCCTTTTTCGTTGTGTAGAGAAAATGGCAGTGTTCTTCTGTTTCGTCTGCTTTAATGCTATCTCTGCCAAGGTCATCATATTATTAAGAAAAAATTGTTGGCAATGTAACAATTTATAATTTCTTTGTGCCAGAACTACACGATATTGTAGCAGTTCATTACGGTGATGAATTCTCTGAGTTTATTAATGTTGCCTCCAGATGATATTGCTGAAACTAAAAGATTCCCCAGGTACCGATGGAGCTAAAGAAGGCCCTGTCCAACCTCTCCTGTTAGAAAAGTTTATCTTAAGGCAGATAAATCGCCAAGGAGATGCAAGAACAGAATACATATGAGGTTCTCGGGCTGAAAAGGTATATTGTATATTGTTGAGACCTGCTGCATACTGGGTATTTTGTATATTGTCGGAGCAGGGTAAATCCTCTTAGTGTTCTGATACGAGACGTGTGTGTGTGTGTGTGTGTGTGTGTGTGTGTGTGTGTGTGTGTGTGTGTGTGTGTGTGTGTGTGTGTGTGTGTGTGTGTGTGTGTGTGTGTGTGTGTGTGTGTGTGTGGTTACCTAATGTCTCCTACATATTGCTGTTTTTACGGGAGTGAGTAAGGTTCGTAGTATCTCTTGTTCTATTACTGTGTTGTCATACTTTTATTTACTTTATGAATTTTTTGGCACACCCAATTTATCTATTGGATGGTTCCATAAGTCTACGGCTCTTCTTGGAAAACTGTAATTCCCTGCAGTTGTTATCACTTCTCACTTCACGCAATTTCCGACTGTGGTCTTTTGACGTTTATTTGTAGGAATTATGTCGTCCTTCTTGTCAATTTCCTCCCTTCTCGTCACGCAGTTGTGCAGCATTATCATATCTTCCCCTTTTCTTCTTCCCCCCGGGAGGAATAATTTCAGACTTTTCGGCCTGTCTACGTAACTTAATACTCACCACACTAGCTATTCCTCTTATGGCTGATCTTTGCAACTTCCTCAGTTTTGTTCATGTGCTTTTTCAAATGGTTGCTCCTTTAAATTCTTGCATATTCAGATGTTGGTCAAATAAATGTTGCAGTTGCATTACATTCACGACGAAGTTCTCTGTGTACCTAAAAGTTACTCTCATGTTGATCTGTTGAAAGTATATATATATATATATATATATATATATATATATATATATATATATATATATATATATATATATATATATATATATATATATATATATATATATATATATATATATATATATATATATATATATTACAGTTATGGTCTTCAGATTATGAAGTTGGGTGGACACGTTTCTTTCTCTCTCTCTCTCTCTCTCTCTCTCTCTCTCTCTCTCTCTCTCTCTCTCTCTCTCGTGTGTGTGTGTGTGTGTGTGTGTGTGTGTAGTACTTCTGTGTTTTTACACAGCGATTAACAACTGGTGACATAAGGTATTTTTCAGATATGCTCTCAGAGTGATCTTAAATTACTAAAAATTTTAACACATGAAACCCAGCACTGTGTTAAGGCAGCCATCAAAGTCTAATTAACTGTCACCGATTTATTGGGTATCTTTTGCTACTTAGTACTGAGGTGGCAAGATACAGACATAAAATTTTTCAACTGACTGTAGACAAACAAAGCTCCAACATAAGATTTTGTTTGTACTTCGGAAATTAAAATGAGGTGTTGTTAGCTTCAGTGACTAGCCAACAGAGGTGAAAAAAAAAAATGTGGTGTTTATGGATATTATTCCAAAACGAGACCAAAAAATATTGCTATTAAAATTACATACAACTCATACTAATATGTACACTCAATACATATCTATTTGCTAGCTTGTTGCAAAATCTGCCATCGTTGTAGCTAACCCCTTCATCCCGAGGACGCCTTTTCATTCTATTTTTGCTGCTCTCAGCCTATTTTATTCAGCTCGGGAGAGACTTTTCGAGCTGTTGGGGGTTACCTATGGCTTTCATCAAATCCCTCTCTACTAAATTCTCTTCACCTTAACTTGACCCAGATTTTCGCCCTTTTCCGTTTCTTTTCACGTAGCTCAGTGACACGAAAAAAAAAAAAAAATCTATGACTCTATGTTCTTTGCATAGCACTTCTTTGTGACTGTCATCATAATCTAGTATTAATATACTGCTATAGCTCAGCATTCAATATGGAGGGATGGCAATTTTAGCCAAGTTAGAGCAAATGGAGTATGGGGTTGGGTTGTCTTCTAGCCTTCATGAACGCTTTTACTGCTAGCAGAGTCTACGAACCTCAATAAACTCGTTTGGTAGCAGCAAGAACATATAATACTGACGTCGTCGGGGTGAAGGTGCTAGCTCGGGTGAAGATGGTGGTGGCTAGTGCAGAAACTCCTAGTGATCTGCAATAGCCTTCCCCTTGCTATAATACAGTTAAGTCTACAATAAGCCGTATATTTATTTTTTTATCATATTTTATTTCACGCCATCTTACAACATTAGGGTGTTCATCAAAATATTTGCTTTTATTATATTTTCAGTTCTAAATTAATGTATTCCATAGTTAAAAGAGAACATGAAGTTGTCTATTGGGTAGAATGAAATAACCAAGTCTCTCTTACTCTTGCCCTGAGGAGCGATCAGGCTTGGAGAGAAATTTTGTGCAAGTATTCATTAATACTGAAATTTTGTGCCACTATGCTTCATACGTCACTGATGCAGAGTTTTTGTAATCTTTCATGTTTTCTTTTGTATTCTATGTACATAATAGTAAAAAAATATGTGTATCTTTTTTTTTTTTATTTAAGTACAGTTATATGATAATTATTTTTCCTCGCACATGAAACAAGTGAGGCCCATAATCAAGGTGGCGTTAGAGGCTTCGTAGCACCTTTTCCATGGCGATTTATTTTTCATATTCCTCCTAAACAGTCTCTTGTATGTTTTTTACGTCTCTTTTAATATCAACAAAGTTTGCATCAATAACATACAAGAGGATATGAAGATGTTTAAGCCTACATTTAGAGGTCATTGATCGTTCTAGCACCCAAAGGCCTTTTCACTCGGTGGCAGCGACCTTTACCCATTGCCCTACTGAATCCCGTATCCCTGAAGTCTCCACGCAGGACTTTACCTCACCAGTAATGTGTAAAATAAATAACTAAGGAAGAGGTGCTACAAAGTCTCCTATGCCACTCACAATACGCCCCTCAACCTGAAATACCATGGTCCGTGGAAGTCCAGTGTGATATATTTTCAGCAGCTCGTGATGTTACTCCTGGTTATTCCTCTGGCTGAAATGTGCAGACCTTGTATCTCATTCCGGCTTATGTCAGATGATTTCCTTTCATTCAGCGTCAACATACAAGAGGTGCCAAAAAGTTATTTCCCCTAACGTCTGATGATTATATTTACCTCAAAGAAATCCTTCCCAGGTAAACAAAAAATAATAGAAAGCACATCATGATTAATTTTTTGGCCAACAACTGAAAACTCTGCAGCTCCCAGTCACCCACCACGCAAAAACAAAGGTGTTAAACTATACCTTAATCAATATTTTGGTTTAAATATGAGAGCTCTGTGATTTATTCCAGCGAATGGCTGACAGTTTTACTTAACTCAGAAAAACAATTTTATTACAGCCAAAGGATTAACCTCACCAGAGAAATCATCACAGTTAAAATCACTGACTTAATTATTAATATTTTTTTCCTTTAATTCATATATATTGTGAAATTATGGAGACACTGATCAAGTATATCTCATAAATAATATAATATCTCTCACTAGGAACATATAGTTACATTGTCTTAGTATAATTTGGTATGAAAAGTGTTTGAAAAGTTACCATGGCATGTAACCCTGGAGGAGGCTCTGTCATGTTCTAAGAAAATAAATTAATTCCAGTTATAAAACAAGTATCCTATCCTAATCAACATTTCTAACTTATAATAACACATATATATAGTAGGCCCATAGGTAGACCATATATTATAGGTAAGTATTCTCGTCGGTTTTGGAGCTTTTCCATAGCAACTCTTTTGCAGTGATACATTTTTACCCATTTCGCCTCTGTACCCTCTTGCATGCTTTTATATTCCTCATAATATCGACAGTTGGTATAAACAACATACAAGAGAATGTCGGCGTGTCTTATCTATCCATACATCCATATATGATCCTTTACTATCCCTTCGGGAGCGCAGGGACCTGGGGCTAGGCTACTCAGGTCTGACGTTCAGTTCGAGCGACCTGTCTCTCTTCCCAGACTTGCATTATGTGAGCAATGAACCCAAACCCTCCCTCAGATTTGGACCCTTACAGTGTGTGCCATATACAGAAATAAATTAGTAAGGAAGAAGTGCTAGTAAGCCTCCTAAACGGACGAGAATACGACCCATAGCATTTGCCTCCATCGCTGAGGATATATATATAGTAAATCTTAACGTCAAATCGCGTAAACAGAGAAAAAGGCACTACGTAGACTGTGGTTCCGTTTACACCGACACGCGTCTTCCTATGGGGGTGGGGCGTCTCCAGCCGGGCGAAGGAGAACTGTGGGGGAAGCGGTGGGGGGGGGGGACAGGTTAGTTGGGCTATAGAGGGAGAGGTGATGTTCCTGATTAAGGGATGACGTTTGGAGGGAAGGGATAATGAGAGTCGGGGGACTGAAGATAACGAGGGTGGTGAGTGGGGGTTGTGCTCTCCAGCCGGGTAAAGGAAGTGAATGAAGAGATGTGGGAGGGTGAGCAGGGGGGCTGATGATGACATTCTAAGGTGGGGCCGATGGAAGTGAGGTGGTTATTTGACGTGTTGACGTTAGGGGGCCTGAAGGTGTAGGAGTGGATCTCCAGCCAGGCGAAGGAAACATGGGAAGGTTATGGGTATTCCAGGGTTCAAAAGATGGGATGGCTGATTCAGAGGCTGCCTGATAGGGATAGGTGAGGCAGGTTCTAGGGCTAAGGAGAAGGGATGATTGTTCTAGGAAGTGAATGACAAGAAACAAGGGGGTTGTATTCCAGGGCTAGCGAGGAGTGGGGGGAGGTGTTTTCAGGATGTCAGTGACTGGTGTGGAAAAGAGTGAGGGAGATTCAGGGGTGAGAGACTGAAATGTGCAAGTGACAAGGAAAAGTGGGAAATATCTGGAAGAGGGGAAGAGAGATCCGTGGTGTGAGGTAGATGAGGTGAGGTGCAGGACAGGTGAGGTAAGGCGAAATGAGGTGGGCCGCTTCTCCACTTCATTCCGGCTGGGGACACCATTACGACAAGATTGTTTTTGTTGTTGTTGTGGGGTAACCCCTTGACGGCGTCCCACGGTGCTTATGTGGGGATCACCTGGGGGTCACGGGAGCCAGGCTTACTAACAAAATGACGGTCAGTTCCCTCTCGTGTATTACTCATATATATATATATATATATATATATATATATATATATATATATATATATATATATATATATATATATATATATATATATATATATATATATATATATATATATATATATATATATATATATATATATATATATATATATATATATATATATATAATCACTTCTATCTCGTAATTTACATTCTTTTATTTCGATCATTCTTTCTCGCAACTCATTTTTTTTTTTTTTTTTTAAATCAAATCCCTCTCTTAACTAAGGATCTTTGTTGCTTGTTTTTTACGAAAAGAAACATGGAAAGGTTCTGTCTTTCCTGTTCTTCCTAAATAAACAACATCGTGACTTACATTTATTTTTACGGGATGAGACATGTGCATTTTTACACCTGCCTATCCTTTTCTTTTCTGGTATAAAAAGCTCCCCTTATGGTTGGGATTTATTATTGAAATAACATAAAAACTTGCAACAGTTCTTCAGCATCCTTATCCTTTCTTCAAAACCAAAACCGTATTGCGAGAGGGAACTGGTTTCAATTCTGTTCGTCCTGGGATTAACTGAGCAAAAGCTGGGATCACTTTGGGCAGGAGCTGGGTTAACCGCTACACTACGATGACGTGCTTTGATATTTTGTCCTTCATGTGATGGCACCAATAGAGCCGAGTGGCTCTGGTGGTCAGTTACATATACGATCCTCAGCTCTCTCCCTCTCCCTCGAGAGGAGGGATGGTGGACTGTCGGAGAAGGGCAGCTTCAACTTTTAGTCCACTTGGTTGACGTCTGACATGAACCTGGGACTATAACTACTCCTGTTCTTGTTTCCTTCGATTAGGAATATTCAGCTTTATGAGAGACGTCTCGTACATAAAGGGTTAGATATAGCCTTCATTAATCCCTATTCTTGTTACCTTCAGTAGAGTTTGTCTTGTTTAGGGGAGACTTTTTCAACATTAGGGAAGAGATCCCACACACTCTCACGGCTCTCTCTGTAAGCTGAATAAAATCGTCTGATAACAACAATAGAAAAAAATGTCATCGTAGTGAAGGGGTTCAGTAGTTTAGTTCGAATCACATTGCATCTAATCCCTTCAACCAAAAGACGTCTTTCTTTTCTTTTTCTTTTTTTTTCGAGTAGACGATTTGATACAGATTTGGGGAGGTCTCTTGTGAGAGGGTTAATGAAGGCTATATCTAACCCTTCCACTTCAAAAAGTACCTCCAGAGCTGACTAAAATCGTCAGCAAGTAGCAAGAATAAAAGACGTGCTTATAGTAAAGAGATAGTAGTTTTCCCCCTAGAGTTTTTCTCTTACTTCGTTGGAGCGGTAACGAGTCTATTGTGGATGTGCACTGATTCTAAAGGAAAATGGTAATAGCCAGTCTCACAATACCCCACTGAGAGCTGTAAAGGTCCGAGGCTAGTCTCCCGTGATCCGGAGATTACAATTTGCTCAATCATTTATCAAGTCCTTCAACACGACGACGTTTTTAGATTTCATGCTACCTCCAGACGATTCTTCTCAGCATATGGACGCCTCTTCGATCTGGAGACTTATATATATTTCATTTGCCCCTTCACTACTGGAGGTTCTTCACAAGTTCAATAATGTAGTCTGGCGGTAGTCTGATTAAGATGAAAAACACGTCATCGTGTTGAAGGGCTAAGAGGAGTGATCACCAAAGTCATGTTCTTACCTTGTTCTTAAAATCAGCTTGAATGAAGTGACAAACTCTTTCTTTTTCATCAATATAATGATAAAATGCAAAACCACAGAAGGTTTTGAATGTTGACTAGGGTGCCAAGCCATCTTAAGCCTGAATTATTTATCCCTACGATACGGTGGTCTTTCTTATTATTGTCTTGCTACTTACAGACGATTTCATTCAGCTTAGGAGAAAATTTATGACCTGAATAGGTGGTTTATTACCTTTATGTACACTGATTCAGCATACGATGGCTTTCCAAAGTTGCATAAAATCGTCTGAGAGGGGCAAGGGAAAAAAATACGTCACCCAGATTCAAGGGGTTAATTATAAAACGGACATGGGTAAACAAGACCCAGCTTCAGACAGTCCCTCGATAGAGCCACGAGTGAGAAAACTGTATGCTGTATTTGGCATCTCCTATCCCGCTCTGTAATTCGTAACGTGGTAAGTGGGATAAACACACACCTAATGCTCACAATCGCTTTATAAGTGACCCTTTGAATGTGAGAGCTTGCGTTCACCTTCTTCCCCCTCAGTAATAAAGATACAACTAAAAGAAATAATGAAATTACTTCTTTTGCACTGGCAGGAACATGGCACGATTCTGTAAAGTTTTTTATTTATGAATCAGATGGAGATTCTGCATCTCATTCCTCCTACTTTCAAATGCCGTGAGTTAGTTTTTGGAGAGAATTTGGAACTGAAAAAGTTAGATATAGCATTCGTCAACCCCTTCCATACGAGAGGCCTTCTCTAAGTAGAAAATAATCGTCTGGAGGTAACAAGAGTAAACTATGTTACCTGATTCAAGAAATTAAATGCCTAAATAATGGTAAAGTGGGTTTGAATTGTGTATTACAATATTATCAGCGGTAGGATGTCTTTAACTCTCGATATTCAACACATTAATTTAGTTAGCAACCATGTTAAAGTCTGCTAACTAACTTAATGAAATGAATAATTTAAAAAATCCTACTTCTAATAACACTGCAATACCTAGCACTCGATAATGAGTATGATGAACTGACTGAGCTGCATAAATAATTTCAAAACATATTCCAACTGTTAATACATAGGATATATACTGTACGGTATTACTTCTGCATACTCGTATATACGAATGATATGGTAATTCGGATTCCACTCCGGAAATGCGAAATTTAACTGTGGTATTGCATGTAAAAGTCGAAGTGTAGGACAAATGCAGTTCCTATGTTGCATATATATCTACTATGTTCATCCTGAAAATGCAATATAAAAAACAACAACTGCACCAACATTTCATTAACTCTTTAATGTCGATGACGTATTTCTGCTTATTCCTGTCCCCTTCAAGCATTTTAAACAGTACAGGATGGACTTTTCCTCCTGGAGGGGTTAAATATAACCTTCATTAAACGCCTGCATCTACCAACCCCCACTTTTTTTTAATGCTAAAGAAACTTAAATTCTTTGCTAGTAGCAAGAATACATTACAAAATACGTCGTCGTAGTGAAGGGGTGGTAATAGAGCAGCTTCCCTTTTCCTTCATTATGTTGTGAAATGATAATTAAATCCATAAAACCAGGGAAATGTTTTATCGTTAGTTTTAATAATTTTACCCTTTTGATAAGGTGACGTCTTGACTTATTCTTGTTACAGTACTACCAGACAATTCACTGAGCTAAGTAGAGTGATCTAGTGATGGAGGAATTAATGAAGGTTGTATCTATCCTCTCAGTTCAAAATACCACTCCTGTACTACATCAAATCCCTTGAGGGTAGCAAAAATAAAATGCAAAATAGATCGTCTGGTTGAAGGGGTTATGCGTTACTAGTGTACGAAAATACACAAGAACGCAGAAATGTATGAATGTACAATACTTATGCAAATGAAAGCCATGGCTCTCATGACTGATAAAACTAATCAATTTATACCTCTCAGTCTAGGTGTCAGTAATATACCACAAACAAAACTGTTCTGCTCTCTACAGTACAAGTCAGGTAGCATCCAAACCCATAAGCCCAGGATCACCGCACCGAGTATAGTCTAGTGGAGGAGGAGACCGATGGATCCTATTTCGGGTCAGTGACAACCACAGTGATCCAGTCCTCCACCGCTCCAGCTCAGTAATACCTCCCGTTACACTCCACTGTTGTCTTCCTCATCATCACGTGATTGTCAAACGCCTCTCCACAACATCCACCGCTTCCGAGCAAAGAGGTAGTATCGAACATCAAGTGCAGATTATTTAATATTTGAACACTATATAAGAATGTACACACACATCAGTTGAGTCTGAGTTCTACTGATGAAAAGTCAAAGTTTTTCCTACCACACACCGTCATCACTATTCTTGACTTTTGCTAATTATGTCCCTTAGTCACAGTACTGTCGAGTCACCGTCAAATGCATCCCGTAAAGCTCGTTTTACTGTAGTGCTGAAGTACTCAACATCTTGCCTGAGCAGCCGCCATAGCTTGGAAGGGGTACTACATTCAGGGTCATACGTTCCTCTAATTATCCAGTGCTTTTTATTTCACATTTAGGTCATGTCAGTCATTTTCCTTCCTGTCACAGCATATCAAAGTCATTTATGCACAGAGAAACAAAACAAGGTTCCCTCTTTCATTCTAGACTAAGGAAGGGGAACCATCAGAGGGCAGTGAGATGTACAACTGATGGAATATTAGGGGAACTTATCTCCCTGACTGACTGACTGAGTACACCCTTCTCCAAGCTTGCCCCATCCTGTAAAGGTAGAGGGGTGCAGCCATTTTGAGTGTGAGTCTCTTAGTCGATTTCTCGTTCGCACTGCAGGTTTCGTAGTGCCTTTTCCTTAGCGATTTGTTTTTCATCTTACACCGCACTTTCTGTTGTTTGTTATGAATATCTACTGAAATGTCGATACAAATTGACTCAGTAATATAGAAGAGGGTTATATACACCTTACTTTCTCTTGTATGTTATGTTGTCTGTTGAAATGTCGACACAGTTTGCATCAGTAACAATACAAGAAGATTATTTAGGTGTCATATGCAAAAATAAAATGCTAATGAGGAGGCGTTACGAAATCTCTACAGCCAGCTAAGAAATGCGTCCCTCAGTGAAGCACCAGGACGACGGGCATCATGACCAGGATCAGAACATGGTAATTCGCCCAGGTCCAGGCTCTCGTCCCTGCACTCCACGCCCGCTGGTCCCTCGTCGCCTGCTTGTGGTCCTCTACCGTGGGCGTGGCTTGTCCCAAAGGACGTCGGGAGGTAGGGGCAGGGACAGGACCAGGGGCCGCAGCGCAGGCATCGTCACTGGGGGGCTTCTCGCAGTGGCTGTTGTCGTCGGCGATGCAGGCAGCGTGGGCTATAGCGTGGGCTATGTACGTCTGCTCCACCGTGCCTGAGAACAAGTGTGAACCAGGCCCTGTGGCGTAAACTGGGACGTCCTCCCCTCCATGCGTCTCGTACCTGGGTGGGACGAAGCAAGATTAATGTGAAACTCTGTATATATCGGTGCGTACTGTAGGGGTCCGCTTGCACGCGCCTGACTTAAGCTGACAGATCTATTATGTAAGTTCAAGGGCATTATGTACTGTACACAGATTACTGGGACGGGGTTCATCAGGGAACTCTCCAGCACCATTCCCTTATCAGTTTGTTTCTGTATACGACAAATAATAGCTCCCATGTGTATTATTTATCGAGTGTATATCGTTATCAAAAATACAGATAACGGCATATAAGAGAGTAATAGCATTCATAGACGACAAGGAAGGGATGCTAAAAAACCTCCTAAACCCAGAAGCATCTAGACCATAAGGTATTTTTGTATCAGTCCTAATTTCCCTTCCGTACCAGTCCTAATTTCCTCTCTGCATCATGTCTAATTTCCTTTTCATACCAGTTCTAATTCCCCTTCCATACTATTCCTAACTTCCTCTCTCAGTTTCCCATACCAGTCCTAACTTCCTCTCATCAACTCTCATACCGGTCGTAATTTGCCCTCCCATACCAGTCCTAAATTCCACTCTCAGTCCCTTCTTCCGGTCCTAATCTCCCAACTATGCATCCCATACCAATCCATTTCCTTCCCATATCAGTCCGAATTTCGTCTCTCAACCTTCCCATTCCCCATTCTAGGTCTAACTCCCCTCTCATACTGCTCCCGTTTTCCCTTCCCAACTTTCTATACCAGTCGTAATTTCCCCTTTCAGACTCTCATAACAATTCTTATTTCTATTTTGCTCCTTAAACTTGCCATTACTTTTCCTCTCACAATTACCCAACTTTTTAGCACACGTTACCCCTACCTTACCACCAACTGTGTCCAGCTTCTTCATTATAGTACCTCATTGGTACTATAATGAAGAAGCTGGACATATAAAAAACACCCCTACCCCTACCCCAACTTTTTCATTTACGGCATCCAACTTCGTTACAAACAATACCCCAACTTCATTAAAACACACACACACACACACACACACACACACACGCACGCACGCACGCACGCACGCACGCACGCACGCACGCACACACACACACACACACACACACACACACACACACACACACACACACACACACACACACACACACACACACACACACACACACACACACACACAAATCCCTCCTCAGTTCTCCCTGACTCACTTCCTGGGCACGGCCGCCTGCTGCACGAAGTTGATGTCCTGGGTGTTGAAGCCAGTGAGGTCGTGCCTTCCTGTGGGGGTCGTGTGGGCGTACCCGGGGCCGTTGCCGTACAGCAGGGTCGTGTATGGCTTACCATCCAGGTCGCTGATCTCGGTGTCCAAACCTGCGTGCATCGGGAGGCGTGTTAGAGATAGGGAGGGACACAGCATAGGAAGTATATTGTCACTAATGCTATATGTATACAAGGAGTGTCTAAGGATTGTCTTATTGCTTTGAAAATTTCGTAACGCCTCTGTCTTAGCGATTTATTCTGCACATCACACCTCAACAGGCTCTTGTATAACTGCAAATTGTGTCGATATTAACACGGCATAAATATGATACAAGAGAATGCTACGCTGTAATATGCAAAACAAATCGCTAAGGAAGATGTGTTACAAAGCTTCCTATGCCACTCAGAAGACCCTATTCGCTTACAGTATCCAGTGGTGAGTTACAAGGACCTCAGTGAAGTAATTAGTATCTTAGCGCAATTCTCTCCACTGCTGAGTTACATTGGCGCTAAAAATACATGGAGTATCTTGGAGCTAACCCTACCAGAACATGGATCTAACTCTGTTTCATTTTGACAGGTGGATGAATTAAATGGGAGGGAAACACAGACATGAGCAAAGAGTTACAGTGAAATAACGTATACTGAGAATGTCTAATGTCAACGTTATCCGGCACTGAATATACAAGGGCTTAAGAGAGGAGTAACTGGACGGGAGGACAAGGTAGGAAGCAAACATTATTAATACAGGCTAAAGTGTACAGGGATGTCGAGCACTAAATTTACTCAGAACAAAAGTGCAGGGAGTGTGGCTGGCCCATAATGACGAATGGATAAACTGGGTGGATACACTGATTCCACTGACCTAAAATATACTGTACTTAGTATACTGAAGGAAATATACTTTATGGGACACAAATACTAGGTGATATATAAGATACATATGTGTTATAGAAATTCCGCAGTCATCTCATGTAGCAAAGTGAGCTTATAATTTTTATTGGGGGATTTGGTCTGTTTATAGCAATGGAAACTTTTACTGAACAGATATACAGACAAACTATTTCACCCGCAACATTTACGTCAACTCAAGTTTTAATATAACCGTGACCAGAACAGCGGAAAAAATTAACTCTTCAACACGCTAACGTTTCATGTATTATTCTTTTCTATTGTCAGACAATTTTATTCAGCTTAGGCTAAACTTCTCACAGAACGGGTTGAGGGAGTTTGCTTATAACCTCTGTGACAAGACATAGTCATACGCTAAATAAAATCATCGGGGATAGCAAGAATATAAATATTAAAATGTGTCACTGAGTTACAGGGGTGAATAGCAAGTAGCCTATTATCCATGTGACTGCTGATACCGCACCAAGATACAGTCAGGGACAAAAGTTCGCCTAATATTTCGCCTATTTCTACATCTCACTTCCCTCAGGTGGCTATTATTCCTAAGCTGGACAAGGCTTGATGTGTTCCTCTCCTCATAGATGGTTCTCTTTGATACAGTTCTGAGAGCGAAGTGAAAGACATGCCCTTAGTGCGAAGTGGACTCATTTGCATAGTAGGCGAACTTTCGTTTCTGACTGTACTTCATCCGCGTTGCTGAATTAAAAGATTTAGTCAGGCGAGGGGAGCTCAAAGCATTCAAAGGATCAATAGGGAAGACACTGCAAGCGGGTATAATGGTAAGAAAGAGTTACTGGGAATGTGCTCTAATCTGAAGCCTGTGCAAAGAACGAAATAAAGAAACGGTAATTAATTCACTAATCATCCATCACACCAATACAGACTCTGATTTTTATTTTTAAGAATTTTTTTTTATAACAAATAATAGCTCTGACCATAATAAGCAGTATTATCAAAACCTAAAACAAAGTGAAAAAAAAATTACAGTATCTGTCCATTAGCGCGACCAAATTCACAGATCACAAAATCATAATGGATTATATTTCTAACACTACATGTAAAATGGAAAATATAGGAAAAGCATGCATTTATATATACAAACCTGCCAGCATACCTTTGGAGATATTAGTGGAATATCATACTGACTATGATCTGTGGGCTGAAAAATCGACATAAAAGCAGTGGGAATGCATTTTTAATTGGAAAATAATATACGCGACACGGAATAAATTGGCAGTTCTATATGACATCTATGGAGTAAAACAGGAAATGTGGTTATGGGTTTCAATACATAATTCCTTAATAAATACACTAAGCACTGAAACCCCAATCAGAAGGCACTAATTGAAAAATACCCACATATGGAAATGCTGTTCATTAAGAAAGTAATATCACTAGCTAAATTTCGTGTGACAATCTCCAGCCAGCATCGTGTCCTTCCTCTCAAATTTCTCATTCCTTCCCGAGCGTCAAGAAGTATCCTTCCTTCTTATTCTCCTTTCTTGTGTGCTTTACATTGCTAATAGCTAAAAAAAACTTTCAAGTAACACCTTCCAACTCAACAGCTAGCAGAGATGTGTCAGCAGATTTTTTTTTTTTAATCATTATAGTACAACAGTTTTGACTCGTCCTGTACATTCTTAGCAAACATTTCCATATATAGGTATAATTGTGTCCTCAGAAATATGTCCAGGACTTTGAAATAGGACACACTAGGCATAAAATAATTAACTTATGTGCCGCACTTTGAAACAAGACACACTCGACACAAAGTAACTTACGTATTTAAATCATAATTAATATATATCACTGTGTATAGTAGTATATTGCCCTGACTGGTGTAATTACTGAATTCTGAAGGTGAACTCTACCTCCTGATTAGTTTCATTTCACGTAAATCCAGAAACAGATTGGATATATAGTAATCTGATCATACTGAAATTCATTAACAATGAGAAGCGTCCTGTGTTAAAATAATGAGCTTCCGATATCCTGAAATGCTTTAACTGACTCTGAATTCTAAGTATAAAGGATGACGCACGTCCCGACCGATGTTTTTCTCACTTAAAACAATTTCCTAATGCACTTAGCCAGTATACAGTAAAGAGTTTTTATTTTGCCGGTCTGTGATTATTTACATCTTTTTGCGTATGCTTTGTTAGATTCTTCATATCATCGTCCTTAACCACGTATTAATTTTTTTTTTTTTTTTTTTTTTTTTTTTTTTTGTTCAGCTGACCCTGTAAAAATCACTGTCGATGGTTGAAAACGTTATGATGATATAAATGAAAGTTTTCAAAAGGGACCAGAACACTACTTACGAACTCTTGATGACTGACTAGGTATTACCTATGCTAATTTTTAGGCTGATGAATACCGAAATTAAAAAGAATAAGACCGACTATTTGTACGAGATTCAAGAAGAGGTGGCCGAAGGCTACTACTGACAAGGGATTTATTGTACGGGGAAGAGAAAGTCGCAGAAAGAGTGGAAAACACCAGGAAAGGATAGTGTTGTATGAGGATTAAAGCTAATGGAAAACGTTTTGATGTGAGAATAAAATAAATATCTATACTTCGCTTTATAAAAAGCTACGTCTAAAATTTATGTACATTACTGAGGAACATTACTGACTCTAAAATGTTTGTACAATAATGTGCATCGGTCAGTTGTGGCGAAAGGAGTGGGGACGAGGATCAGGATGAGAAACCTATGTGGACAACAATGGGAGACAACTTGGTATGAAGGAGCAGAAACCGAAAATCAAAACGGGAGATAATTGTAGGGGTGGAGGCAGGGGAAGGAGTGAAAACAGAAAAAGATACAGCAGCATAAAAAAAAAAAAGGAAAAGTTGGGGATTAAAAGACTCGGTTCAGTTAAGATATCAACTGAAACGAAGCTGATTGGAAAGATTGTGAACCTGGGTGGGGAAAGGGTAAAAACAGCGGAAAAAAGAAAGAAAGATAGAGAGCAAGAAAAAAAGGGGGGGGGGGAATATGACACACTGAAAATGGAGGCTGAAACGAAGCTGAATGAAAGGAGTGTGGATCTGTAAGGCAGTGACCAGAGAGACAGGAAATGCTTCGAGACAAGTCAAGTAATGTTTCGATATTTCAGAAGAATGAACACGAAAGACCCGTAATTAAAGGAGAGATGCACCAGGGAAAGACATGAAAAGGAGAGAAATTGGGTACGAGAGATGGGTTTACGAGTTGGCGGTCGCTCCCTAGAACGTGACTGGAATGGGGACAGGGTAACAGGGAGCAGAGAAAACACAATAAGGTTCAGTGGAAATTCATAGGGCGAGTAAGAGAGGAATTCACAGGAAACAATGGATAAGTATGGGAAAAAAGAGATATTAAAGCATGGGAAGAATAGAAAAATAAGAAGAGGGGTGACGATAAAGGCTGGAAAAGTATGGGAAGACCAGTTATTAAGTAATGATGGCAATAGAGACGGGACGAGGAAAGATAATGGAGTATGGCTATGTTAAGGAAAAGAAACAGGTGCAACTTAAAACCCAGGCACGAAGGAGGATTGCTGGCCCGAAGTCTATGACCAGAGTAGGATTAAAAAAAAAAAAAAAAAAAAAACATATGACACTGGAAATCCAAGGAATACAAAAAAATTACACGGGATATGAGGGATGTCACGGGGGAAACAAATGGCAAATACAGTAAATATTTTGGGAATGTCACATAAAATATAAAGCAGGGCAGGTAAAGAAAGAAACTATTGGGATATCTTGGGGAGAAACAAGCATAGCAGGTACAGGAAAAACTGATGAGGGATATCACGGGAAAAAGAAAATCCGGACAAATACAGAATGTCAAAAAGAAGACAAATAGAGGTAAAAAAAAAAAAAAACTATTGGGAGATATCACATGGAAAAAACAGGACAAATGCAGGAAAAAACTATAGGGAAATATCATGTAAAAAAATAGGAAAAGGATAGGCAAAACAGACACACCGAGGACAGGGTTGCCACGGGGCACGGAGACGCCACCGAAGGTCATTGTGTGAGAGTGATCGGCCGTGACCACCAGGAGTGTGTTGCCCGCGTCCACGAGTTTCAGGGCCGCCTTCACGCACTCGTCCAGCGTTGCCACCTCCTCCAGGGCCCGACCCGCCATGTTGTAGTGGTGGGCGTGATCCATTCGACCCGCTGCGGGGAAGAACACTTACTCTTTCTTACTGGCCCTCCTTCCTTCCTTCCTTCCCTTGTCTACCCTTTAGTCACGGGGAACCACCGATCTTACCTGTTAATTTTTCTTACCTGGTTGCTCTGAGGTTTGTTGAGGTGTGTTTGGAACTGAGGCAGTTGGTCTTGTATTCTCGGTGGCATAGAAAGCTTTGTAGCACCTCTTGCTTAGATATTTAGTATGCACATTACGTCTCAATATCCTCTTGTATGTTACTTATGTAAACTATGTCGGTATGAAACGAAGTAAATACCATAACAGAATATCAAGGAGTAATATGTAAATTGCTAGAGAAGAGTTGCTACGAAGCCTCCTATGCCACTTTGAGGCCTTTATGCGAGGTGGCATAGGAGGCTCCGTAGCACCTCTTCTTAGTGAAGTATTTTGCACATTACATCTTAACACTGTCCTGCATTTACACCGTTTTCACATCGACATACACTAGCTTGCGTCAATAGCATACAAAAGAATACTCAGACGAAACAGACAAAATCTATCGCAAGCAGAGGTGCAAGAAAGCCTACTAATTCCCCTTGAATATTATCCATAAAGGAAGTAAAGCCTCCAGTCCCGGCTGGGTGTTGAAGCTGCTACACTACCACCATGACAACGGACAAGGCATGCTTCAGCGACACCAACTGCACATGTATGGAACCACCCACTACTTAGGCTACTAATAGGAACATAAATCATGACAGACGACGTACAGTCAATGTGCATGCTGTCACAGCCGCCAGACACGTTAGCGTTTCCCCACCTGTTAAAAAACTGAGACACAAACCCCCTTCATCACTGACCACGCTTCGCACAAATTTATAAAGTTACAGTAGCATATCATAATCCCTGCTCATCCTCTGCTTCTGTCTCTTGCTGAAAGAACGTCATTGCTAGGGCTTCATCCCGAGCGAAGACAAGTTCTTGGATGTTTGAAGCTTTTCTAGATTGCACGACTAACGGTGTCATTACACACTGTTTCTCGTGCAGTCTAGCAAATCTTCAAACTACCACTTTGCTCCTGTTGTTGCCCCAGACTCATTTGAATGTGAAGCTGATGAACTGTTGAAGATCTCATGCAGTCTATCATCCCCCTTTGGGGATACAGAGGGAGCTGAGGGACGTTCCTACACCAGGCAGCGGAACTACCCAGATATATCAGTGCCACCACATGAAGACATCTCTCTCCATCACTACACCTTAACAATGGACGGCAGATTTTCATTTGGTGTGAAACCTTGGCTTGTCTTCAGCCAGGGACTGGATTAAAGACTAAACAAAATCTATTACTGATGAGTGTACCTGATGAACAAAACCAGGTACACGATTCTGGCACCAGTGATAAAGAGGGTTAGCTCTGTTTGCATAGAAGCCCATAGGGAGCGAGAGTAAAGAGAGAAGACAGAAAGAGTGGAAGGAGTACCGGTGACGGGATGGCCTCTCGGGGTGTTATCCCCCCCGAAGGTGAACACGTGGGAGTGATCGGCGGTGAGGACGACCAGCGTGTCCTTGTTGGAGGTGAGGTTGAGGGCGCTCTGAACCGTATCATCCAGGGCACCTATCTCCTCCAGGGCCCTCCTTCCGTTATTGTGGTGGTGGGCATGGTCTATCCGCCCGGCTGAGAGCAGGGCGGTCATACACAACAGTGATTAGGACCATTCCAGGGTGGTGCAGCACAAGTACAGTAGGTTGCATATAAAGATTTCTCCGGCAGCCATACAGGGTTAGTAAACACTCATAGTAACAAGGCACAGAGGAAAAGTTTACAAGACTGAATACAGTTGTGTGCTCATGTAGTTATGATTTTCAGTCATTGCTAACTTTTTGAAAACTCAAAAAATTATGCTTTCAAGACTAATGTTCATGTCCTTATTGTTTTCTGTCAATATGACCTATTACAATAGGTATCGAAATTTATGTCTGCAAGAATGAACTGTCGCGTGTGAGATTCAGTACTTGTGTGCTTGCTTATACAGTCATTGCTAACTACCCGAGTAATATCTAGCACTACGTTCAAATATGATTTCTAGGTAATAAAAAAAAAATGAATAAATGTGTGCTAAAGTGTATTGTGTTCAGTAACCTCTTCACTGTGGAGAGATCGTCTGATAAGCTAAATTTCTAAAACAAAGCAAATGTGGATTCATTACTAATCACAAGAATAGCATCTCATTCTACACAGCAGGTCATATCCATTCATACCATATATACAGTATTTATATAATTCGCGTAATATCTTGGCCATATTCACTCAATGAACGTCAGTCTCACCGTGCACCCTCCTCAATTATTCATACCTGATACTCTTGACATAGTTGTGTAATTACATCTTATTTCATCAACACAGCCGAAACACTTAAGCATTGGTTCAGAGCCCCAATAAAAATTGTTTCCCTCTTAATCCCAACTTGCTTAAAGGCCGTCTTCGGAGGCCTCCGCTCGATGTCAAGACAATTCCTATTTTCAGCAAAAGGTAAGAGAAATATGAATTATTCATGCCGTGAGCGCGACATAATTAGGAATTTTCCCTTTTTCATCCTGCTGGATCACCCGTTGAGAAATGGGAGAGAGAGAGAGAAAGAGAGAGAGAGAGAGAGAGTAGCTTTATAGTTGTACTGGTATTAACTATTATACCAAATCATACTATAACAACATGGTATACAATATTAAGAGTATAAGGAGGGAGGAAGGAAAGACGAGAAAGAGATAATACAACAAACACGTCACTCTTCTCTCTTCTGTCATGCTGGTAATTTCAATACCTGACCAAGGACTAATCCACCCCCTCCACTAAAAGCAAATACTAAATTTGAAGCAAAAGTCCAGAAATGAATAGTAACTCGGGAACTGGAGGCCCGACTGGACTGAAAATTGTTTTATTCTTCAAGTTAGAGCATTGCAACGGTATATACCTTACTCTTACAAAAATTGTGTTACGTTGCGCCGCTTCTGTTGTGCTATGGTAACAAACAAACATACAGAAATCGGATCATTTTAATATACTGTAGACAGATAAATAGACTTCCCTTTTTCGCAAGTTCCATCTGTTTCAGAACTTTATACAATGTTATATTTCTACAATGTCTTATATTAGTGCCAAAAGGTCATGAATATTAAAGCAAATTAAATCTATGCTAATTAAGAGCACCTCATGTGGCCTCAACCAGTGTAGCTGCAACCAGTAATACTAATTAATTCAATATACGTTATTTTTACCCGCGTGAACTAGTGTTGTGGGGTTTAGGTGTATCATTGTTGCCAAAGGAGGCTTTAAAACACTTCTTCCTTAATGATTTATATTGAGCATTACACCTTCACACTGTCGTGCATGGTACATAATCTTAATATCGATATAGCTTCCATCAATAACATACAAGAGGTGTGCTGGGCAAAATAAATCGCTAAGGTAGAGGTGTTACAAAATCTAAGCCAACGAAACTAAGGCATATCTTCTCAACTCTTAAAGGGTGAGATGAATCGTTGAGGAAGATGTGTTACGAAATTTCCGAGGCCAACAATACGCATACTTTCTTAACCTGAGCAAAATAAATATTTGAGGGAAAGCTGTTACAAAATCACCGAGGCTTAATGAAAGTGTAGCATATTTCCTCAACTTATTTCTTGTTCATGCATATGTTCCTGTGTTCTGGCCAACGCTGACATTCGCCGCAGGTGGGGGTAAAATGTGGTTAATATCTGGCTAATATCTGGTGAGTTGTGAGTGCATGGCGCGTTTGTGGCGTGGTTAATTATCTCGCCCACTCCCTCTCGTCATCACATTTTCACACCAATTAGCACCGGTTTATGTTCTCAGCGTTTAGCCTATATTACCCACAAAATACACGTTTCCTACTCCAGCTAGTTACTTTAGCTTCTTCAGTCCAATAAAGTCTTTTTTTTTATTATTATTATTATTAAATCCTTCGACAGAATGACGTACTTTTTCCATATTCATCACACAACACCCAGGCAAATATATTTAGCTTACTGGCGATTTCTTGCAGTCAGGTATTAATGATGTCCGTATATGTAATTTCTGAAGGAAAAAAAATCTCTCTTCAGCATATTAAAATCATCAAATGGTAAAAAGGATGAACTATTAAATAAGACATTGCAGGGACTGGGATAAACACGAGAGTAATTCTTAGAGTAATTCTTCTACTGGATGCTCACCTTTCCATTTTGCATGACCTTTCAGCAATACGTTTGTAAATTGGCTTGTTTCGCATTGCCACAATTATCCAAATGGACATATTACACTCCAGTTAATATCATTTTTCGAGCGCTAAACGGTCCCTATCATGAATTAAATATTGACGTGAAAGTGGGTTGCACGCAGGAGGGCTGCTGGGCCTCAGGTAATGAACTGTCTAGTCTGTGGACAGAGTTTATTAAAAAGGAAAAAAAGCACATATAGTGAAACTACTGTATAATCACATTAATTACAGGTTTAGAAAGTTGGCATATCCTGTAGTTATTCCATGGCTCTGGAATATATTAGCAAAGAAATTAGCTTGGTAGGTGAACTGAGTGACTCTGCTAGCAGATCATGCAGAGGAGGTGTAAACTGTGCGAAAAAGTTAGCTAGACTTCATGCATGCTATTATCTGCTAACTTGTGACTTTGGTGTTTGTGCAACGGCATATCAGTCTCACATTACGGGTGCAGTGTGCGTGATTCTCATGTGTGCAGAGAAAACGTACTGCTATATGTGCCTGTGTGGTAGTAACTTATCTTTGTCTGTAAAAAAAATTCGTATATAATACATATTCTGCCTTAACTATCCAGGTTAGCTTAGTAATGCACGTGTTCGTCATGGATTCTTATGTTTAATTTCTTATCTTATGTAAAAGAATACCTGGGATATTCATAAGAAAGATACAGGTGTCAACACTAGTCTGCAACGATTGACTTGCCTCATTACCTTGCCTGGATAAGACTGTGTAAAATCACTACTGTACATGTCAAGGCGAGTGGAAATTGAACTGAATTTCTTAAATATGGTGAAGTGGTCAGTCATTATCAATATATAAAATTAATTAAAACATTTATGGAAATTTTTAATATGCTGCTTTGAAAAAAAAAAATGCTCTGTACAATAATTCCTTTCGGGAAATCCAGGTAAAGGTGCTCCATTCTCGTTTTGTAATGTCACTAACATTAAATTTTAAGATTATTCCCAAATAATCCATTAAACTTAGTGAAGCCTTTGTTTTAACTCTCTCTCTCTCTCTCTCTCTCTCTCTCTCTCTCTCAAATTGGCAAATGTCAAATATTTGTCAAAGAAAAAATAAGAGTGTTAGTGGTTGGGAACATCAAACTAGTTCTTTAAGAAAATATTTACGTTATTTTTTGCGATGAGAAAGGACAGATTAAGCTAACAGGCATGAAAACTGGCCAGGTAACTATGTCTGAGGATGCATTATATACAGTAAGAGAAGTAGGAGGGGCAGCAGAAGGAACCATAGAACCTTATTATCAGTCAGGTATGTATCTGAAAAAGAACACTGCATATTTTAAGCTTATATTTAGATTCCAAACATATGTTTATAATTTTCCATCTGTTTATTAATTCATTGTTTATCTACTGAGCTATGTATCTAAAATCTGTGTTTCCATCTATCTGTCTTCCTATCTACCTATTTACCTACCTACATAAAATATCTACCTAAAATATCTATCTACCTATCTATCTATCTTTTTACTCATCTATCTAATTGTCAGTCTGTCTATTTGTGTCTATCTATCCAGTATTGCACTTATTTAACTAAATGGATAACGAATAATGCAAAACAATAATTAAGTTGCTGTATGAGATGAATGAATAAGTTTGGCTCGATGTGCAGTTCTCAAGGTAGAAGAATATTAACATCCTTCACTCCCATTAGGCGAGAACCATCTATGGGCAGGAAAACATACAAACCTTTTTCAACATCGCGAAATGTGCCACAAATTACCACAAAAGTAAAGTAATACGTAGAAGAGGTGAAATTTAGTAGGCAAATATTTATCTCCGACTGTCCACTCAAATTTTCGCCTCATTACTCTTCTACCGGCACATTACTGCCTGCCTGGGGAGCCTCTCTAATGCACACCGTTTTAAAAATGTATATTCAACGCCTGTGTGCTTTAAGGAAATTGAGGTATAAAGGTACAAAGCTCTGTGCAGGTGCTCGTGTTCTCTCTCTCTCTCTCTCTCTCTCTCTCTCACGTTGCCCTTGCTCTTATCTACCCTTTCTTCAAGTAATGGTGTCACAGATTACACTGTACGCGTCCTTCATTTTACTTTCAATAATTTTTCAAGATCCTCCTTCCCCTCTTCTTATGCATCAACAAATCTGTATTAATAATTTTCTTGAACCTAAGTTGTATGTGGTTTTGCCCTTGTCGTAACTCATGCGGCTACCAGGTATGTGAAAATACAACTTGGAGTGAATAATAAAGCAGAACGAAAAACCACCTGAAAAGGAAATGATTTATATATTTTACTGCAAATTACATGTTCTCACCGTACCATTTTATACAGATTATGGAAAATATGTCGTAGGGGAAAGACTTTGAAGCCGTCTCCTTTAACACCTTCAGCACAATGTGGTGTTTTATAATTCATTCTTGCTTGCGCTGGGTGATACTATTCAGCTTGGGACAGATCTCTCGTTGTACATCATAGGATTTCCCTTAAACCCATTGAAAGAGAGGCTCCATTACTATAATCTCCACTAATCTTTTCATTACGACGACATTAACTTTCCTATATTCTTGCAACCGTCAGACGATTTTACTCAGTTTAAATGAAGGTCTCTCATAACAAAATGGTGAGATATGCGTGTCCATGCATCTAAATTATGAAGTCTCTCTAATTAATGGTTTTCGGAGGTGCTTAAGCTTAGCCTAATAGCCATAACGACCTCCTTCTGTCTTGCTTTCTCCTGCTTTGTATGCAGCTGTGGTCTAGTGGATATTGTGTGTGTGTGTGTGTGTGTGTGTGTGTGTGTGTGTGTGTGTGTGTGTGTGTGTGTGTGTGTGTGTGTGTGTGTGTGTGTGTGTGTGTGTGTGTGTGTGTGTGTGTGTGTGTGTGTGTGTGTGTGTGTGTGTGTGTGTGTGTGTGTGTGTGTGTGTGTGTGTGTGTGTGTGTGTGTGTGTGTGTGTGTGTGTGTGTGTGTGTGTGTGTGTGTGATGCAGTTCCATTCCTAACCTACAGTTCTAGTTATGTGAAAAGTTGTGATGTTCTGAAACAAAATTTTGATATACGTGGATTTACTGCATTTTAGTTATCACCTGTCCCACCACACCTGTCTTCCTATACGTGTCGAACTGCTACCTGGCCCTATCTGCATAAGTTTTCCTTTCTATAATTCTGTGATAAATATCCTAACCTAAACTAACCCGACAAATCTAACCTTACCTAACTTAAAACTTAACACAGCCTGACTTAACCTAACTTAAAACCCATTCTAACTCAACGTAATCAAGCTTAATCTAACTTAGCCTAAACTAACTTAGGTAAACATAACCTAACCTAACTTAACTTTCCTCTGCCTTACCTTCCACCATAAGGAAGAATCCGTGCGGGTTTTTGCGCAGGATCTGGATAGCCTTGACCGTCATCTCTGCCAGGGAAGGGTCGCCGCTCGGTCCCTTGTTGCGGTCCACTTCGAAATCTAGGTGAGAATATCCGAAGATGCCTGGTGGGGAGGATGGTGTTATGTAAATCATCATCGCCATCGTTATCACCATTATTCCAAACATAATTTCTCTGATACGATTCCATCTTTTTCCCTGGCTGAACATTCAGTTTCTTCAGCTTTTTTCTGTTCCCTTCTCAACATCGACTCAAATGTAATACAAGTACTGTATTGTCATAACTTCTTCAAGCAGCAAGATATCAAGACCAGTTATAGTAAAAAGACCTCATCCAGCAAGCAGTCGGTGGGTTTGGAGTCGACCTTATCAAACTGCGTCTTGTTTTACGCATACTTTGCATTCGGGTACTTTCAGTTTTATAGTCTTCCTTTCTCAGCTTTTCGTGCATGTTGAATCATCCTTTGCCCTCAGTAAATCAGCAAATGGTACAAGGACAAGGCAAAACTCACCCAATATTTAGCTGGTGTGTCTAGGGTAAACCTTATCCAACTGTGGCTTGCTCCACACATCCTCTCTGTTCAGGTACTCCTTCATTGCTATAAAACTCTTATCTTATTTTTAAACTGCATAGCAATTAAATCAGGTATATAAAATGGAATAAACTCACACAGAAGAGAGTTATTGCGCCCGGGGTCGACCTTATCAAACTATGCCTTGTTCCAAACATACTCGGCATCCAGAAATTTCACTAAATTCCTATATCTTTCCTTGCATCATTTACCCTATTTACCACTGCCCTTGATAATAAAACAGCAAATTCAAGTGCTCTAAGGAAAAGGTTACACAGCCACAGTCTTGGCGCAGAAAAAGTACAAACTAAATAGCCTACTGAGGCGCCAAAAGATCCACTCACCCAGTAGGTAATCAGTGTGTCTTGGGTCCACCTTATCAAACTGGGCCTTGTTCCACACATACTCGGCGTTCAGGTCCCGCGTCTTCTTGTCGTGCACCCAGTCGTCCAGTAGGTTCCTGCCATCCGTCCTGCGGCCCCTCTGATTCCTCTCCTCGCGGTCGTACACGGTCGTAGGGATCCAGTGTCGACGACCCCCGCCCATCAGTACCTGTCGGGAAGGATTACTGTCAGCCTATTCAGTACTGTGATTTCATTTTTCTTTCTTTTTGTTTTCGTTTTCTATTTCCTTTGCCGTACATTAATCTATTTCTTCATTTTCTTTCGGGGTCAAGTGGCGATGATCTGTACAGGTGGATATTGTTCACTCTCTCTCTGTATACCAGCTAATTAGTTTAAATCAAAAGATGCTGCTTCATGTATAAGTACTCCCTATACCTCTGCGTAGAGAACTCGAGAGGACATATGTGCGCATAGCATTCCACATGGAAAGAGCATACTTCGTGATTAATTAACGGCTTCTCTTATGGTCTTTGAGTTATAAGGAATAGAAACATGTGTAAGACTGTCAAGGGAATTTTTTACGAACGTACACGCAGCTTTAGAGAATACTAAAAAACAGTTTAGTAATGACAGTACCTTATTATAAAGACAGTATCAGTGCTAATGCAAGTGAAGTACTGTTCAGAGGGAATACTTAATCATACTGGGAATAACGTTGGCTTAGATACACGGGGAACTTTGCTGTCTTTTTGGACGTGGAAATATCGCTAAGAATGGTCTTGGTCGTTATCTCTTACTAATGAGTTTTGGAAACGAGGTGCTTCACTTCCGTATTCTTTAATTACCGATACCTTAGCAAAGCCACACCACACCACAATCACATCACATCACACACCACACAACACACTCTGAAACCCTCTCACATCACACCACACACAATTATCCTTCCACACCACACCACACCACCTTCCCACACCACTCCATACCACCTTCCCACACCACACCACACAAAATTACGCTCTCACACCACACCACACCATACCACATCGCCCTCACTCGCCACATCATATCACCCTCTCACTGTTTAGGATATCACACCACTATATTACACCACACCATACAAAATCATCCTTCCACACCACACCACGCACCACCTCACACACCACTCGACACCAAACTATCCTCCCACGCCACACCAAACTGCAGGATTCTGAAGCTTCCATATATAATGATTTTGTACTTGTTCGCACTATAAATTACTTGAATCAGGCTGTGTTTTGAAGAGTTAGTTTTCTATAGACGAAATTACTTGTGCCTTAACAAATTTCGGCAGTCTGCATGAATTTCTAGGCGGTATAATCAGGCACTGAGAGAGAGAGAGAGAGAGAGAGAGAGAGAGAGAGAGAGAGAGAGAGACCCTTTTTTTCCAACCATGCAAAAGTTTGTGTTCCACTGACCAACTCAAGCCTCAGCAAAATTTTTTGAATCTACTGGAATTTCTACCCACTACGATCAGGCATGGAGAGAGAAAGGTCGCTGGCCGGGTTAGCTGCAGGTTTCATTAACCTAGCGAAACTGAGGAAATGGTTGTCAACCACACTACATTTATTGCACACAGACGGACGGCCAAATACAGTATGTGTCCCTCACTATGCCACTCGCTCACTCACTCACGCACTCACAGTACCATTTTGAACAATGGGTCCAGGCTCAATGGGGTGTGTATTGGGGAGTGGTGTATACACACATAATTATATACATACGCAAGGAAATAAACAACAAGAGAGTAATAGTCTACCGCGTACCTGCGATGTGCCAGAATAGCCGTAAGTATGACGCAGAGAGACAAGACAAAGCATTACATATATCATCACCATCATCGTCATCAGTAACAGCAGCAGCAGCAGCAGCAGCAGCCCGGCCTCTCCCAAACGTTTCCATTGTTTCATTTGGGAGGAAAACGGCCAATATATCTCTCCTGGCTTTCTTATGGCTCATCTTTTAGTCCGACTACTGCTAATACACAGTCCAAGAGTAGTGGTCGACGGCATACTTGCATCGTGCTGGACCAGCCATAAATATTACACGGAAGGACAGCCACAACACTGGGCAGTTAGGTGTTCTGAGACGACCTGTGAGTCAGATGGATGTCATTTAAGTGCATTACCGATAAATATTTCTCTCCTTAGAATACTGCGGAGGTGGGTGCAGCTATCAAATGTGTGGATGGACAGCCAAATACAGTATATGTCCCTCGCTGTGTCACTAACTCACTCACTCACTCACACACTCACATTACCCGTTAGTTCTGAATGGACTAAATTATCCCAGTTTCAGCCACGTACAGAAATTTCCACGCGATATAATCAGGCGCGGATAGAGTCAGGTTGTTCGCCTTAACCTTGACCTAAGGAACCTTGGGCGAGCAAACAAACACATTAAAGTCCCACTCATTAAGCGGTACAGCGGAACTCGACCCAGTCATTCACCGAGCCCCAGCCGCCAGCCAGCCCACCCAGGCGGGGCTTAAATACCATTTTTATTTACACTGGGAAATTCTAGGTGGCAAACTTGGCTTAACACAATCCTTATAAGCATTCGGATATTTTAGCTGACGGACGCGGGTTAACAGAAATTTTAGCAGCAGTTCTCGCTAGCACAGGACGATCTAAAATAGTCTTTTTTTTTTCACATTTCGGAGCGTCTAGTATAAATATTTAGGTATTCTAATTGAGAGATGTCCAAGAGTCTAAGTTGTTCGACACTGGAGTACTGGCACTGTATTAATTGTTCGATGATACTATTTCTATAATATATATTTTTTTTTTTATCACGAGGAATCCCAGTTGAGAGAAAGTCTGCCGGTCTAAAATCTATGGCGTTACTGACATTTCATAACCATTCAAAAATTCTAGCTATGAGATTACCCGCCAGTCTAAACTATTCAACTTTAGGCTATTAGCGTTATATAATGTGTTCGGCGTTACCAGTCTTCCAGTCTTCACATATGTTAGATCATCATCATCATCATACAATCCCAGTTTGCACCAGATAAACAGGAGTGAAGAGGCCCGGAGCTAGGGTACTCACTCTCGACATTTAAGTCAAAGATAAGTCTCCCTCACCCGTGTCATTCATTACGGAGCAACAAACCCCAATCGTCCTTCAGATGGAAACCTCTACAGGTTCCATCCCATAGGAGCGCCGTAACCGCATAGACCACCAGGCGTCGTCTGGTTAAGTGGCTACCATCCAGCATAGTAAATAGCATCATGGGTTACAGGAAACCATTTGGGTTGTCACACTGTAAGGTCAGCCGGGGAAAGACTGAGAGAGAGAGAGAGAGAGAGAGAGAGAGAGACTTTACTGACACTGAAGGGAGGCTGAATACAGTATATTTGCCTTGAGGCAGAAAAATAAAAATCAGACATTTTTGTACTGAGAAAATAAAAAAGAACTATTTAGAGAGTAACTAGATATTACTAGCCTTAAAAGTACTGTTCAAGAGCTTTAGTGAGATGATTTTTATACTATGTAGTAATAGAACTTCATTAAAACATTACGCATAGCATTAAAAGTTTGTCAAAATATTATGTACAGCATTACATTTTTCAAGAACATTTCAGAATAATGTTTGAGTAAATCTTCGTTAATATCTTGAAAAAAAAAAATGCATTATAAAATTAATATTCCAGTCTGGTTTACTGTATCATCCGATTTTCCGAGAAGACATTTCTCAGTACAAATCATTATCATTATCATCATCATCATCATCATAATCATCTCACCCCAACTTACAGGTGTATTGTCAGCTTTTTACTTAACATATAAATCTGGTATTTGTCATTTTCCTTGGATTTTGGTCCATCAGATTCATTTTATCATCACCATCATCATCATCATCATCATTATCATCACATCCTGCCACCATCAATTCCTGGGCACAATAAGGGAAAGCCGTCTTGATCCGAAACCCATTTGCGCTGTGCATTTTACAGACTGGAACTGAGGTTAAAGGTGTGTGTGTGTGTGTGTGTGTGTGTGTGTGTGTGTGTGTGTGTGTGTGTGTGTGTGTGTGTGTGTGTGTGTGTGTGTGTGTGTGTGTGTGTGTGTGTGTGTGTGTGTGTGTGTGTGTGTGTACTTGGTTCTCTGTATGTATACTGTTTCTATGTGTGTATATAATTTTCTCTCTCTCTCTCTCTCTCTCTCTCTCTCTCTCTCTCTCTCTCTCTCTCCCACACACACACACACACACACACACACACACACACACACACTTTCTCACCGAAATGAAAACATGGTGGACCAATTATACCCACTCTTGCGGTGTTTTCTGGCGCACTCGACATCATTAATCAAGAGAGAGAGAGAGAGAGATTCAGACGATTTCTTTCAGCTGAGAGAAATTTTTAGTAGTCAAAGAGTCATATTAAGAGCAACTTCCTTGAAAAAAGAAGATAAAAAAACTTATACTTGTCTTTTTCTCCTCAGGGAAACGTCAGGAAACGTCGTAGCTTTTTCCTGAGCGATTTAGTTTGTATATTACGCCTGATATCCCCTTGCAAGCTAATTATATTTTTCTGATACTGAAATAGTGTATATCAGTATTATATAAGACATTATTGAGATGTAGTGGGAAAATAAATCGGTTTCGAAGAGATGTTACGAAGGCTCCTTTATAAATACAGTAAGAAAACGATGGGTCATGTCCACCTACGATAAAGAATGATAATCGTACGAATAAAAAGGAGTGTAAAATAACTAACGACATCTGAGCAGGCTAGCATCAAGAAATAGCCAATGCAGTGATCGTATTCACAGACAAATTTATGATCAATTTTCCATCGTAACTTATGATTTATTTTCGCAGGAAGGGCAAAGAAAGTGCAAAGCCTTCTCATGTCTTTCGTTCTTACTGCAAAATGAGACCCAGGTTATATAAGGTATTTTTAATTCTGTAGGGAGGATAAAGCGAGGAAAATGATGAATCTCCCCGTGTCTCTGTAGTTGTGCCTGTAATAGTAAGTCTCTTAGTTAAGACAGGAAAGTTTTTATAAGTTTTTATTTTATTTTACAGGATGGATAAAGAGACGAAAGTGTATAAGCTTTCCACGTCCTTTGTTTAGCCTTTGATAGCAAACTCAGGTTACGGCAGGGAATGGAACTTAAATTTGCGCGTCTAGGTCGCGAACTGATTTAACGTGGATAACCAGATGACGAGATTTGGAGATGACAAAAGCAGAAAGCAGCACAGGAAGTAATGAAGAATAAGCATAGAACAAGGGGTATACTGTGGAGGTGTAGACAAGACTAAAAATATTAAATATATTATATAATGTGGTGATGCATATGAAGGAGTGATATATGTGGTTTAGGAAAGATACATGCCTAGGACTGAGGAATAAATATAGAATGAATGAGAAAATGTGGAGATGATAGATATAATGTCAAAAGCATGAATGAAAAGTTGCAGAAAATAGTGGAGGAGATGCTGGGATGAAAACTGCAGAGATAGTGAATGTAAGTTTGAGAAGATATAGAAAACAGAAGAGGAAACGTAAGGTATGACAGCTGTAGTGATTAATGTAGGAATGAAATAATGTAAAATAACAGAGGACAGAAAGATAAGAAAGAAACTATTAAGTTCTCAGAAACGTAAATAATTTTGAAACAAATGTTGGCATGAAAGATGCAGTGGCATTGATTGAATTGCTAAGCTATAGAAATGTAGGACGAGATGTAAATATATTAACAGTAACAAGCAGCAACTATAATTATGAAATCTTGAAGATTTAAAATAGGGATGACTTGTAAAAAGATCCAGGTTATGTAGATACGCACAACGGTTAAGAGCATTATGGTTTCTGACCTCACGTTCAGCTTTACCTTTAACTCCTTGGCAGCGAATTACCTACTCTATATTTTATTCCGGCCAAAGTCAGACGATATTTTAATAAGCTCGAGAGAAAACAAGGGCACCAGATACGTAAAAACCCTTAACAAGAATTAAGGACTTTCTGTTTGATTTTTAGCTTACGAGGGACGATTTTATTAAGCTCTTCAAACCTCATCGCAGCAAAGGAAGGACTAAAGAAAATGAAATATAGGAGATACCGTTCTTCATATGATGGGCAGGAAGGGGCGATTTAAACTCTTTGCGCCCCGTGTCCTCAGTATGGGACGGAATTGGGCGTTTTCAAATTTAAATAAAGAAGGGAAACCCCGAGTAGGGACCTATGAGCTTCACGACTATGAGCCGACAGGCGGAGGGCGGTTCGCCTAGCACCCATCCAGCAAAATTCCTCGCACAGCAACCCTTTGAACTAAGAGGTTAAAGTGAGATAATTTAGAAAAGTTTGGAGAGGCGTTTGTCTTCCACTTCCCCAACCATAACCTCTGGTAATGGGTAACGTAGGGATAATATGACACTGATAGAGATTATCTGGGTTTTAATGTAGCTGATAATGATGATGATGATAATGACAGTAATAAAGAGGATAGGCTGTGTGGTGGTGGTGGTGGCGGTGGTGATGGTGATGGTGATGCTGCTGCCGCTGCTGCTGTTGCTGCTGCTGCTGCTGCTGCTGCTGCTGCTGCTGCTGCTGCTGCTGATGATGATGATGATGATGATGATGATAATTCCTTTAGTGATGATGATGATGATGATGATAAGAGTAAACCCGTTTCATAAGATGACACATTTCTTCTCTTCTTACTGTCTTCAGATCTTCAGACTATCCTAATTCAGCTCGAGGGATTAAAAAAATATTAATCCCTTCTGTAGCAGAGGTCCTTCTAAAGATTAATAACATGACCTGGAGGTAGCAAAGATGAACACAGAATAATAATTGTACTGAGGCTAATATTACTAATGTTTGAAGAAATATTCCTCTATGTGAAAATCTGGTTTACTTCCCTCCATGGAGAGCGACGTTTTCATGTGCTGACACTGATATATCCGGATGATGTAGATCTGCTGTTATACAAACATCCCTCAGTTCTCTGCCTATCTCCCCCAAAAAGATGGCAGACCACAAATGAGGGAAAACTTCAGCCTGTAATCCATTAGGTTCACATTCACATCAATCTGGGGCTACGACAACTTTCATTTGAGGGCAGACCGAGAAGTCGTCTTCTGAATGTTTAATCTATCTATCTATATACCTAGGCTGCTTCCCCCAAGGAAAGGGAGGTAAGAATGTTTAATGGCTATATGATATCTAGACACGTAATACTGATACTGGCGCAGATACTGTTATTGATGATGATACTGACGACACACACACACACACACACACACACACACACACACACACACACACACACACACACACGCACACACACACACGCACGTACACACACACACACGGGAACTAATGAACGGCATGCCCAGAGAATACTAATACTCACGTTGATATTCTTGCCCGGCTCATTCTCAACCAGTTGGCGTGCTATGTCCTTGCACGCTGCGTGGGAGTGTGCGGGAATCTTAGCGTCGTCCTCCCAGTACCTCGAAGGGCTGCGGGCGTACAGGGCGGAGGGCGTGCCGTGGGTGATGCGGGTGTTAGTCACGATCCCGGTGCTTTTGCCTGTAGGAGGGAAATTCAGAGTTAGAAGAATTACAGTGACAGTTGTAGGGAGAAAGGAAAGTGGAGGATAGTACTGGTAGGGACAGAATAGTGAAGTTTTGTTAGGTAGTGGAGTAAGATAGGACTGCGGAGGATTAGACTGAAGAAGAAAGATGAAGGGAAAAATGTAGGGGAGTGCATTAGTAAGTAGTTGCAAACCTAGGCTCATCTGACCGTGAACCCCATGGACTGCAGGCTTAAATTTTCTCTCTGTAAACCAGCATCCACCGTTCAGTGGATAGGGATGGGGCTGAGGGACGTTTGCATAATCGAACAGTTCCACCTCCCGGCCATATAGGTGACACCACGTGAAGGCGTTCCTCTCCAGCACCAGAGAACGAACAGAGGTGAGTATATACGAGTTAAATGGAGGAGTTAGGTTGAAAGATGGAAGTGGGGAGGACATACTGTAATACAAGAAACTATAACAGGGGTGTGAGGGGAGATGGGGAAAGGAGTAAGGCTATAAAAAGGGAAGCGGTGAGATGGAGGAGAGAGAAGAAGATGGATGATAAAGATGGGATCGAACTGATGGCATGGCGCAAGGGATGAAACTAAAGGAGGCTTGTGAAGGAAATAGACGATGGAAGAGTTATGGAGGTGGAGCGAAGGATGGAAGAGGCGGTGTGCAAATATAGAAAGTGGGCTGAGGGAAAAGAGTGGAACAATAGTTTGAGGAAGAAATATGAAGGTTAAAAGAGTGAAAGAGAAACATGCAGGAGAAAACTAGAAAGTGAAGATAAGGTAAAAGGTCGAGGAAAGTGTGAGAGAAGAGTGAGTAATGGAGGAGGTGGGTACAGTGAGTCAGTTACCATAGTGGTCTGAGTAAGGTGAATCGAGAAGAACTTCGAGAAAGGTATACGATGAAGACGAATGAAGGACACAAACAAATGAGTAAACATAAAGACAAAAAGAAGAAAGTCAAGATAGATGGAAGAGTGACAAGAATAAAAAAGGATGGAGGCAGTGATGCGGGTACAAAGGGAGGAAAATGAAGGAGGACAGTGCAAGAGAGAACTGAGGAAGGAGTATGAGGAGGAAAACTAAAAAAAGAAAACATGGAGGATAAAGGAGGGAGAGGTGTGAATGAAGAATGAAGGATTGAAGTGGTGTTGTGGATGCAGAATTAGTGATCTGAGGGAGGAAAGTGCAGCGAAAGAAGGGAGGGATATGAGGAAGAAAAGAGGGGGAGGGCTGAGGGAAGAAAAGAAGAAAGAGGGTTGGAAGGGGTATACTGGATAACTGGAAGAGGAAGATAATGGAAAGAGAGATGTGAGGAAAGCTGAAAGACGGAAGAGATAGTTTAGGGAAAAGTTAATCATGTGCAAGAATTAGGAGGAGGAAAGCGGAGAAGAATGAGAGAGAAGAATGAATGAGAATCGCTAGAGAAAAAAACTAAAGAAAGGGAAATAAGGGAAAAAGATGGAGGAATTGGTGTGAGGGAGAAGGGAGAGGGGGTACTGAAAAGAAGACGGAACAATGAAGAAATGTGAGAAATGGTGCTGAAAGAGACGTGTTAAAAATTTTTAGAAAAGAACGTAAAAGGTAGCATTTACAAAAGTGGAGGAAGACAGGTGGTACTGAAAGGAAGAATTAACTGTGAAGAAAAGTTGAAGGTGTGGTGGATTAAAGAAGGAGGTGGGAAGAACGAAAGCGATACACTAAAAATGTTATGAAAGAATGTAAGAGAAAGAAATAAAAGGAGTGATTTTTGGAAGAATGGAAGATGTGGCGTCGAAAAGAAAAATGGGGTGGTGTTGGGGGAAATCTGAAGGAGAAACGTGAGGGAATAACTGAAAGAGTAACGCAAAGATGGGGAATGAAAAATAAGAGGGAGAGAGAAAGACGCATGGAGTGGTGGAAAGGAAAAAAGGAAACAACTGAGAGAGATGGTGGTAGGAGGAGAAAGGGAAGTGGAGGAGGAGGATAGATGATGGAGAAAACGGAGATAGACAAGAGACACAGAAAGAAGGGAATTAAGGCAAGGGAAAGGGAAGGACAAGAAGGAAGGACTGTATGAAAGACGGGAGAGACAGACACAGCAATAAGGGAAGAAAGAAAAGCAGGTATGTAAGTAGAGACCGATGAGAAAGAGACGGAGATAGAAAAAACAAAACAAAACAAAACAAAAAACTAAGGCACGGGCAGGCGGGAAAGACAGGAGAGAAGGAAAATATGAACAAAGCGGCAGGAGAGAAAGAAAAGATGAACGAAGGAAGCGACAGAAATGCAACAGTAAAGGTGGAGGGAAGGGCAGGAAGGGAAATGGAGGATGATAGATGATGGAAGAGCAATAAATGGACGCATGAAGGGAAGGAACTACGGCAAGAAAAGAAGTAATGGGAAAGGAGTAAGGAAGGATAGGAGAGAGAGAGAGAGAGATGACAATGAGGAAAAAGGTGTGGAAAGGAAGAGCCTAAAGACACACACACAAAAAAAAGGAAAGAGGAAGAAGGAAAGAAGTAACTGAAGGGAAGGGGATGACAGGAAGGGGATGAGAACTGAGGAAATGTTGCGAGAGAGAGAGAGAGAGAGACAGACAGACAGACAGACAGACAGACAGACAGAGACCAGACAGACAGAGACAGAGGCAGACAGAAAGACAGAGACAAAGACAGAGACAGACAGACAGACAAACAGACTGAGAGAGAGAGAGAGAGAGAGAGAGAGAGAGAGAGAGAGAGAGAGAGAGAGAGAGAGAGAGAGAGAGAGAGAGAGAGGACAATAAGAACAAAGGAAGGGGTAAGAAAGAATTGTGAGGGTGGAAGAAGATGGCACAGAGACACATAAAAAAGGGAAGAAGGAAGGAAAATGTGGCAAGATTATGAGAAAGAACTAAAGAAGACAATGGAAGAAAAAAAGCAATATAACAGTTATGGAAGAAGGGTGGAAAGGAAGAAGAAAAAGGATGAGCATGGAGGAAACAGGGAGGAAAGTAACAATTTCATGAGAAAGTACTGAAAAAAAGGAGAATTACTAAGGAGGATGAGACAGTCAAGGGACAAAAGAGGGACAATAAGGAAAGAAAGGAAGAAAGGAGAGGGCGTGTGGGTAATAGAGGCGAGAGGATAGCTCAGAGGCACGCAGGAAGGAAGGCAGAAAAGAAGGAAAGGAAGGAAGGAAAAAAGAAAGAAAGAAAGAAAGAAGAATGAAAGAAAGAACGAAAGAAAGGAGAAAGAATGAATGAAAGAAGTGGTGAAGAGCACGAATGGTAGAAGGATATATCTATCTATCTATCCATCTATCTATATACTGTATATTTATATCAGGAGGCAGTGAGGAAGAGGCCAAAGCAAGACACTACACTCCTAAAGAAACTGCCAGTGATAGTTGTATATATTAATATTCTTTGTCGGAGCACAACAGAGAGCTGTTCTACGTTTTTGTATAACTTGGATGGTGTTCAAAGAATAACATTATATGGAGCCTGAAAGAGAAGAATTAATTATAACTGTAATACCTTATGTTATTGGTAGATGAAAAGTGAGAACCTGTGAGAGTAGATTTTAAATATGATGACTGTGGTTAGATAAAGCATCTTGAATTTATCCATATGAAGCCAAAGAAAATAAAGTTAGCGATATAGAACTGTAGAAACATCTAATTTTGGTGGTTTGATATAAAACCTCTTGAAAGTAAATGCCATCTCCGTAAAACTTCGGACATATAAAAAGGAGTGGTAATATTGAGCAATTTACCTGAGGGTTCTTTATGTAAATTCTGAGCTGTTTCCGAGCGGCTCTCTCTTGATCCAACCGGTTTTTACACTGAAGCAAAATTTTTCCACCAGCCTTCAAATAACATTCTTTTCTAAGGGGAGAGAGGGCAGGAGGAGCGAGGAAATGAAAGCAGAGAGGGAGGAGACGGTGGGAGGGGTTGTAGTGGGAAGAATGAAGGTGTGTGAGTAAGAGGAACGCAGGTGGGTTGAGTAAGAGGAACGGAGGTGATGTAAGTGTGAATGAGAGGCATGAAGGTGGCGCAAGAGGAAGGAGTGTCAGAGAAGGAGAGAAGATACAAAGTGAGAGAATTGCGACCATGGACGAGGTGAAGGACGAAAACTGGAAAAATGCAAGGTAGAGGATACTGAAATAGAAGACAGTGTGTGGGAGAGATAAATGGGAGAGTGAGAGATGAAACAGGAGCGACACAAGGTAAAGGGTATTGAAGCGGTGGAACGTGTGTGGGAGGAATGATGGATGTGAAAGATTGAGGGGCGAAATAGGAGAGATGCAGGGTACAGTAATGGGTATTGGAGTTGTGTGTAGGCAGTATGGGAGGAAAGAAAAAAGGAATTGGAGAAAGAGATAAGCAGGGGAAATGAAGGGCGGAGGGAGGGTGTGTGGGTGACATGAGAGGAACAAAAGAAGGAAACGAGTGCGGGGCGAATTGGAGAGACGAGGGGTAGATGGCACTGTAAAGACGTGTGGCTGGTGTGGGAGTGAAGATAGGAGGAAACTTGCGAGGAAAGAACGGGAAAGGATGCAATGTTGAGGAATGGCGTGTGGATGACATGGGAGAAAAGCGAGAAGAAAAAGACTGAGGAAAAGACAAGACTGACGGACGAAGATGAGAAATGTTGAATCTCGCTGGGATGGTGTGGGGGTGATATAGGAGTGAAGTAGAAAGGAGAAGGAAAAGGGAAGATGGGAAGCAATGCATGGTAGAGGGTAATGGAATGGTGTATGAATAGCGCGGGTAAAAGTAAGAAGTAAGAGAATGAGGGAAAAACCGGGATTATAGATGGCAGAGGTTAATGGAACGGTGTATGGGTGGCGTGGAAGGCAAGAAGGAAGGAAAAAAGTCAGAAGGAGATGGAAAAAGAAAAAAGGAAGAAGGAAGGTGAGGGAGAGGCGAGAGATAGAGTTAGCGTAGAGGGTGTTGGGATGGTGGTGGCATGGAGGGCAAGAAAGAAGAAGAAAAAGGGTAAGAGAGGGAGAGTAAGAATGAAAAGAGTTAGAGGGGCGGACGCAATAACGTTTCCACTGGTCGAGGCACATTTAGAAATTTAATTCTGATTAAAGCCAAAGGATTTAATTTAGCTAATTGAAACCCATCCCTGAAAAATGGATAAGTGTACCGGATATAATAATGGTATGATCAAAATAATAATAATAATAATAATAATAACAACAACAACAACAACAACAACAACAACAGTAATAATAATAATAATAATAATAATGATGATTATGATAACAATAATAATGTATCAAGGAAAAACAGAGGAGCAGAGCGAGGCAGAGGCAGCTGGAGATGAAAATGTGAAAGTAAGACCACAAAAAACAGAGATGTGCATATATACAATGTTGGAAACAGAGAGGGTGGGAAGGAAGGAGGAAGGGGAACAAGGTAAGGCGGAAAAGTAAGGGGAAGGAAGAGGAGAAATGACGAAGGAATGAAGGAAGGAAGTATGGGAGAGGAAAAAAGAAGAAGAGAGAGACAGGTGAGAGCAAAGGAATGAAGGAAGGAAGGAATGATGAAAAAGGAAATGAGGGAGAGGAAAAAAGAGAAAAGAGAGAGAACGGAGAGAATAAATGAAGGAAGGGTGAGGAAGTGAGGGAGAGAAAAAAGAAGAGAGAGAAGGGAAAGAGCAGAGTAAGGAAAGAAAGAAGAAAGGAAGGGAGAGAAGGGAGATGAATGGAGACTGTGTTAGAGGAAAAGACGGAAGGAAATCTATGAGAATGAGACATGGGATAGGAAAATGGGAGAGGCGTGGATACAAAACGGAAAAACATGATGGAAGGAAATACGAGAGATGTAGAAGGAAAAGAGAAAGGCGCAGAGAAATGAAAACAGAATGGAAGATTAAGTAAGAGTAGGAATGAGAGTAAGAAGAGGGAGAAAGAAAGAAATTTAAAGGAACGAAGGAGAAAACGACGCAATGAGGAGGGAGGGAGAGAGGAAGCGGGGGAGGGAAGTAAGAGGGAGGAAGAGGAAGACAAGGAGACAATGTGTGGGAGGTAATGAGGGAGACGGGAGGGGAGGGAAGGGTGGTAGGGAGGAGGGAGTGAAGGGTGAAAGGGAGGAATAGTAGAAGTTGGGAGAGGTGGTGGCATGCATTTAAGGCGAGAGGAGTGTGAAGAGGAGAGAATAGAGAAGCGGAGAGGAGAGGGAGGAAGGGGAGACGACAGGGGAGGAAAGGAGAGGCGGGAAGAGAAACAGATAGATAGGCAGACAGATAAACAGACAGATAAACTGATAGATGGACAGATGGATAGGTAAAGATAGGACAGATGTAGGTAAATAGATAGATATATAAATGGGCAGCTAGAGAGAGAGAGAGAGAGAGAGAAATGCCAGGGAGGTGATATGGGACGGTTTAAAGAGAGGAAGTAATGAAGCCACAAAGTGAGCCAGAGACGATTTATCACTTCAACCCGAGGACTAAATTTTGATTCCCTTCAAGTTAGCGTCGGACAATATTCTTCAGGTTTCGAAAAATTCCCTACTGTAGTCTATTTACTTTCACCTGACGGAACTGGCGCACCTCCACAACTTAAATTCCATGTCATGTCTCCAGGATCTTCGATGATGAGTCTCCTTGGTTACTAGTCAAATCCACCCTGCAGTTTGAATACACTTGGTTAACACTGGAGCTGAAAGACGTTAGAAATCTTTACCAGGTCTGAGTTAACGTACTAAAATGAAGAGCTTAATGAAATCGATATGTATGAAAAGATTTATCATTAAAAACAAAAATTGATGACAGGAAGAAATAAACGTTCTAGATTTGAAGCAGTTAAAGCAAGGGAAGAGAATGGAAGGAGGGAAGGAAGGAAGGAAGGTAGGAAGGATGGATGGAAGGAAGGAAAGAAGGAAGGAAGGAGGGAGAAAAGGGAGGAAGCAGGAAGTAAAGAAATGGAATGTAAGAGAAGGAGTGAGAGAAATATAATGACACAATAGAGGATGGATAGATGGGAAACAAAGAAGAGAAGAAAGGGGAGACAAAAGAGAGAAGCAAAGAAAAGAAAGACAGAAAAGAAAAGGGAAGGAAGGGGAGACAAAAGAGAAATGGGAAGGAAGGGGAGACAAAAGGGAGAAGGGAAGGAAGGGGAGACAGAAGAGAGAAGGGAAGGAAGGGGAGACAGAAGAGAGAAGGGAAGGAAACAAGGGGTAAGGAATAAAAAGGGGAAATGGAATGCAGGGGAAGAGGCAAAGCTGAGTAAACAAAGAAGAGGGTGAAGGAAGGAGAGAGGAGAATAACAGTGCATAGAAAGAAGGGGTGGTGAGAGACACGAGAGAAAGGAAGGAAGGAAGGAGCGACACAAGAGGAGGGATAAACAGAGGAAGCAGGAAAAGGGGAAGGAGTTAGTGGCAGGTAAATAAAAAAGAGGGTGGAGGAAGGGGAAGGGAGAATAACAGAACAGAGGAAGATAGGCTGGAGGGAGAAACGAGAAAAAAGCAAGGAAGAAACAGGAAGGTAGTAAAGAACAAAGAGGGAATAGGATGGACGGGAAGATGTATTGGTAAATGAACATGGAGGAGGGGGAAGGAAGGAAGGAAGGAAGAAAGGGTTAGAAAAACATTAAAAAAGTGGTGCAAAGAGAGAAAGAATAAAAGAAATCTGGAGAGAAGGGATAAACAGAGGAAGTGGCAGGAGGAAAGACATAGTAGTTAGTAAACAGGAAGAGGACGGTGTAAAGAAGGCAAGAAGGAAAGAGGAAAAAAATATATACAAAAGTAAAAGTGTTGCAGAAAGTGAACGGAAGGAAGAAAACACACAGGAGAAAGGATAAACATAGGAAGTAGGAGGAGGGGAAGAGGTAGTGGAAAGTAAACAAGGAAGAGAGGGAAGGAAGAGGGCGAATGAATGAATGAAGGAAGAGGGAAAAGCAGACTGAGGAAATATGGAAAGAAGGAAGGAAAGACATCAGAGAAGATTTAAAAGGAGGACATATGGAAGGAAAAAAAAAAACTGGTAAACAAACAAGGAAGAAGGTGAAGGAAGGAAAGAAAGAAGACAAAAACTGCACGGAGAAAAATGTCAAAAAAAGACAGAAATATATGAAGGGAGAAGAGAACGAGAAAAACTACAAATAAGAAATGACAAGGGGATGAGGGAAGGCAAGAGAAAAACTTGGACGGGGGAATATGTGGCAGTGTGAGGGAAGGAAGGAAGGAAAGTAGGAAAGGAAGAAGGAAGGAAAGGAAACGAGGGAAGTAAGGAGGGCAGATAAGAAGGAAGGAAGACAGGAAGGAAGGAAAGAGAGACACCAGGTAATCATCCCAAACAGGCTCGTAATGTCCCATACATCTGATGTTATTGGCTCTCCTGTGTATAAGGTGGGCAAACGAGGAGGAGAAAAAGAAGAGAAGTAAGTTGATATAAGAGGTGGAGAGGGACGTGTAGAGAAAGGAAGGAAGGAAAGAAGGACGGATGGAAGGAAGGAAGGAAGGATAAATGATGTAAGAGGAAACTGATGACAGGAGATAAAAAGAGAAAAAATAAGTTGAAGAACAGGGTGGAAAGAGATATATAGAAAGCGAGAGGAAGGAAAAATGCGCCATTTCAGAAGGGACTGATAAAAAGAAAGGGAAAAAAGAAAAAGAAAGAGAGATAAGCTTTTAAAAAGAGGTGTTAAGTGATGTGTGGAGAGGAGGGAGAAAGAAAAGAAGGAATGTTGTAATGCAAGAAGAGAAGCAATTAGAGGACAAAATGAAAGATGTATAAGCTGAAGGAAGAGACGGCGAGTGCCATGTACAAAGATGAAGATAGGAGGATAACTTTTGAAAGAAGAAAGTGATGAAAGGAGAAATGGGGCGCTAAGAAAGGAGAGGTACGTTAGAGGCACACAGGGAAGAAAAAGATGAGAACTGTGGAAAGGAGGAATTTGGGGCGGGGAAGGAGGAAGGAGGGGATGAGAAGTCTAGAGCATGGGAGAGGGGGAAAGGAGGGGGCTAGGGCAAAGGGAGAGGGGGAATGAGATGGGTAGTGGTTGGAGAAGGGGGGGCTGGATCGAAGGAGGAAACATCAACGTACAGAGGAGGAAAATGGAGCTGAATGGGAGTGCTGAGGGAGGAAGGAAAGATTGGAAAAAAAGGTGGGCGAGTGTGAGAAATAATTTTTTAACTCAGAGAGAGAGAGAGAGAGAGAATGGTGTGTGTGTGTGTGTGTGTGTGTGTGTGTGTGTGTGTGTGTGTGTGTGTGTGTGTGTGTGTGTGTGTGTGTGTGTGTGTGTGTGTGTGTGTGTGTGTGTGTGTGTGTGTGTGTGTGTGTGTGTGTGTGTGTGTGTGTGTGTGTGTGTGTGTGTGTGTGTGTGTGTGTGTGTGTGTGTGTGTGTGTGTGTGTGTGTGTGTGTGTGTGTGTGTGTGTGTGTGTGTGTGTGTGTGTGTGTGTGTGTGTGTGTGTGTGTGTGTGTGTGTGTGTGTGTGTGTGTGTGTGTGTGTGTGTGTGTGTGTGTGTGTGTGTGTGTGTGTGTGTGTGTGTGTGTGTGTGTGTGTGTGTGTGTGTGTGTGTGTGTGTGTGTGTGTGTGTGTGTGTGTGTGTGTGTGTGTGTGTGTGTGTGTGTGTGTGTGTGTGTGTGTGTGTGTGTGTGTGTGTGTGTGTGTGTGTGTGTGTGTGTGTGTGTGTGTGTGTGTGTGTGTGTGTGTGTGTGTGTGTGTGTGAGGCAGGGGAAACCAGAGAGGGTGAGTGAAGTTGATAAGAGGCAGGGAGGGTGGTGGATCGAGGAGAGAACGAGAGCCACAAGAGGACGCAGGCAGGTAGGGAGAGAAGCAGGGAGGCAGGGAGAGAAGCAGGGAGCCAGGGAGAGAAGCAGGGAGGTAGGGAGAGAAGCAGGGAGGCAAGGAGAGAAGCAGGGAGGCAGGAAGAAAAACAGATAGCCAGGGAGAGAAACAAGGAGACAGAGAGAGAGAAGCAGAGAGGCAGGGCGAGAAGCAGAAAGGCAGGAAGAGAGGCAGAGATGTAGGGAGAGAAACAGGGAGGCAGGGAGAGAAGCAGAAAGGCAGAGAGAAAAGTAGAGAGGCAGGGCGAAAAGTACAGAGGCAGGAGGAGAAGCAGGGAGGCAGGGAGGGAAACAGAGAGGCAGGGAGAGAAGCAGGAAGGCTGGGAGAGAAGCAGGAAGGCTGGGAGAGAAGCAGGGAGGGAGAGAGAGAAGCAGAGGGGAGGAAGCAGGAAGGGAGAGAAGGAAGTGGGCAAATATAAAGAAGGGAGGAAGGTTGGGAGAGAGGCAGGCATATCGGTAGGCAGGCAGGCAGACTGATGAATCGAGGAGAATGTAAAAGGCACAACAGACAGGCAGGCAGTATGCAATAGGGGTAAAAGGCAAGCACGCCGAAAGGAAGGGAGGCCAGGAGGGAAAGAGGCTAACAGGCAGGCAAAGAGGCGACGAGAGAGAGAGAGAGAGAGAGAGAGAGAGAGAGAGGTTGGCACGCAGGGAGGGAAAGAAAGGCAGGCAGGGAGGGAGGAAATGGTAAGCAGAGAGGAAGGGAGAGGTAGGCAGGGAGGGAGAGTAAGAGGAAATGGCAGGGAGGGAGACAGGCGGTAAGGAGGAAGAAAAGCAAGAGGTAGGGAGGGAGAGAGAGAGACTTAGAAGAGACAGGAAGGGACAAATATTGATGGAGTAAGGCAGGGATGGAGGGAGAGAATGGCAGGCACACAGATAGGGAGAAAAACAGAGTGGACGACAAGTTAGCAGGCATCAAGAAAATCAGACAAGGCCGGCAGACAAACAGAAAAGAACGAAAGGCAAGTAGGCAGACAGGCAGGCAGACACAGAAGGCGAGAGAGGCAATCGGATCGAGGGAGAAGGTTAGTGCAGGAGGCAGAGGGAACAGAGGGCGAGAGCGACAGGCAGAATGGATGGCTGAAAAGAAGAAATGAAACTGACAGGGCGTTTGTGGAGGGTAGACAGGTAAGCTGATTGGCAAGAAGGAGGAAAGACGGCCAACGTGAGAGATGCTGGAGCGGGGATAAGGTGAAGGGGGGGTAGAGGATATTGGGATAGCGAATAAAGGGAGAGGAACTTTAAGGATAAGAAATGGATGAAACAGGATTGTGGTGGGCTACAGAAGGATGAAATTTCAAGCTTCAGTAAGGAAATAGAGAGATTGGAGTGGGGTAAGGGAAGGAAGTGGGATGAGGAGGGGGAACTTCAAGGATGGAAAGCGATAAAACAGGACTGTGGTGAGCTCATTTGGAAGTGGTCCATAAAATTTGACCTTAAAATAGGGAAGTGGGTAAAAAAAGAGGTCGATACTAGATAAACTACATTCTTCTGGATGGATACTGTAACTTTAGGTGAGGAAAAGGATGAAACAGGATTTTGATGGGCTGCATAAGGATAATGTTTCATAAAAGAGTCTTCTTGTGAAAAAACTGAGCCTTAAAGGGATGAAATGGATAGGACAGATGCTACATAAACTGTATTCTTAATGCTGGAGATTGTAACTTTAGGGGCAGTTAAGAATGAAACAGGATAGTGGTGGTCTGCTGAGGGAGGAGGGTGTTACATGAAGCACTCGTTTTGCGATTACTTACAACTATAAGAAGGAAAGGGATGAAACAAGAGGAAGATGTTATATTAAATATGTTTATGATACTACAGTCTGGTCATTTTTGCGTGATGAGACTCAGACACTCACAATTCCTTAATACCAAATGGTGGTTACATGAAATTCGATGATCTTTCATACTGGGGCAGAAATAACTTAAGTCTCACTAGTTAGTAATTAGATCGATCCTCCAGTCTGACTACACATGGACATCAACTGAGCTAGAAAAGGGCTAAGGATCTTTGTCGGGTTGGAACAAATGTTACTGGTTTAATAATCACTGCAATACAAGAGTGTCATCTCCCTCATACAACAGTACATGAGCGGACAAGAGTACATTAATGCCAGCAAAAACGCCCCTATTCAATGATAAACTACGAAGTACATGTGACAATAAAACACGATGAAAAGATCCAGATGGTGTTGTTCTGTTGCGCTAAGATTCCAGGAAGTGCGAAATACTATGATCATATTACTGGTACGCTTCCCATATTTTTGCCGAAGAAAAAACAAACCTGTATGTGTTACGTGTCTACAAGCTTACTGCACAAGTACGAAACACGCCATCTTTAAGATATATTATAAAAGATGCTTGGAATCTCTAATGCAGGGTACTGATAAAACGCAAAATCCGATTGCTTGCTAAGATTTAAGAGGAAGATATTGCTGAACTTGCTATGAATGGGAACTTGTATCTTATTAACTATGACAAATTATTAAAAAAAAAGAAAAACACCTGACACAGATCACGAATATGCTCGATCACTTAACATAACTAAACTTTTAATTACACATTGATTATTGGTCACAGGACTGAAAAAAAATCACGAAATAAATGTTCGCTACAATTATTTTTATTGTTTAGTTCAGAGAGAAAGAAAGAGAGAGAGGGAGAGAAGATCGTGTGTGTGTGTGTGTGTGTGTGTGTGTGTGTGTGTGTGTGTGTGTGTGTGTGTGTGTGTGTGTGTGTGTGTGTGTGTGTGTGTGTGTGTGTGTGTGTGTGTGTGTGTGTGTGTGTGTGTGGGTGGGTGTGTGTGTGTGTGTGTGTGTGTGTGTGTGTGTGTGTGTGTGTGTGTGTGTGTGTGTGTGTGTGTGTGTGTGTGTGTGTGTGTGTGTGTGTGTGTGTGTGTGTGTGTGTGTGTGTGTGTGTGTGTGTGTGTGTGATAGTGTGGACGGGAAGGACGCTGGGGGCTGGAGTCAGGTATACACTAGGTGAGTTATGTGTAATTAGCCTCAGGTAGTTACAACACACTTGATGCCTTAGATGATTACACTGATGTTGAACTTCACATCATTATTTCATTTCTAAAGCGAGAGAGTAATCCTTCTAACCCACTTAACCCCTTCTAAACGTGACGTTTCCGGACGATTTAATTTAGCTTCAGATGAATCTCTCTCTGGCTGAAGGAATTAAAGAGCCTACGATCTTTATCATTCTATCGTTTGTCTTTCTTTTCTTTCACAAAGGGATGATTTTTCTTTACTAGCCTTGCCATCAACAGACGATTTTACAACGGTCAGGAAGGGTTTCTTGCAATGAAGGGATTACACATTCTTGGTTAGTTAACAAGCTCTCCTTAGATATTGACACAGTTTCCGAACAGTGCAAGGAACTAATGACTCCATTGGTAAAGACTGAAGGTGACGTATTTTTTTTACATAGTCTTTGTCATCACTGAGTATTTTTATTTTTCCTTGACAGATTTTTCGAACAGGAATAGGTGGACAAAGCTTTATTAACTACTATTGAGACATCCTTCGTACATCAAACAAAATCTATGGGCTACGGCGTGAACAAAATATAAAAGACGCACTAAGGTTGAGGAAGAATGTGTACCGTAATTTGTAACTGTTCTGTGGTGTGGGGAGGGAACATATAACAACTCCAGTATTTTCTGCATCACAGCTTCTCCCTCTTCCGCACTCTCATCTTCAACCTCTCGCCCCAGGTCCTTTAGTCGTCTCCTCTTACCCTCCTACTCCCTTTCTCCTCCCCTCTTCTCCTCTCCCTTTCTCCCCTCCTCTCCCCCCTCTCACTCTCTCCATCGCGTCGCCGCCTCCTTCTCTCCCTATCTATTCTCCGTCTCTCTCCCCTCCCTCCCCACCTCTCTCTTTCTCCCTCTCCCTCTTCTTTCCCACATCCTCTTCCAGTAGCCGTCACTCTCCCCCTCTTTCCTTCCCTCTTTGCGTTACCACCTATTCCCTCCCTCTCTCTCCCTCCCTCCCATTTGCTTTCCCCTCTTTCTCCCTTTCTCTCCCCTTCCCAACTTTTGATATTCACTGCTTCTCCTCCTCTCTCTTCTCCTCCCTCCTCCTTCCTCCCACTTCTTCATCCCTCCCCCCCACCTTTTCCGTCACCGCCCCTTATCGTCACCATCAGTCGTACCCTCAGCCTCATCTCAAGTTTCATATTCCCACGAGGTAATATCCCCCCCATCCTTTTCCCCCACTCCTTCAAAACCCTCCCTCCCTCACTCCTCCAAATCCCTCCCTTCATTTTTCTATCCATCTTCCCCTCATTCCTTCCAACTCCCCTTCCCCCACTTTTCCATCCACCTCCTCCTTTCACTCCTCCAACTCCCCCACTCGTTCTTCCATCCATCTCCCCCTCACTCTATCCAACTCTCTCTCACCTCATTTTTTCATCCACTTCCTCCCTTCATTCCTCCAACTCCCTCCTCCTCACTCCTCCAATCCTCCCCTCCCTGTTCCCCCCCCCCCGCACTTCTTCAACCCCCTCCCCCATTCACCTACCCATGACTCCTCTTCATTCCATATATATATATATATATATATAAATATATATATATATATATATATATATATATATATATATATATATAAATATTTAGTGGACAGAGACTGCATACACAACATAAAAGAGAATATTAAAACTCTAAAATCAAAGATTTAACTGGATAAAGAATAGATGTCAGAGAGCTTCTTATACTGACCACAATACTACTCTTATGGTGGTATTCTTTTTGCTATTAGAAAACTTATTATATCAGGTTTGTTTTCATTCGGCGGAACTGGGCGATTCTCACAACCTGAACACAGTCAGTGGTTGCATGAAATCTGATAAACCTTAGTTATGAGGCAGGAATGAGATTTCTTGATTATCAGTTTAATCCACCATCCAGTCTGACTAGCTTACGAGAGAATAATGTATTATATGCAAAATGAATGGCTAATGAGGAGGACTCTTAACATGCAATACAAGCCACGATATGTAAAATAAATTCCTAATGAAGAGGTGCTAGGACGCCTTAAGCCACGGGAATTGGACCTTTTCCTGCCCCTTTGCCAAGTAATAGGAACTGCTGGAACCAGTGGCGGCAGGGAGCTACGTGGCGGGCACCCCAAATTGGACTGCGAGGAGAAAAGTTCTTAGAGCCGGCCACAAGAACTGACATAACACGGAAGTGGGATTAATGGCCGACCCGAGGTAAACTTTCATTGTTTGCGGCGCCTCGCTTCGTGTTCGGCCACACCTGACCCTGTTTGTTGTCTCACTCCACCTGCATCAAAGGTTCTCATACTGGTTAGCTTAGGAGTCTGGCTAGAACCTTTTCCTAAAGTTTACATATTCCAGTATGTTAGCATATGAGAGCATAGTGAGGTGTATATGCAAAATAAAAGGTGCTAGAAAGCCTCCCAACCGTATGAGGCAATGATCCAGAATGTGTGTTGTTTTTTTTTACCACTTAAGGCCTCGACAAACTAAGGTCGGAATCAGACATATTATGGCGCAAATAGTCTGATCTCGCAGGCCGACATAAGTATGAGAAGAAAAACACCTCGTTTCATCGAACCACGTTTTAAGAATTCTGTTGTTCAGTCCCAGGCATAATCCAGATGACAGTGACAAACAGAACACCCGGAACGTGACCTTCTGAAACGAGGTGTTCTTCCAACTTTTACCCCGCCAATAAACAGTTTGACAAAATACATCAGACTAAGTCTAAATCAAACCTTGATATGACAAGGACCTCAATGTGTGGTCTTCCATCCCACCAATCTTCATTCACAGAGCCTGATCACAAACGCCTCTTTGCTGAAGGTCACACCTCTGTCTTTTTGTTGAATTTAAAACCATCGTCGTTCAATACTCGTGGCAGAAATGTTGCCCCACCTTCATTTCCCACTTATATCCATAAAAGTGTCATCCACACACCTGCAACACAACTTTCCTCAAATTGTGTCACAACACTAGCGGTGTGATACAAAAAATACCTGACACAGCAAGAGTTCGATCACCCTAACCTAGAGAAAATTTTCGACCTTTTGCTGCCTCTTCCCGTTAGCTTAATGGCAAAGTATGAAAATGTTCCTGTTTTCCATACATTTCATAGTGCTTCTATGCTTGCAAGACTAGCACTGTATTCTGTTGTTAATCTACTGCTACAGCTCCGCATTCAAGATAGAAAGGTGGACAGAGTATATATAGCACATATCGTCTTCCTCACCACACACCTGCTCACTACACCTGCGCACTAAGAGTACACTAACTGTCATTGTACACCTTCTTATTACATACCTGAAATGAAATGATCTTGAATTTGGCTCTATTCTTGGAACGAACAATCTTAAGAGATTTTGGCCTTTAGTTCCTACTTCTTTGCACAAAAGAAAAAAAAAAACACTCTTGCACCACATACTTGCTCACCAAACACCTGCTCATCGCTCTTTCTCACCATATAGCCTACCTGTTCACCACACACATCTGCTCACCACACACTTATTCACCACACAACAGGCTCTACACACAGATATGCCTATTCACAGCCGAAGACTTGTCGGCAAGGTTAAGCTAGGCTGCTTACTCTCCCTCCTCACCTCACACCTACATCAACCTTAAGCGGCGGAGACAGACGCGCATTACCCTAGACTCCTGGATAATAACTTGAGCTTACTGTCTCCATTACCGCCCTGCAGTAGGATCTGGACACACTGGATTGCCATTACTATCGGAATGCTGGCGCGATCATGGGGCGATATAGCGGCTAATTCGCTGCATCGGTAGAACGGTGTAATGCATTATTGCCTCAATTAAATGTAATGATCCTGCAATGCTAATGGCGACTGAACAGGTCATGTCTATCAGCGGAGCACTGATTGTACTGGATTACCGATATCAAATGTGTTTTTAAGTGATGCTTTGCCATCGAGTAAAATGGCAAAAATTGTAACACTTCATTTATGCAAATCGCGATGCTTAGCTCTGACACCAACACATTAGTATGACGAATACTAGATGTGGGCCATGGGTGGGGGAGGGGGGGGATAAGGGGTGGGGGTGGTGGTTGGGTTGGGGTAATGGGGAATAATATAAGTGTGAGGAATGGGGGAGGGTATGTGGGTGTGGAGATCGAGATGGGGATTGGTGGGGGATGGAATGGTGTATCGGGAGAGGAGGGGAATTAGGAATGGAGTAGGAATGAGGATGGGCGTTAGGGTGAGGGAAGGGAGGAGAAATGGGTCATATGTGTGGGATGAGAGAAGAATGGTACAGGTGTGTAGGGGTGTGAAGGAAAGAATGAGACACGTAGGGGGTATGGGAATGAAGCTCGGGCGAAGGGGGGTATGGGAATGAAGCTCGGGCGAAGGGCTAGGAAGGAATCCGGCAAGTGTGGGAGGTGGGGAAAGGAATGGAGTAGGTTAGGAAGTAGAGGGAATGAAGTATGGATGAAAGATGAGAGAGCAAAGGGGCACGTGTGTAGGGCGTACGGGAAGTGAGTTCAGTGTGCCGGTGGGGACGGTGGAATGAGGCAGGTGTGGGAGTGGACATGGAATGATGCAGGTGTGGAATGGTAGGAGAAATGAGACAGGTGTGGGGTGAGGGGAGGAATGAAGCAGGTTCGGGGATGGGAGGGAAGAGTGAGCCCGTATGTGGGGGGGAGAGGGAGTGACAAGAATGATCCCCCTTTTCACTTTGTCAGTTTCATGTTATGCGAGTATCTAGCCACGACAACGATCAGTATCTCTAGTTACTATTTGAAAGTGAGTGTGTTTGTGCCTGTGTGTGTGTGTGTGTGTGTGTGTGTGTGTGTGTGTGTGTGTGTCACTTTGGCTCAGGTGATCCATGTGTACAGTACAAGTATTCGACCAGACAAAGACGTTCCATTATTTTTGTCATATTTCTAGATTTTTATATAGCTTACAAGAGAGTCCTCGTAGAAAAGAATTAATGGATGTTATTTTCAACTCCGCCGGTTCAAAATATCTATTAAGTTTAATGTAACAGACTGGAGATGCCAAGTAATCTCCCTGATATTGTAGGAGATAAAAGCGCCCCGCTAATTATGCCAATATTGACAGTTATTACGGAAAAAATCTTCAGGACGCCAAAGTTCCCAGGTCAACAGTGTTCCTACCAACTGAGCCTTAATTAACCCTTTGAACCACACGACATGCCATTTATTTTATCCATTCCTGCTACTAGATGATTTTCGTCAGCTTAGCAACAGTCCTCTTGTAGTAAAGGGGTTGAGGCGGACTTTCTATAACCCCTCCTGTTCGAATAATTTCCCCTAAGCTAAATAAAATTGACTGAAGATAGCATGAATAATATGATGAATACGCCGTCGAGTTCAAGAGGTTTAGAGTCCAAGACAACAGAGCTGATAACTTAGGTATTCATATCACTGTCCCTCGAGAATAAACAACTCGATGACGTCCTTTTGTCATAACTTAGTCCTGGGCAGATAAATTCATTCAGCTAAGAAACTTCAGGTAATGAGGGGATCAATCAGTATCTCCATTAGCCTTAATAGCGGCTTGACGTCTTACGTTTAATTTTGGATTCCGCCAGACAGTTTCATTCAGCTAATGTGAGACCTGTCACTGCAAAGGTTAAAGAGGACAAAATTCAGGGACACGGCTTTCATGACAATAGAAGATTTGTCATTGTTCCAGCACAGTTCTTATGGTCTAAATGACGATCAGGACTCGTGACATGACGCTTCCAGTAACATAATCGCTTCTTGGTACACTCGCTATGAAACCAATGGGTTTATTTAAACAAAATCTCTTTTAATACAAGTCACATGACAAGAACTCACGACACAAAAATTCATGACATAACTCTCATAAGAAATCCCATTATACTAGATGTACCACTGCGCTATAACTTTCTGGTGCTTCAACTTTTCATGTACTTGGATATCACTACTAGAAGAGAGGATAAAATTACTACTTAAAGAGTTGATGAAGGATGTACCAAGGCTCAGTGGCACCTTGGGTCGGATGATAATATAATCTGTACCGCGAGGGGTGAACATTACCTGCGATGGGTGTTACTGCTACCTGATTCTCGGAGTAATGGTGAGTGTAATACGTGAGTAGGAGTTTAAAGAGTATGTGCTGAATGTGACGGAAACTACTGTCATCTCCTCCTAAGGATATGAATATGATGTTTGTGTGAGCAGGTGTTACTTGTGTGAAAAATGCTTCCAAGGATAAGGCTGAGTGTTACCTATAAGAAGCAATATATATATATGATATATACTTCCGATGGATTTTAAGGTCATCTTTTTCTTAGTGTATAAGCAAGACTATATGTATGAGTATGTGTTATTTATGTTGGGAGTGGTGTTAAATACCTCTATTGATAAAGATGTTACTTGCGAATGGAAGGATCCCTTACCCGCAATGGAAATTACTGTTACGTTCTTCTGCTGGTATGATTATGAGTAGATGCTACCTGTGTTGGAAGTAGTACTACATGGTTATGAGGGAGTTACCTGATAGTCGGAGAAAGTGTACACGATTATATCAGATGGAGATTACCGTCGCTTCCCAATATGTGTACGAGTATATGTCAGAGTATGTCTTTCCAGTGTGCTGGGGAACACTGTTGTCTTTCTTACGGACAATGGTAAGTGTTAGCTGAGAGTAGGAGTGCATGTTACCTGTCTGTTGAGGAATAGTGATAAATGCTTCCTAAGATAAGACTGAGCGCTCCCTGCCTTCCATAATAGTGTCCATTGCTTCTCTGGATGAGTGTGATTATATCCTATAAGTAAGGGAAGGCTCTACCAAAGGACATGGATTTGTGACATTATTGGGAATCAATGTTCTATGCTATTGTAATGCCTGAGAGATAGTGTTATTTGTGCTTAGGGTAGTGTCATCTGTGTTGTGGGTAGTACTGTATGTGTCATTGGGTGGGGGAAGCGTTAACTATGTCGGGGGTGGGGTAAGATAATGTCACCCGTGTCACTTGTGTCGGGTTGGGAGTTAGTGTCGCCTGTCGGGGTGTGGGAGTGGAGATAGTGTCACTTGTATCAGGGGGCTGAGGGGGTACTGTCACCTATATTGAGAGGGTGTGGGTAGTGTCACATGTGTCAGGGGATGGGTAAAAAGGTTAATGTCACCTATGTTGGGGGTGGAGTGGGGATAGTGTCACCTGCGATGGGGGGGTGGGGTTTGTGTGATGTCATCCGTGTTGGAAACTGAGATGGGGGATAGTGTCACCTATGTCGGAGTGTGGGTACGGGGGAAAGTGTCACCTGTGTCGGAGATTTGGTAAGAGCCTAAGAGGGGTAGTGTCACCTATGTCGGAGAGTAGGTAAAGGGTGGTAGTGTCACCTGTGCCGGAGACTGAGCGGGGGTTGTGTCACCTGTGTTGGGGCGGTGGGTTGGGGGTAGCAGTCACCTGTTTCTGTGGGGTAGAGGATAATTTCAGTGGGTTGGGTGGGTCGTGAAGAGGTGCGGGCAGTGTCGCCTGTGTCGGGGGTGGGGTTAGGGTCGTGTCACCTGTGTTGGGGGGCAGGGAAGGGGGTAGTGTCACCTGTGGGAGCCGGGTGCTGCTAATCATAACCTTGGCACGGCCCTCCCATCACCGCGGCGCCACAACACCCCGCTAGTTTTTCTCAACCAGTGGAGGTCTAATAGTGGAGGCGGAACACTCTTAGCCCCGCTACTGCGATGGTGTACTATCACGAGCAAAAGTTCGTTGACAATCCCAACCCAGCATTGTTTAACCTAATTTAATCTAATCTAACCTAACCAAACCTAACCTACCTGTCCTATCCAGTCCTATTCTATTCTATTCTATCCTAACCTAACTTAATATAGCCTAACCTAACCTAGCGTAATCTATCCTCACTTTACCTGGCCTACACAGTTTTTCTCAACCAGTGGAAATGTAGTGGAGGTCAATTTCTCTGAATCTCTTCGCAACGATGGCGTACAATCACCAACAAAAGTCCGATAACAGTTCCCTTTCAGCGTTGTGTCCCACCTTCCTTATATCTCATTCCTCCCTCACCATCAGCAAGTATCCCTTCTTTCCTGTATCTTTTTATTGTGTGTTCTTTGTTGCTGACACATAAAGATTTTTCATGTGAACAGTTTCCTCTTTTCTTTTCTTTTTATCGTTACAGTGCCTAGTTTTTGTGTGGATTAAATAAAGGGATATCTTATGTAATGCAAGAGAATATAATCCCTCCGCTCTTCTACTCGCAAAAATTTATACACGACTACCCTCTTACCATATATATAAAAAAAAAAGTAAGAATAATTATGACCTCCTTACCTTATACAACAAAAAATAAAAATAATCATTACCTCCTTACCTTATATAACAAAAAAGTATGAATAATCATCACTGTCTCTCAGTCCCTATAGTGTGTCTTTTTCTCGTAATGTATGTCACTACTCCTATTGAGAAATTAGTTTTTCAGGCTAGGTATGCTGAACCGAATTCATTTTTTTTTTTTATGCCATGAACAACTTCTGATGCTGTAAATGAACCTTATTCGCTCTTGGTGTAGTAAACTTTTGTTGAGTTTTCATATATATATATATATATATATATATATATATATATATATATATATATATATATATATGTGTGTGTGTGTGTGTGTGTGTGTGTGTGTGTGTGTGTGTGTGTGTGTGTGAGAGTAGAGGGAAGGGCTCATCACATGCAACAGCTGTAAATGGAGTGGACACAACTGCCCTTCAGCCATTTTCTCTGCGATGTTGCGTTACACTGCTTTTCTAAACTCAGAACAACTCTATAACTACTCGCAGCACCCGTTTACCCACACTTTCTCAACGCTTTCTTGCCCAGAGTCTCTAATGAAAGAGGTACCTAGCATTCCTAGTCATACGTTTATTTTAATAATTTTTTCCCCCTACCCATAATTTACAGCCATTAGAATGCAAGATGTCTAAATATCTCAATTATGAAGCTATATCTGGAATTTGCGTAAATTCAGCCATGGATTCCTTCTTCCTGGATGCGGGATGAAATATCTAAATAATTTTCAGCCGCTGTTTTTTTATGGACTCTTTTTTACGTCATCCACTGAGTTAATGCACATGTTTTAATTCATGGAAAAATCTAAAGTTTACGCGCCGGCAGAGACTAATAACGGTAAGCAACGCAAAACCCATTTACACAAGTTGCAAACTATTTCCGCTTCCAGGCTCAGCAGCTCGCTAATTACATCCACTGAATCTGATCGTCAGGGAAAGCCGACCGCAGTGTAGAATGACAAATATCAGATTTTATGACTGGTCTTTATTTATCTATAGGAATTTAATTTTTGTTGATATCTCAATGTTGCTGTTACATATGAATTTGTAAAAATTAACGGTGCCATAATCTATCTTCAACCCCTTCCACCTAAGGAGACGTCTTTTATAATGGGGGAGTACATTTAGAAGCAAGCCTGTCCTTCAGTCACTCGCTAAGGAATTCTGAAACGCTGCGTTCCACTGCCATAGAATTTAGCAAAGCCCCATAATACAGTCCTGTGTTCCCATCTGTATTACAGTCCTGAGCTCCTCATTTATCTAGTATTTTTGTACTTGTTTATTTCATTATTACTACATCCAGACGATAAATTTCTGCTTTGGAAAGATTTTTCACACTGTAGGTACGAAATGTACTCTTCAGCAATCTCATCCTTAAGTCGTTCCTAATCTAAAAAAAGATCATCTTGACGTAGCAAGAATAAACTTAAATTAGCCGTCACTGTGGTAAAAGGGTTAAAAAACATCAAGCAGGTAATTCAAGACATAAATCCTACGAAATGGTTAAAGCAAAACAGCCAGTCCCATATTACCCCCTTCTAGACTTAGGGACCCAAGGCCAGGCTACTGTAGTCTAGTATATTTAAGGGTGGATGACCAACCTATTTCCCTCTATGGCATTTTCCTATCAGAAAGCCTCCAGTCAACTCTTGGGGATCAGGCCTATGGAAAGATGCATCATCCCCTGACCCTTATTGTTGTTGTGGCTCCAGCCCGCTGGATATCAAGCCTCTAGAGCCCACTGTCACCCAGAGGTGACGGTTTGGGTCATTTCAAAATCTTAAATAAGAAAGGAACCCTAAGGCGGGGACCTATGACCTTCGTGACTATGAGCCAATTGGCGAAAAGCAGTATGTACCCTCCCCACAAGATCCAATGTGCAGCAACCCTGGACTCTGAAAGTTTTTTTTTTACCCTTCTGTGGTCCACCATCCTTCTCCTCTAGGAGGATACGGAAATAACTGAGGGACTTTTGTACAATCAGGCAGTAGACGCAAACAGTTATATCGATGCCACCACTTGAAAGCAACCCTCTCCAGAACTCCCTCTCGTGCCCAAAGGTACAGTGAACTTCCAACATCAGGCATCAGGGAAACTAAATTAAGGGTGCTTCGTATGCCAACATTCTCCGTGTTCACTGAATTTACCTGACAGTTCAAGTACATATTTTCAGATTATCCTCATGGGTAGAGGAAAAAATACCTCGCTGGGACATTACAGATAGTCTTTTGTAACAGATGATACAGGAATATACAGCATGTCAGGCCTCCAGTCTTCATACCTACTTATTCACACTGTATTGCTTTACCTTCCTTATTTTCGACAGAGAATCTTATACAACACCATAATTAGAGTCGTCTCTGTAGCAAAGAACCTCGAAAAGACCATAACTGCCTATTGGTGTTAATTTCCTTTGACCAACTAAGACAGGGTCGTGTATTTACAGGCTGACGGTTGCTTATCTGGAGGAATGTTTGCCAGATGCTGTCCTTGTCAGTTCACGATTTAGACCATACTTCGTGGAAGGGTCGAGGGTCAGGCATGGATGAATTAATTCCAGTTAGAGAACAATCAATCGAGGGTCAAGGTTACAGAGCAAAGTCAAATATTCGGTTCTCAAAATTTCTTCTTATTATTTTTCTTTTATTCTTCTTTTAAATTAGCATATACGAAAGTCTGTTCGCGTCCGTTCGTCTGTCCTGTGTCGATCTCTGTTGCTGGATTCACAGATGCATCAATGAGGTGCAGTGAAATGTGTGTGTTATCACCTACTGTCGCATCTAGCAATACAACAGAGGCAGGGGAGACAAACGAACTTTAGGCAACTGTACGTAGCACAGAACTACATTAGGAAGATACGGCAGGTGCTGAGGAGAGGTGGACGGAGAGGGGAATGATGGGGGAGTGTTGGAGTGAAGCAGAGGCACAAAACACTCTCTGGCACGACTCGCACTCCGGCACCTGGCCTGATGATCCGTATGACAGTGGTGGTGAGGGACGCTGTGGGGTAGATAGGTGGCAGGAGTTGATGGGAGAGTGGTAGATGGTGAGACGTACGTGTGTGTGTGGGGGGGAGAGCGTGTTTGTGTGGAGGAGGTGGCTTGTGTGTGGAGGTGTTTTGTGTGTGTGTGTGTGTGTGTGTGTGTGTGTGTGTGTGTGTGTGTGTGTGTGTGTGTGTGTGTGTGTGTGTGTGTGTGTGTGTGTGTGTGTGTGTGTGTGTGTGTGTGTGTGTGTGTGTGTGTGTGTGTGTGTGTGTGTGTGTGTGTGTGTGTGTGTGTGTGTAGTAGTAGTAAACATGAGAGTGCAATGTGCTGGTTGTGACATATACAAAGATGGTGATGCACGTGGGACTCAGTTGTTGTGAAGTGAGTTACATTTAATCTGCATGGGTGATTTGAGTTGTTGTTGTGTGTGTGTGTGTGTGTGTGTGTGTGTGTGTGTGTGTGTGTGTGTGTGTGTGTGTGTGTGTGTGTGTGTGTGTGTGTGTGTGTGTGTGTGTGTGTGTGTGTGTGTGTGTGTGTGTGTGTGTGTGTGTGTGAACTGTAGCTTGTGTGTATGTCCGTGTAAGTACGGTTCTGAGAGACAGGGGAAGGAAAGAATCAGATTATTGAGTCAGATTAGAGTACGTGAGTGTGTTGCTAATGCAGGAAAAGTAACGAGGCATTATCTGAGGCGTGTGAAGATAGGGATTAGTGTGTACTGAGGAGTGAAAGAGGCAGGGTAAAGTGGCAGACTGTGGAGTGAAGTGAGTTGGGAAAAAGGGAGCAATGTGTGTGTGTGTGTGTGTGTGTGTGTGTGTGTGTGTGTGTGTGTGTGTGTGTGTGTGTGTGTGTGTGTGTGTGTGAGAGAGAGAGAGAGAGAGAGAATAGGGAAATGTTTAGGAAACTAGAGAAAATGAGAGTACCGCAGAAAAAGTGTAAGGGAAAGGATGAAGGTGTAAAGAAGAGCATGAAGGGAGGGAGAAATAAGTGTGCAAGAGGGTGATAGTTAGGGTGATGATTGTGAAAGAAAATGTGGTAGATGTGTAATATAATTTGACAGTAATGTGGTAACAGGAACAAAGAGAGATGACAATGTGGCATGTGGGTGGAGAAGTCCCTGTAGAGATAGAGATAGGTAGACAGACAATAAATAGAGAGAGAGAGAGAGAGAGAGAGCGTAGCGAATAAGTCACGTGACAAGAACGCTTAATGTGTTCTGAGAATTATATGTTTCCGCGACTTCATACAAGAACAAGGAGAACAATAGAGGGATGGTAAGCACGCGGGGCGCTCATATATACCTCGCTCAGCAGGTAAAAACGCACTTGGGGAATTTCAATAAAAAGGTGCTTATTTTCTCCCCCTACTGTACCATGCCACTCCACACCCCACACCTGCATCAACTCAAGCTAGTAGGATGGTATGCTCCCATACCTATGAGCTTTCGTAACACCAATAACTAAGAGACTTATGTTCTCTATCACACCTCACCTCTTCAGTACGATGTAAGAAAATGTATACGTGGGACTAGACACCATGAGACGATAAGTCGCGGTGCTCATCTGCATTTCTTAGGCCCTTGAGCCTGTGATATTATATTCTCCCTCTCGGAGGGTGACTTTCTCATAGATTAAGTCTAACATTCAGAACTTCCATGATATTGTCAGTTTTTGTATATCCTCGTCAATATACTGAATAGAACTGTCATTAGCGAAGTTTATAGTGTTCAGACGCGTTGCTTCATCCACCATCTCCAAGTGAATGTTTGACGCTGTATTCCATGTAAGCAGAGAATAAGTTGGCGAGGTTGTCACATTTCTACCCTCGTTAGAACTTCTCAGGTACCACACCGGTGTGGCCGAGCTCACAATTTGATATCGTCGGGGAGAGATTGCTGGGATTTAATGTGTGTTGTAACTGGTTTAATATTGTTCCCTAAAGCTACAAACTTGTATGAAAATACCCTTGCTGCTACCAATACACCGTACTGCGTGAGATCTCAAGAAATATGGTGGAGACTCGGCGCCTCACTGGTGACTTGGAGCAGTTCCCAGTTACTCTGTTATGGTACACCAGTCGAAAACCGCCGATTGAGTCTGGGGATGTATTTTTCATTTTTATCTTGATATATCCTGACAGTTTCATTTGGCTTAGGATAATCTTTGAGGTAGGGGGCTGGATATATCTTTAAAAAAACATCTTCAGTACAAGAGCATTTCTTGAATCGCCTTGCAACAACAAAATCTGATTAAATAGGACGTCACAGGGACTTAAAACTCACATATTTACTATATGTGCAGTTAATTACAATGTTTGCCACTTAAGTTTTTACTAAATGCCACAGCACTACAAACACCATATTGTTAACAACACGTTCTACGTTTATATATCCATCTTTCTATCTAACTACTAATCTGCTGTGCGACGCAGCATCCTGTAAGAATTCGTCTCGGTGATGGGATCTCCAATCACTTCTGTCCCTACTCAGTAACGAAGCCATACTACCAACCGCCTACCCTCGTAAGCTTTATTACTATCTCTCTCCACCCTGATCTCTGCTGTCTCTCCACTTACCACGCGACCGAACCACCTCAAAGTACTTGTTTATTTGTCACAGCACATCAACCTCTACACCAACTTCTTCCGGAATCCTTTCATGTATTCATCTGTCCCTCCATGTCATTCCACAGACGCTCCTGAGATACCTTGTTTTGACAGTTCTCACATTTGATATATGTCCCCCAGCCATCGTCCACGCTCTACTTGTGTAGGTTAGTGATGGTATAGCGGTATAGTTGGGGACAATATTTGCCTAATATTCCAACCGCGTCTACTTCACGCTTAAGGCATATCCGTAACTTTCCTCCCAGACGCATCACATCAAAGAGTATCATTTATAGGCAGACTCACAGATTAAACTTCTCTCAGCTTTAGAATATGAACCACCAGAAAATGGACAAAATGTGAACTATTGTCTTGTAATGCTTTCTTATTTCACACACTTGACCCCATCAGTCCGATGATGTCTTTATTTCTTTCTTACTGGTGGCTGACGATTTACTGACCAGAGAAATAACTGTCCAAGGTGCACAGGTAAGACACTATTTCCATTAACTAATACCTCCAGCGCAAGAGGTCCGTACTAACTGAATACCGAGAACGATAGGTCCTTCCTAACTGAATACTAAATGAATACACGTTGCCCTTCCCAGTCGCATACATCAGTGAATAGAAGAGGCCCTCCCTAATGAATGCTAAATAAATACAGGAGACCTTTCCTAACCGAGTACCTATTGTATAAAATCGTCTGCAGTTAGCCAAGATGAATCATTCAGACGTCCCCCTACGAATGGGGTTAATGTTCCCATTTCGTGGTACTTCCTCAACGCCCCCACCATTTCCTTCCTCGTTTGCACCTTTTAAGACCAGGAATCTTCAAAAATGTGTACGCCACGGCACTACTGGCACTATATCTCTACCTACATCCACTTCCTCCCTACCTATGTACACTTCCTACTTACACAGGAGCAGTATTTAATCAGCACCCTCCTGCCTACATCCACTTCTTACTTACATGAGAGTACTACCAACAAATTTTCTCTACCTACGTTACAATCTAAGCATAATTCATCGCAACTCTACCAACACTATGTACATACCTTCGTCACAACCTACATCCATTTCCAACTACACCAAAATACAACAAACACCTCCTTCTTTACACACTTGCTCCACGTCCACAACTCTCCTAACATTATCTACCTGCTTACATCACTACCAACACCGACTTCTTACCTGCATATACTCACTCTCTACAAACGCTTATTCTCTACCTGCACGTATTCCTACACTAGCTCTCTACCAACACATACTTCCTGCCGGCCTCGAGTACTGACATCATCTCCACACTCTCATTTAAGCTCTTCTAATCTACACCAGGTAACTACTAACACCATCTATCTACACTGCTACTTACCCCAACACCTCCTACTCCACCTCTTCACTCACTCTCTTCTTATATACACCAGGCTCCGCTTCCTCCCTACATACACCCACCCCCTTACCTACCTACACCTACCTACTCCCACTCTTCCTACCTACAACTAAGTACTACCATCACCTCCCCACCCCCTCACTCACCCTCTTCTCGCCTGCCAACACACATCACTGTCTTGACACACTACCTGTCTGGCTCCCTGCCCACAGTTTTACCTACCTCTCCTCACCACCACTACCCATCTTCCTGCCTCCCCACACCACACCGCATCTACCACCCACACCTCTTTCTTTCTCCCCACCAGTACCTATCTCCTTTCCTCACTACACCCACACCATACCTTTCCACCAACACCCTTAATTTTCTCCTTCTCCCCTACACTACCCATCTCCCTTCCTCACTACACCACACCACACTACACCTCCCACCAACACCTTCTTTCTTTGTCTTTTCTCTCATTCTCTCTCTCTCTCTCTCTCTCTCTCTCTCTCTCTCTCTCTCTCTCTCTCTCTCTCTCTCTCTCTCTCTCTCTCAATTCTTCCTCATACTTTTTCTTCTTTCTTACAGACATCAACCACACCCTGCTCTCCTACACCCTTTTTTCCCACCATACCTACCTATCTTCTCTCTCTCTCTCTCTCTCTCTCTCTCTCTCTCTCTCTCTCTCTCTCTCTCTCTCCTTTACCTCCCCACATTCCTTTCCCCCCCACTCTCTCCCCCACTAGGAGTAGACGTCTTGATGTGAATATAAAAAGCGAGGCGGTGTTGATTTAGAGAAAACGGTAAAATATGGGCTCAGGTGAAAAAACGGGGAGAGGAGCGAGGAGATGGGGAGAGGGGAGAGAGAGGAGAGGGGAAGAGGTAGAGTAGAGAAGGGAAGAAGGGAGAGAGGGAGAGGGGAAGAGGAGATAGGACGAAAGGAGAGAAGAAAGAGGAGTGAAAGGGGAGAGGATGAAAGGTGAGGAAAAGAGGGAGAGGAAGGTAAGTGAGAGGGGAGAAGGGAAAGATGAGGAAGAGAGTGAAGGAAAAAGGGAGAGAAGCGAGGGGATGGGGAGAAGGAGAGAAAAAAGGGAAAGGTGAGACAGAAGAGGTCAAGGGATGAAGGGGAATGACGAAAATGAGAGAGAGGCGAGAGAAAGTAGGGGGGTGGGGAAGGAACAGAGGAGACTAGGAAGATGTAACAAGAGAAAGAAATGCGAAGAGGAGAAACGCAAAGAGACAGGAGAAGAAGAATAAGAGAGCATGGAGAATAAGCGAGGAGAGAGGCAACAGCAGGAAAGACAGGAAGGATGATGGAGGTTCAATAGAATGAAATAAAATGATGGAAAAATGAAGATAGGAGGGAGGAAATATAGACGAGGAAAACCAGGAGAGAGGACAAGCGAAACGATGAAGGGGAAAGAAAAGCTTATGGAAGAGAGGGAAGGAGGAGAAGCGAGGAGAGGGATGAGAAAAGATGAGTGGAAGAGATGAACAGAGTTGGGAGGGGAAGAACAGGAAACAGATACATGGAAAGGAGAGGGGGAAAAACGAAAAAGTAAGGAATACGATGAAGAGAGAAGAGCGGATGAAGCTTTGAAATCCATTCAGTGGGTATCCAGTGAATAAGAAACTTTCAAGACTTGATACAGGTTGCTAGATTTAATCTTCTAAATCTGCGCCCAGTACTGCATGTACTCGTATCATCTACAAACAATTCCTTGTTTACTTTTCATTTTCCCCCTCTGCTTGCAGTCTTTTTAGACTTGCCCCAATCCTTGGAGCTTTGAGACTTGCTCATATTCTCGCATCCTTTAGATTCGCCCCTATTACCGCATCCTTTAGACTTTCCCCCTATCACTGCATTCTTTAGACTTGCCAATATCCTTGCATCCTTTAGACTTTTCCCTAATTACTGCATCCTTTTGCCTTTCCCCTTTCCCAGGTATTCTCACATATACCTCCTTCACCAGCCCCTCTTTGATCAGACTAAATGGCAACCGTCACATATCACAGCCCTGATACAACCCCACCTTTACCTCAAACCATTCACCCTCCGCTCTTCTCACTCGCACATATTCCATAGCTGTCAATATAACTCTTAACTATAACTTAAAAGCTTAACTCCCACCTCTAACAGCTTTACCTCTTGCCACAAGGCATATCATGACCAGCCCTATCATGTAAATCTTCAGGTTCATAAATGCTACACACAGATTTCTCCCTTTCTTTTTATCTTTCATATAAGTTTCTCACAGCAGACACCTGATCCATGCATCCTACTTCACCTTTCTACCATGTGCCTTTGTCAGGTCTGCGAGAGTGAAGGTTACACACATATTTCTCCATTTCTCTATATAATTTTCGTAAGTTTCCCAAAGCAAACACCTGATCCATATACCCTACTACACCTAAAACCCTGCTTCTCCCTAGTAGCACTACTCTGCCAATCGCCACTCTTCCATACACCTTACAAAATATATTCAGGAAACTTCAAACTTTAAAAACTGAGCATTCCTTTTTATCGCTCATGCCTTTATACAGCATTACATAGCATGCATCCTGTCAGTCTCCAGGCATCTCACCTCGATCCATGCTAAGTAAATTCACTACCCTGCATTTACCACGAGCAAATATTGAGCAAGAATATAATCTTTTCCCACTCATCTAGAATATATATAATTAACCTGTTGCATGTAGATACGTTAAACATAATTTCTTTTCTGGGTACCGCAAGACGAGCTGACAACTCCTATACTCTTTCCATCTTAACTTGACCCAGATTTTCGTCTTTTACAGCCCATTCCGTGTAACCTTGTGGCAGAAAAAAGACAACAGTGCGGTTCCACGTACTTTCCATAGAGCTACTTTGTGACTAGTATCATAATCTAGCCTTACTTTCCTGTTAAAACTGAACAATGAAAGTGGAGGGATGGCAGTTTTAGGCCAAGTTAGAGGGAGATGAATGTAGTCATTTTATTCTCTTTAAGGGGGGCTTCTCGTAGTGATAAAAACGATAAGCACAGCCTTCTCCGTGACCGGCATGATAATCTACTGTTACTCTATTGTTACACCTCAGTACTGAAGGAGGAGAGATGGCAATTTTTGGGCCAACTTAGAGTGAAAAGAGTGATGATTTTAGTGAGAATTCCCACAGAAAAGGGGGTTAACGAGGACAGACCCCAATTCAGTGATTTAGTAGCGAGACACTCTAGGGAGGCTCTGGTGACAAACTGGCCCAGATGAGGACAAAGTGGCTGCTGGAGAGGCCATATACCCTCGTCCTGGATAAGGGGGAAGGGGGTGATGAACGAGGGGGGAGGGGGTGATTACAGGATGAGGGACCCAAGGATGGTACCAGCCCGCACCACATGAGCCCCTCCTCCCTCCCTTTTTACACCAAGCGCCTTACTTCATTATCCTTTGGTTTTTCTTTTGCTTTGCTTTGCATTTTTTTAGCTTGTCTTCCTTAGCAATTTATCTCGCGCCTTATACTTAAAATGGTCTCATGTATTATAGTTTTATTTAATATTGATAATTTTTGTAAATACTCTAGACAAAAGGTGTTTGAGATTGGAACCTACTGACTATAGCTGGAACTTCACTTCTCTTTTCAGGTGGGCGTCGGATTCCACGGGCTTTAATGATGTGTGAATGAGTATTCGGCCCTTTCACTAGGCATTTTATTGATATTCCTCCCTCTTTCGTGATTTCTTTTTCCATGTTTCATGGACCTTACCTCACCCGATCCTTAGATGATGATGATGATCATGACGATGATGATGATGATCATGAAGATGATGGAAGAAAAAAGAGGACCCCACAGATGCAACTGAACATTAATACAGAAACTCAAGCATCTGTATGTGTAAATGAGGAAGATACGTAGCGAGAAGGAAGTGGCTTTCTGCTCGAGTGAAGGAGAAAACAATATACAAAAAAGCTTAAGTCCAATACTGCATTATGGTCGCCCGAGGAAGAAGAGAATATTTTTAGTTGGACTGGAGATGGGATGGCGGTCGATGAGAAAGTATTGGGAAGCTTAAGTGAGAAGGAAACGGAGTGGGTGCGAGCGTGAAGGTGCGAGTGGAGTTAGGAGTTTAACCTCTTCAATATCTACTTATCTTTTATTGCCAGATGTCTTAATCCCTTAAGTGATGGCCACAAACAAATCGCCTCCACGTCGCCATGTCCTCTGCCCTTTGACTGCCCAGCCTACAACTCACACCCCTCTCTTAAATGCATATATCTTTCCACTTCATCCCTCCATCCCATTCTTGGTCTCCCCCTCCACTTCACTCACATTTCTAGTCAATCTCTCATTTTCCATCCTTTCGGATACGGTGATGCATTTTTCATGTTGTTCTCGCTATCTATAGACGATTTTATTCAGCTCGGGATAAACTTTTCGAACTGCAGGGATTGGAGGTAGTGTTCATTAAGACTTTCAATAAGAGAAGCCTTTCCCCTGTTCAGTAATGTCACCTGTAATTAGAGAGAATAAGGTGAAAAAATGTGTCATTAGAATGAAGAGAAAAAAGGCCAGAAACCATGTAATCAAACTTATTACGAATTCCCTGTTATAGTTTATGCTTTGTTTTTTTGCAGGAAGAACTAGAGACACAGTAAGATTCTGCACTTTCTTTCTTTGTCCTTCGTGCAGAATATATATAACATGATAACTGTTCTCTCGTAACTAAGGAAGGATTCAAAGGCTGAAAGTGAAAAGTACAAAATATAAGGATTCATGTTAATATAAAATCAGTTCAGAGACATTTATCGTAAAACTTTGCCGACAAGTCCCGTTTTGACCCAGCAAGTCCCCTTTTGAATACTGAACTGCTGCAGCATCAGAGAAAACGGTGTTGGTACTAGAAAACACAGGCTCAGTGAAAAGTTCTTATTGACATCGCTAGTCTTTTCTGATATATCCACATCTGTGTTTCTGCCACAGCTGGGAAATACTGGTTGAAGCAACAGCAGTGATTTTTTTATTCGATATTTGCTGATCACTACAAGCCCAAACATACTGGGTAAAGATGTCTCCCAGTATGTCAAAGGTCTATGTCAAAAGGCAAGGTCAGCCATTGATTTAGACCAAACTTGGAGGAAAGCTGAGGGTATGGCAAAGATGATATGGTTCAGTTTTGAGAACAATCAGTAAAAGGTCATGGTAACAAGGTAAGTTTCAAGGTTCGACTCTGTAATTTAAGCAGTTTTGAGTCAATCTGGACCAAACTTAGTGGAAGGGTTGAAGGTTAGACGAGAATATTTTTTTTTTAGATCAATCGGTCGAAAGTGGAAGTTAGGCCGATGTCAGATTCTTTGCTTTAGATCAACTGTTGGGCGAAAGTGTTGCAATACTTTAGTGATCCTTTGTTTACGATGGGATACAAAGAGAAGCAATATGCAAAAAATACAAATTTGAACCGGGGATATAAGAACGAGCACACAAGGTCAGAATACTGTATACTCGGGGTCAGGCTGCCCTCCCGTGAGAGATACTGGGTGGTGGAGCAAAGAAAGACGATATCAAAGTGTAGTAATTGCTCTCTCATTCCTTCTTCCATCTCTCCTCGGAGGGCTGTGGCGAGTGCAAGAGAGAACGGGGAGAGTGCGAGGAGAGATGGAGGACAGGAAGAGCCTGATTATTTTAGAAGACAATTTCCTTGTTTGACTTGATATGCCATGCCTGAGGGGACTAGATGAAGGAGGGATGAGTTACATACAACCACCATTAATTCTTTCACAACAGGATGTCTGCCCTAAACTGAATAAAATGAAATGGTAGCAATATATACAGTAAATACGAAGGCTGATTATGGAGTCAATGTTCCTTCCCTGCATAACTCAGGCTACTTCATTATACATCAGACCTAATTCCAACATTGCCAGAACCCATAATAAATCCCCACCCGGAAAATATGGTTTCTTAGCTGGATAAAATGAGCTGTCAAAAAGGGGGACGATATTCTCAAAGTTGTTACTGAATTGAAGGATTTTAAGAATGACTGTTTTCGACTCAGGCTGACAATTCCTTCTTAAGCTGAGTGATACGAAAACAAGCGATACGAAAAATGTTACCGCTGTACAGGGGTTAGAGATAAAATTTTGTCTTTTGTGCCTGGCCTGAGAGAGAGAGAGAGAGAGAGAGAGAGAGAGGGGGGGGGAACAGAGAGAGAGAGAAAAAAAAAACATAACATTATTTTAAGTCTGTTGTCATAAAGAATAAAGACGCCAGAAAAGAGGGTTGCTTTGGTCAATAAAAACATGACGTAAAAGAAAGGCTGATAGGATGAGAGAGGTGAGGCAAAAAGGCTTACAGGCCCAAGTTTGTCTGAGGAGGCGATGTGAAAAATTTGGAGGAGTGAATTAATTAGATGAGAGAGAGAGAGAGAGAGAGAGAGAGAGAGAGAGAGAGAGAGAGAGAGAGAGAGAGATTCAGAATACACGCATAGGAGTATCTATATTTATACCTGTATCATTCAATCAGTCAGCAGTCAATATAGTAATCAACCAATCACTCAGTCTAGCAATACACTAGAATACTCATATATCACCTGTGTGGTCGTGCTTGCGGGAGTGCGTGCGTGGATATGTGTGTGTGTGTGTGTGTGTGTGTGTGTGTGTGTGTGTGTGTGTGTGTGTGTGTGTGTGTGTGTGTGTGTGTGTGTGTGTGTGTGTGTGTGTGTGTGTGTGTGTGTGTGTGTGTGTGTGTGTGTGTGTGTGTGTGTGTGTGTGTGTGTGTGTGTGTGTGTGTGTGTGTGTGTTGAAAATCCTCTAAGTATATCACTTCTAAAGATGCCACATCGAAGCGATCCAAAAATTAACTGCTCTCCTACACAGCCATATATCTCAGTCTATTAGTCCCCTCGCACGTAATACATTCTTTTTATTCTAGTCAATCTATATATAACCTTTGTCCCTTGAGCCCTGCGATGGTACTGTACCCCACGCCAAAACTCTTTCCTCGAAGCTAAAGGTAGGATGAATGAATGGGGCAGGTGAGTGGGTGTGGGGCAGGTGTGTGGGTGAGGGCAGGCAGGTGGGTGGACGTACCTGACTCCATGCCCTCATTTCATTCATCTCTTCCCTGTATTCTTCCTCATCTCTGCCTTCTCTACACTCCTTATCATCACCCTCTCCATTTCTCTTTCTACTTCTTCATGTCTCTCAGCAGTCACTCCCCTTTCCTCCTCTACATTCTTTGACGCTTGTTTTCTCTAATTTTCTTCTTTTCTCTTTATATTTCCTCTTTCCTCTTCCACCTCTTCTACATTCCGTGACTCACATCGCCTTCTCACCTCCTCCTTTTCTTTCAGTTATCAACAACTCATTCTCACCAATTTGCATTGCAACCCTCACCTCTTCTCCTGTTATTTCCCTTTTCTTCCTGTCTCCCTCTATACACCCTTTCTTCCGCCACCCTCTCTGCATTCTTTGTCGCTTACCTTCTCTTCATACTTCTTTTCCTCTGTTTCTTACTGTCTTAATCCATTCTTTCCTTCCCATTTCTCTACCTCCGATACACTCTTTGACCCTCTAACTCTCCTCTTCTTTTTCACGTTTGTTCCTGTCTCCATCCAACCCCTTCTTGCTCTCTCTCTTCACCATTTCTGTAATTACATCCCTCTAACGTTTATCTTCCCTACTCCAGTATTTTTTTTTTTCCTCAATCACTTCCTTTCTCTTCCACGTTTTTATCTTCCTTTAATTCTTCATGTCTCTATCTGTCACTTTCACGTCATTTCCTTCTTATTTCTTTAGTCTCCTCAATTTTCCTTTTCCACGTTTTTCCATGTCTCCTCAGACCCTCTCTTTCCTGTCATTAGTTTCCATTCTGTCTCTAACTCATTTTCCTCCATTTCTTTTGTTTCTTAGTAACTGCACCTTCTCTCTCTCTCTCTCTCTCTCTCTCTCTCTCTCTCTCTCTCTCTCTCTCTCTGTTTCTTTATGGCTTCCCTTTCCTCATAATTTGCTTCATATCACTTTACCTCAGTTTCCTTTTACCTCCAAATTTTCCTCTTTCCTTTTTTTTCCCCTTCTCCATTCCTGCCTCTTCCAATACTCTCTCTCTCTCTCTCTCTCTCTCTCTCTCTCTCTCTCTCTCTCTCTCTCTCTCTCTCTCTCTCTCTTTCCCGTTCTCTCCCTAACCCCTCCTCTACCCTCCACCTTTCCCCCGCGCCACTACAACCATCCATCACCTTAGGCACTAGGCACACCTCCTGCCTGGCACGCTGCTCACCAAACTATGCCACACACACTTATAAATACCCACACGTGCTGGAACGGGCTCAAAAGGTGCGCAACTCCCTCCCTCCTTCCCTCCTTCCCTCCCCATAAACACACCTCGTTGTGGTTTGGTTTGCGATTGTTTTTGCGGTTATTGCGCAGACTCTCACGGCCTTATTGCGAGAACTGGGTCTCCGAAGGTGTCAGTAAACTCCTTATTTTTTACTGTCATTATCCGTAGCCTGCATCCCAAATTGCAGAGAGCAGTCAGTAAGAATATCACAAGGTCAGGCATTTTGTCATTACATGTTTTAAAAATTATTGAGAGAGAGAGAGAGAGAGAGAGAGAGAGAGGAAAAGACACGTTCTATCATCACCACATGCACCAGAAATTATCGCAGGGACATTAGGGGCTATTCCACACCTCTACGCACTCAGTTTTTATTATACTCTCGGGGTTACGCGGTAGAGAGTGGCAGCTACTCATATCGCCGAGGTTTTATGCCTGACAGGAGTGACGCACCAAGCCTAGAACCCACGTCAGCAGGGTCTGTTTGCGGTGCGTAGTTCATAATAATTTCTGATACTCTTAATTAGAACTATCGAAAGAAGGGGTGTTTGGGCGTCTGTGTGGTTTGCTTTCAATGCGTAGTTTCTAGTGATTTTACGAATGTGTCCTTCCGCTGACTCAATCACCCTCAGTTCCATTTATACCCCTCCCCCCCCGACACACACACACACACACACACACACACATATCACTTGCTTATTAACTGGAAGGAGAGGATTGAGTGGCTAAGGGTTATGGTTTGCTTCCTGTGTGTAGTCTGTAATAATTTCACGAATGTATTCCTCCCATATTCTGCTCACCCTTTCTACTACTTAACCCTCAGAAGCCACTTACTCAGGATTCAAAGTGTAAGTAGATGAATGAGAGTTTAAAGAGTCGGTAATAATATCAGTTGAGTCTGTTTGCGATGCCTGGTTTATAATACTTTAACGAATGTGTCCTATCTCTCACTGAAGACACTCCCTTACACCCTTTGTTTTCTAATTTCAGGCACAAAATCTTGCCTGATAATTCACCTCATCTACTCGCCATTTTCATCAGCTGGATAAAATTTTGAAGCCGAGAAAGGCCTGGTAAGTTTCCCCTCTCTTCCTTCCCGTGCCACTCATGGTTAGAATCGCTAATGGACTGGGAGTCTGATAAGACAGGGGAGTCCAGGCGTCAGTAAGGTCTGTTGCCGATGTGTAGTTTCCGAGAATTTTATGACTGTGTCCTTCTCTCTTGCCCTGGTGCCACGCACTCGCAGTTAGAATTGTAAATGTGACTACGGCTGGAGAGGGAAGGGGCGTTAAGGGATCCTCTTGCACCATAAACATCCATGCATCTCACATAGACGAGGAGAAGATTGAAATGGAAAGTGTCTCCAGTAGAGGACAATTGCACTGCTCTCAAGGACGAATATTATTTTTTCCCATCATTCACCGATGAAATATGAAGATACACAAACGTATGTGATTTGAATGTCCAGTTTTCCAGCGGTGTTATAAAGAGATATTGTTTGATGGGCTCGAAAACCTATTCTTATTTAAGTTAACCCTTTCCTTACAATAGCTTTTATTCTTCCCGTTACTTGATGATTCATTCAGGTTAAGATATCTCTCAATCAATGAGGAAATTAATGAAGGCTATATCAGACTCCTCCTCTTCGAAAAATTGATTTAAATCTGAATAAGCCGCGTAGAGACAGCAAGAATGAACTACAGAATTGGTCACCGAACTGAAGTGACTTAAACCTTCAGCGTAGCATATACTATAATGCTCTTGCCTTTTATACGGAGGGCAGCGATGCATGGGCAGTTCAATAATGACGGGCGGGAGAGAGGGCGAGTGTTGTGGTATGTGACAACACTGTTGAGGCCCGTTCTAGTTAAACATGCAAGGCGAAAGAGACAAGGTGGCTGGGAATTGGTGTGTGTGTGTGTGTGTGTGTGTGTGTGTGTGTGTGTGTGTGTGTGTGTGTGTGTGTGTGTGTGTGTGTGTGTGTGTGTGTGTGTGTGTGTGTGTGTGTGTGTGTGTGTGTGTGTGTGTGTGTGTGTGTGTGTGTGTGTGTGTGTGTGTGTGTAAATAATAGAAAACCCAACAATGGAGTACTGTTTGTGCTAGTAAACGAAACGTCGTCAATTTTAGCTTTTGTTTGCATTGTGTTTATTGTTCCGTGAACATCACTAGGGTACTGTCCTGCAGCGTTAAACACACACACCACACACACACACACACACACACACACACACACACACACACACACACACACACACACACACACACACACACACACACACACACACACACATGGCCCCTTTAACACAACAACTTCTCATCCCATGCATCATCCTCTACCAAGCAAATTCATCACTCTCTACAACCTCCCCTTCCTCACTCCTCCCTTTCCTCACTCCTCTCTCATCTCACACCTCTGCTTTCCTCTATCTCTCCCTCCTCACGCCCCTTCCTCACGCATTACCTTCCTCGCACCCCGTCCTTACACTTCACCTTCCTCCCATCCCTCCCTCCATCTCTTCCTTTCCACATCTCTCCATCCTCCCATCTCTTTTTCTACATCTCCTTCCTCAAGCCTCTCTCCCTCCTCACACCCCCTTTCCTCACTCCTGACCTTCCTCACAACTCTGCCTCCTCACACCTCACCATCCCTTCATCTCCCCTTCACCTCCCGTCATAAGCTAGGTCGTCTTCTCTCCCTCCTCATACCTCTCTAACCCTACATCTCTCCCTCATACCTCTCTAACCCTACATCTCTCCCTCATACCTCTCCATCTCTGCATCTCCCCATCCCTCTATCTCTCTTTCTACACCTCCCTTCCTCTCATCCTTTCCCCCCCTCACTCTTTTTCTTCCTCGCACCTCCCTTTCTTAGCATCTCCCAATCTCAACGTCTCCCTTCCTACGCCTAACCTCCCTACGCCTGCCTCTTCGCATCTCCATTTGCTTGAGGACGATGCTTAGCTGACTGAGAATGACGAAAGAAAGGCATTGAGATCGGCTGACGAATGTGAGATTATGTGAATATATTTTGTTATGCAACCATACAATTAACCTCCTCACCATATGAAAGTCTACTTTACTTCCTTCGTCATGTCTCAAGATATTGTTCAGTTTAAGGGAGACTTTCTAGCTGGAGAGGTAAGATATACAGGCTGGTTCATACAGAAGCCTCAACTAGAAGGGGCCTGATAATTGTCTGTTTTCCGGAGATTGCTAAGTCTGCTGATGTGGGCTTAGATGTGGCGGTGGGAGTAGAAAGTGAATAAATGATGCTAGGTGCACACTGATAACCCTGCGACGTTTCCGCAGCACACGGGAAATGGTCAGTGGGCGTGGAAGAGTAGCGTTAAATATGGACCACCCTGCACATGGTCTTTATTAGCCCTTGTAATGTACTAGAAATCCTTCCTAAGTTGAAAAATATCGTTTGGTGACTGATTAATAGAGTCCAAAGACGTCATCGTACTGAAGGAGTTATATCGGGCCACAGTACAGTCTGACAATACAGAAAAAATCGCAGCATAAAAAAAAAAAATCTCCATAAAGGGAACAAGATTTGCTCGGTGGTAGGCTGAATAAAGGACGTCATCGCAGTGAAAGGGTTAAATCGGACCAGAGAACACCCACTCTTATGACACACAAAGATAAGAGGCAGAAAAAAAGTGATGCGCTTATAGAAAATCCTAAGGAAAAATATTATCAAAAGTGCTTTATTTTTCTTGCCAGCCTCTTGCGCGACAGCGGGGGGCAACATCAACCTTGAGTGGTGGGAGGATGGAGGGAAGAGGGAAGGTAGAAGGGGCTAGTGGGGACGGGGAAGGATGGGTGATGAGGGGTAGTTATGAGGATAGGGGAATGGGAAAGGGGGAAGGGGCTAGTCGGGGCGGATGAGGATGGGTGAAGGGGGTGAGGTATGAGGGTAAGGGAATGGGAAAGGGATATGAGGATGGGGAGAGAGAAAGAGGATGGGGAAGGAGAAAGAGGATAAGGAAGGAGGAAATGGGAAGAAAGAAGCGGGTAGGGGGAGGGAGTAACGGGGCACAGGAAAGGAAGGACGTGAGAAGGGAGGAAAGGTTCAAGAAGGGGGGAATGGGAAAGGAAGGAAGGAAGAAAGGATGAAGAGGAAAGGTGATAAGCAAGAAAGGGGGAAGGAAGAGGAGGAGAAGAGGAAAGGAGAGAATGGGAAAGGGGGAAGGGAAGGGAAAACAAGGCGGGAGAGTAAGAAATGGGAAGAGGGAAGGAAGAGGAGGGAGAAACAGGAATGGTAGAAGGAAACGGGAGGGAGAAAGAGGAAAGTGATAGGGAAAGGCGGATTGTGGAAGGTGTGGCTGGAAAGGGAAGCTGCTGGAAAATAGGGGGAAGAATCTAGGAAGGGGGATGTGATTAAGAATGGGGAAGGGTAATGGGAGAAGTGGGGAGGAGTGGTTAGACAAGGAAGGAAGGAGATACTGGAGGAAGAGTGACTGGGGAGAAAGATAAGAAGGGAAAGTGGTTCTGGAGTCTGAGATTAAGAGAAGATGCGTGGGGAAATGGAAAGGATTTGACAGAGGAAAATGTCTGAGGAGGAGGAAAATATCTATGAAAGCATGAAGAATCTGGGGAGGAAGGAGGTCTGGGAAAAGTGTCTGGAGGAGGAAAAGAGAATTAGTGGAGAAAGGGAAGAATCTAGGGAAAACTTCTGGGGAAAGAGGTGGAAAGTGTCTAAGATGAGGGGAAAAGTCTGGAGAAAGGGGAAATATCTAGGAAAGGAGGAATAACCTGGGGAATGAAGGGGAAGGGGTTTTGGGAAAACGTCAGGGGAAGGAAGAAGAATCTGGTGTGGGAGTGGCAACGTGGGGGTGGTGGGGAAGAGACGGCAGGTGGGGGAGGTGGTGGGGGAGTTGGGAGATACGGAGCGAGATATTTCTGTCGGACGGGTGGGTACACGACGAAGGCAGGGGTGGGGGGAGACGGAGGAGGCAGGGGTTGCTAGGGACAGAGACGGTGATGGAAAATGATTGAGGGTGGTGTTTTAAAAGGCACGGGTAAGTTCGTAACACCTCCTCCTGAGCGACTTATTCTGCACATGACAGCTCAGTATCCTCTTGTACAAAACTGATGAAAACTAGGTTGATATTAAAACGAAACAAATGACACACAAAGGCATGTTAAAGTGCAATATGCAAGATAAATCGGTAAGGAAGAGGTGCAAAGAAAATTCCTATGCAAAGTAGATTCCGACTCTGGGACGAAGAATGGTAACAAAGAGAGAGACAAGGATAGTGAGTGACATGAATAGCGGCACACGGATGATGACAAACAGAATAAGGAATGGTGACAAAAGGAGAGCGGGACGATGACAGAGACAAGATTAAGAATGGTGATGTACTGATGAGATAGGTAACAGAGACAGAAACAGGTATTATGATGAAGACAGATAAGACTTGTGGCAGATGGAGAGAGATGATGACAAGAAGATGGTGAAACAGACAAACAGTAACGGAGACACAAGGAAAATATGATAACAAAATTCGACAGAAAACAGTGACACACAGATAGGTGTCATAAGATTAGCAAGCGGGAAATGCAATAGAAACGGAGGCAGACTTGGTGACAGACAGACGCTTGGTGACAGAGGCAAAGAGAAGGATGGTGAGAAATGGAGTCAACGTAGGCTTCAGATGGAGGAAGGTATGGTGAAAGACAGCGGCAAAAGATAGTGACACTCTGATAGCAACAGGCGCTGCAGCAGAGAAGACAGGTAAAAGAAAGGTGACAGGAAAAAATGCAGACGTGATACTGAAAACAGAGGGGGGGGGGATACTGAAAGACAAAAAGACATACGTAGTGAAAGGAATAGAAACAGTGGAGACAGATGCAAGGATGGTGACGGGAAAGGATGTAGGATATGATACCACAAGTAGAGAGGGAGGGATGCCGAGAGATCGAAAAGAATAGGAAAGAAAAGACGTAGTGAAAAGGGAGAGGAACAGTGAGGACAGATGCAGGGATGGCAAGGAAAGATGCACACGTGATACCAATAAGAGAGGAAGGGACACGGTGAGACAGGAAGACCAGACATAATGACAGGGACAGAATCAGTGGATGAGAAATGGCAGTAGCGCCCCTGAAGACCAATACCATGAGCGAGACGTGAGAGAGAAGCAGCGTGAAGAAGCAGAGAGCGAAGAATGAAGAGAGTGAAAGGTAAAGAGGTAGAATGAGGAGCCCGAGGCCCAGAAAGAAGATTGAGAGGCCAGGAAGTGAAAAGTGAGGTGGTGGAGGATGAAGAGGGAAGAAATAAAGAGTGAAAGATGAAGAAACAAACAGCGAGGAGTGCTGAGGCAGAGAGTGAAGAGTGGAGGGGCTGACGTAGATTGGGGGAAATGTGTTGCTTTGCGCCGTGAAAGTGACAGGGGCAAAAATGAGGAGGTGCGAAGTGCGTGATGTGAGCAGATGTGAGGACCAAGGAAGTGACGAATTCTACCCAGCAACACGCTAAGCATCCCTAAACACACAGGGAAATTAAAGAATCTATTTAACTTTCCTCTGAAACTGGAAAAAAATCAGCAGTAAAAAATTGATCACGAGATATAGTTAGCAGTTTTTCATCTTACCAGTGAACAATTTATCACTGACATATAACCTGCATCACACTAAGCATCCGTTGAGACACAGAGAAGTTAGGCAAATCTTATTCTCGTAAATATCTTTTTAAAGTGGAAACATCCGTAGTAAACAACTAATTAGTAAACAGACTAAACAATTTATCATTATAGCCAACAACAAGCTAAACACAGGTAAACAGATATGAACATTAGAAAAGATAAATCTACTATGAATAAGGCAACACACCAGCAGTAAATGACTGACGCTTAAGAAGGCAGTTGTTTGTAGACAGTACTTTTTCACGTCTGACGGAGAAGAATGAAGAGCGCTACTCCAGATGTGAACACGCAGGGGAAAGAACGACTACTGTAGAAAGTTAGTGGATGAAGAGAAGTGGCAGACCCAAGAAAAGAAACGAAACTTTACACACACACACACACACACACACACACACACACACACACACACACACACACACACACACACACACACATACATTATCACCCTGAAGCTGAGCACGTCTTGCTTATTGTAGCTTGTTGCAGTCTTGATATCGCCAGATAGTTTTATTCATTTTGGGAGAGAGATTTCGAAACGCTGAGGTCAGGTTTGCTTAATCAAAATATTATTAAAAACATACAGTTAAGTGATACAAGTATATTTAATACATGATGATACGTAAATGATATTAATGACAGAAGTTGTAGTAGCACCAGCAGCAGCAGCAGCAGTAGTAGTAGTAGTAGTAGTAGTAGTAGTAGTAGTAGTAGTAGTAGCAGTAGTAGTAACAAAATAATAATAATAACAATAATAATAATAATAATAATAATAATAATAATAATAATGGTAATAATGACGATGATGATAAAAATGGTAATAACAATAATACTATACTACTACTACTACTACCACCACTACTACTACTACTACTACTACTACTACTACTACTACTACTACTACTACTAATAATAATAATAATAATAATAATAATAATAATGATAATAATAATAATGATAATAATAATAATAACAATAACAATAATAATAATAATAATAATAATAATAATAATAATATAACAAACAACTACTCTCACTTCACTCTAGCATTATGCAGCTGTCTGTAGAAAATCATGCCAGAGATAAAAGTGGCTCTTGCAACGTAAACGCAAAATTTTCCTTATAACTTTGGCAAACACGTATCAAGAGTTTGGAAAATGTGCCGGCAAGTGAAGAGTGAAGGAAGTCGTTTATTTTTTGTGTTTCTCTCTAGACTTGGTAAGAGATGAATAAAAAGTTGTAGTCAAGTCAATTTGAGAGAGAGAGAGAGAGAGAGAGAGAGAGAGAGAGAGAGAGAGAGAGAGAGAGAGAGAGAGAGAGAGAGAGAGAGAGAGAGAGAGAGAGAGAGAGAGAGACAGAGACAGAGAGCAGGTGTGGGTGAGGACAGGTGAGTGAGGCAGGTATGGGTTTAGGACAGGTGTGGGATGAAGGCAGGTGTTGGGTGAGGGACAGTGTTGGGTGAAGACAGGTGTGGGTGAGGGCAGGTGTGGGATTGGGGAAAGTGTGGGATGAGAGCAGGTGTGGAATATAGGCAGTTGTGAGTGAGAGGAAGTGTGAGTGAGGGGAAGTGTGAGTGAGGGCAGGTGAGATGAGGGCAGGTGTGGAGTGAGGGCAGGTGTGAGACGAGAGCAGGGGTGAGGTAGGTGTGAGATTAGGGCAGGTATGAGGTAAAGACAGATAGATAGATTTGGGTTATGCAGGTGTGGGGTGAGGCATGGTGTGGTGAAAAGATAGGCAGGGTCATCACAGCACTTGGGTTACGGTAGATGTGGGGTGAGAGATGTGAAGGTGAGGGCAGGTGTGAATGATGGCAAATGTAGATTGAAGATACGCGTGTAAGTGAGGGGAAGTGTACGGTATGTGTGCATATGAGAGAATGAATGAATGCATGTCCGCATGTATGTCTGTATGTACTGTGACAACCGACTTGCATACGCCTGACATGCAAAGGCAACTTTCCTATACACGTTCAAACCTTATTTTACTGGTCCTGAAAGGCAAATGATTTGTAAGTTTGAGGCATGTCACTTCGTGTCAGTGACGAAGTGACCCTCTCTCCTCCTCCAGTCTTCGCGCACAGGTATAGGTGTGGAGGAGTTTTGAGTGTTAAGTGAGAAGTGCATTTTTTTTTTTTTTTTTTAATAACAGAACGGAGGAAGGAAAAACAAATGGAGAAAAAAAAATTATCCATACACCAGATTACTGGTGTCCTCTGTTCACAAAATATCTGTAACAGTTAGACTTGAACAGTTGTAGGTTGAAATTTGGAGGAAAACAACTCTGGGGAAGCGAGTTCCAGAGAGATGCAGTTCGGGGAATGAAAGAATTCTGATAGGCAGAAGTTCTGCAATATGGTTGAGTGACATTCCAGTCATGAGCGCTACCAGATGCCCGTGTAGCACGAGGGAAGGCATGGAGAGGTGGCACCATGGACGCAACTTCGTCTGAGCATTTGCCAAAAAAATATCTGTAAAATAATGCAAGGGAGGCAACATTCCTTCTTACTTGCAGGGGAGGTAGTTTATATGTAATGGCAGGGTTGTTAATGATTCTAACAGCTTTATTCTGAATTTTGTCTAGTTGTCTTAATGCAACCTCTCCACAACCATTCCACAAGGGTGAGCAATATTCAAGCTGAGAGCGCACATGACTCTTATAAATTATAGCTAACTGCTCATCGGCGAAGAAGTTACGGACTCTGTACAATAATCCAAGTTTCTTTGAGGCGGTTTTAGCAAGTGATCTGACATGAGAGGTCCAGCTGAGGGCACTGTTAAGTGAGACACCAAGAATTTCAATACTTTTGGAGATGGGAATATTAGTAGCACTGAAGGTAATGTACGAATCTGGCAATATCTGTCTATTAGTAAACTGTATATATTTAGTTTTACTAGCATTAAAAGAGACAAGGTTGTTTTGTCCCCATTCACTGATTGCAGATAGATCTTGATTTATGGAGATGGCTGTACTGAGTTGAGAAGTAGAGATATTAGACTTTGTAAATGGGTGTCTGAGTGTGAATGAACTATGTAGTGTTGAGTCATCTGCATATGAGTGAATGGGATTGTGAGTGACAGATAAGAGATCATTAATATGAACCAGAAATAGGGTTGGCGCCAGAACTGATCCCTGCGGCACGCCGGCGTTAATTGAGTGGAAATTCGAATATACATCATCTACTTTTACTCTTATTTTCCTGTCACTAAGATAAGAAGAAATCAAAGGAACAAAAGACGTTAGTCCATAGCAAGGGAGTTTGGACAGCAGGGAACGGTGCCATACTCTGTCGAAAGCTTTAGAGATATCAAGAGCTACTGCATGAGTTTCTCCATGTAGATCAATTGATTGATGGATGGTATGAGTTAGGAGATTGAGTATGTCAATGGTGGATCTTTCGTGGCGAAAACCGTATTGTCTATCATTAATTAAGTTGTTGGATTCAAGATGTTTAACAATATGCTTATTAATTAAAGTTTCAAATACCTTACCAAGAGAAGATGTGATAGCTATTGGTCTGTAATTGGAGGGGTCAGACGAATTTCCTTTCTTCGGAACTGGGTGGATATTGGCTTCTTTCCATGAATTTGGGAATAAAGAAGTACGTATGCATAGTCTGAATAATTTAGCTAGGACAGAGGCAAGTTCAGGGGAACACTTTTTCAAAACAATTGGCGGAATTCCATCTGGACCTGGAGCTTTGTTGGTAGGTAAATTGTCTAGGATGGATTTTACAAATCTTGTCTGTATTTTAAGTGGGGCAATTTCGGGAGAATCAAGTTCCAGTACTGAGACATTCTGGCTGGTATCATCTATGGTAGAGTTTCTTGCAAAGGTACTAGCAAAGATATCTGCTTTCCCACGTGGGTCACTTGTAATATTGCCATCTGAAGATTTTAGTGGGGGAATGGAAGATGACTTGTTAAAGTTATTATTGAAAGAATTAAGAGTTGACCAGAATATTCTATTGTCATTAGGGTTGTTAAGTAGTTTTGATGCTTGCTTTTGAAGAAAGTTTGATTTAGATAGTGAAAACAGTATTTTGGTGGCTGTATTTGTGAGCAAAAGTCTGTATATGTCGTCGAGGAAAATTCGACAGGGTGCAAACACGTAAGGGACATACTACTGCACCCGCTTAAATGTCCGCCCATGGATAAGATTGAAGCCAGGTCAGGAGAACTGGTAGGCGTACAATCTACCGGCCCGACAGGATCAGACTCCAATGGTAAGTACAGAAGAAAAACACTGGGGAGTGTAGATGTAGAGGAGGGATTAGAGTCGATGAGGGATTGGTGTGAATATGAGATTAGAGTGGGTGTGCGTATATGTAGAAGATAAACATGGAGGAGTGTGGGTGTAGGATCTGACTAGGTGTGCGTGGGTATGGGATTAGCGTTGGAGTGGGGTTGGGACAGGTGTGGGGTGAATGCAGGCTTGAGGTAAGTGCCGATGTGGAGGATATTTTTGTTCCAACGCTTTGCATGACACAAGAGCACGCATTTTTGCACAGATCTTTTCCTCCCTGAGTTAAAAGTTCCGCTTTTTCGCTAATCAAAAACATTTATGATATTCAGGTCTCAAAGAGCAGACACATCCAGCATGCCAGTTATTTTTCTCTGCGCAGTGGACGTGTTGAATCCGAAATGACGAGGAGAGCATGTACAAGAAACTACCACACCTAACACTGCCACATTCAACACTGCCACACATCACAGTACGACAATATACCCTGCCACATATCACACTGCCGCACCTTACACTACCACAGTATACACTACCACACATCACACTTCCACGTCATACTGTACCTTAAAGTCACGTCATACAATGCCACATCGTAATCTGTATCATATACTGTCCCAACATACAGCCACACTATTACCTCACACACATCACATTGCCAAATCATACACTGCCACACCATACACAGACACATCATACAGAGCCACACATCACACTACCACATCCTACACTGCATCATACACTCACTCCTACACCTCACACTGCCACAGTAGGGAAGAGGTGCTAGGGAGCCTTCTAACACAGCAAGCATACGACCCTTCGACTCGTATTCACCAGCACGTTTATAGCGTTAATGGCAGGCTTAACTGATGCCAATTTACCCTAACTGCCGGAATAAATTTTTTGAGCAACGAGCAAGACTAAATTAAGAGAGGAAGATTAAAACTGGTGCAAGATCTACAACATTATGTCTTTTCTATTTCATTCTTCATTTCTTCTGCATTTCTTCTTTCTTTCTTTCTTCAACTGATGCCGCAGATGGAGGCCTTCATGTGGTGGCACCGATGTAAATGAGTTGTGCCACTTACAGCTATACCAACGTCCTTAATTGCCCTCATTGTCCCCTTAAAGTGAGGATGGTCGACTGCATGAAGAGCGTAACTTCAGCCTTCAGTCCACCGGGTTCTCGTTCTTATGAGCCTGGGGTTGCAATAACTACTACTACTATTTCGTTAACTCCATACCAGTAAGGATTTTCTTTTCTTCTTTAACTAACAGCATTTCGCCAGTATATATTTTTTCTTCACTCAGATCCAGCCGTCATCTCTCGTTGTTGCATTTTCTTTGATATTCGAAAAAGTGACATCCGAAAACACACACACACACACACACACACACACACACACACACACACACACACACACACACACACACGCACGCACTAAAGATTGGAAGATACAATCAATACGACCGGCTCTTTTTTCTTGAGAGAGAGAGAGAGAGAGAGAGAGAGAGAGAGAGAGAGAGACCAGTGGCGAGAAGTGAAATAAACTGATATGAAGAGATGTGAAGTGAAATGTAGTAAGGTGAAATGATGAGAAGTGAAGGGGCGTGAAATGAAAAAGTGAAGTGGATATAAAGTGAAGCGGGAATTTAAGGAGTAAAATGAAGTGAGAAGTAAAGTGAAGTGAAATGGAAAGAGAAGTAAAGCAAAGTAAAACGAGGAATGAGGTGAAAAAGAAGTGAGTTAAGAAGTGTGGAAGGGAAGAAGACTGCGGTGAGATGTGAAAAAGTGAAGCGATGAGAAGTGAAATGAAGTGAAAAAGGAGTGAAGTAATATGAGAAGTGAAGAGAGAGAGAGAGAGAGAGAGAGAGAGTAAACCATCACTCACAGGCAGCTGCTGACGAGGTGGAGATAAGACCTGGAACACACTGCCCCTACCCCCGTCTTGACCCACCTGCTGCCACCCCCCCCTCTCTCTCACCTTGACCTCCCCCCCATCACTCACTCTCTCGCTCTCTCTGTCACACACACACACACACACACACACACACACCAATGCCCACAGGAGGGAGGACAGAGAATAAAAGAAGGAGGCGGTGATTGCAACATCTGCGTCATAGCCTGTATCTGCTTCTCCCCCAGATAATCTCAGTGGAGAGGACAACAAGCGGACTCTTGACCCCGCGGCCACAGGCAACATAGGAGTGGCTGTAATACTCTTTCCTAAGCGATTTATTTTGCCTACTGTTTCATACCACATCGTTTTAATATCGACACAATTTGCATCAGTGACACTAATAAATAAGACTCTTACTTGATAACTTTCTCATCGAATTTCATGCAACCACAAATTAATATTCAAGTGTTGCGAGTGGCAAAGTTCCCTCAGGTGAAAGCAAACGTACGTAATTATTCAACTCTGCATTTGCCTATTTACTTTTACTTATCATACGCTATATTACTCATTTCTGCTTGACATTCATTAACATAGCTTCCTAAAGTTGTTGTTCTGTACTGAGGGGTAAATAAAGAATCTAAGTGATGAGGAAATAAGCTGTTGTGTTATTTATATCTTCAGCTTATATACATTTAGAAAGTCTTATTATAAACTCCCTGTTCCTGCTGGGTCTTCAATGAAATCATTCCTTAAATTACTGCGTCTTGTATTCATCGGTAAGTAAAGATTCTATATAGTAAAGGAAATCAACTTTGGTGTTATTTATATCTTTATTTCCACGTGTGAGCCCAGGCAGAAATATACAAGTGGATATATCGGTAAAAAGGCTTGCGCTGTCGATAAACATTTTTCACCCAACATGTGTTTTCCAGCACCACCTGGGTTTTCTATGAGGCTGACTTTCTGGTCAGAATTCTAGCCCCTTCAGTCTGATGGTGTATTGAATATTCTTTGTATGTTTTGTTCCTGTCCTCGAAATGATTTTATTCAGCTTTGGAGTTTTTTTTTTTTTTTTTAGCAGAAATGGTTCGGTATAGCCTTCATTAAGTCTCCCTGTCCGATAAGGTAATATCAAATATTATATATATATATATATATATATATATATATATATATATATATATATATATATATATATATATATATATATTATATATTTGTTCTCATCTCCAGACGGTTTTATTCAGTTTAGGAGACTATATTATCTTCTGACGATGTTATTCAGTTTAGGAGAGACTTTCTTATCTCCAGATGATTTTTTTAAGCCTAGGAGAGACTTTTTATCTTCAGACGATTTTATTCAGCTCAGAAGAGACTTTTCCAACATGAGAAGGTAGATACAGTTTTCAGTACCCCCTTCAGCACAAGCGGTCTATTATTGCTGAATAAAATCGTCTGAAGGTAGCAAGAAAATAGATGGAAAATGCATCATCGTACTGAAGGAATAGACCTCCCGAATTTACTCACACAGCCTCGCTCGAGCCCACTTCCTTTCTCTTCATTTAGGCGTTCCAATAATTTTTCATTGATTATTAACTTCATTATCTCAGTGCCATAACAGTACGCTTAAGAAATTATAGGCCATTACCTCTAAAAATGATGCTTTAATTAACCATCTCCATTATCAGTCTCGCCATCATCTTCCTAAGACATACTTATAACATCCCTGCTCCTCCTAGTCATCCTCATTTTCTTTTCGTCGTGCTTACTCTCTCTCTCTCTCTCTCATCCTCCCTTCCTTTCCCTTCCCTTTCCTTCTATTCATCTAAGTTTGCTCATTTTGTTCTTTTCCAAGTACACTGTCTGTTTCCATAGCCTTTTTGAACTCCCGTCTCCACACTTTCCTTTCTCTTTCTTTGTCTCCCTTCCATCCTCCCCCCTCTTCCTTTCTTCCACATTACTCCACTTTATTTATTTTACATGCTGTCCCCCTTCATTTGCTTTTCAAATTCTCCTCTTCGTATTTACCTCTTTCTCTCTTTCTTCCCCCGTTTTGCATATATTTCTCTCCCTTTCTCTTTCCCCCCTTCCATACCCCTGTCTTCCATTCCTTTTCATGCTCTTCCTTGCTCTGTTCCGTAGGCTTTCCGAATTCTCCCCTTCTCTCTTGTTTTTCATGGATTTCTCCCCGTTTATTCCACTTCCTTCTCAGTGTGATACTCGTTCAGTTTTTTCCATTCACGTCCTATATCCTTTAATTATCATCTCTCATCTCTCCTTTACCTTCTCATGGTCGGGAAAACTCTGGTATTCTAGTCCAGCTAACCCCAGACGATTTTACTGAGCTAGGAGTGAGGCATAGAAGCCCGAGTCTTAATTCTATTTTTATTATGATATTTTATTCCTGCCACCACAGGGCAACTCTTTGAGAGTAAGGCCCGTATTCTCGTTGGTTAAGGAAATTCCATAACACCACTTCCTAAGCCATTTATTTTGCTCATTACACGTTACTATCGTCTTTTGTGTCGCTTAAATCTAATATCGCCATACTCTGCATAAGTAAGGCATGAAATTAATAAATCAGACGGATCCAGAAATAAATCCGTGAGGAAGAGGTGCTGGGGAGCCTCCTTCATCATCAAGCATATGGGCCTCAATGATGGAGCTGGTGAAGGCTGTGTCTCACTACTTCAGTTCGAAAAGTCTCCTCTCAGGTTAAACAAAATCCCCTACAGAAAGAAATAAGGACGCTACGGGGACACATCGCTCCCTTCTGAATATTCTCCCCACCCCTCTGCCTTAACTTTCAAACTATATTATCTTACATATTCCTTCCAGTAAGCTCACCTGTATTCTCAACACCTTTTTACCTGTACTTCATCCAATGTATATCCCTCCCACTGACTGTTATTCTTTCTGCATTTTTACCAATACTTTCTACATTTTTACAAGTACTTTAACATATTTCTCTCGGTGGCTCCTGCATTTTGTTTCACTTTTATGTCGGCTCTTTTCCTGTTACAAATTTCTCCCTGTACCGCCCCCGTATCCACTTCAGTTTTCCGCCATCCCTTTTCCTTCTCATATTCCTCCCTTCGCCTCTCCCAGTATTCTCTTTCTTTTGCGCATTTACATTCTTCCTTTTACATATTCCTCTCTGTACCTCTCCCTCTTTCTCTAAAATTTTCCACCAGTCCTTTTCCTTGATATATTTTTCCCCGTTGCTCTTCTGATATTCTCTTCCTCTTACATATTCTCTCCACTGGCAATTCTTGAGTATCCTGCACGTCTTTAATAGCACTTTTTCGGCTACATATTCATCCCTGTAATCACACTCACATTCCCTACACTTTCTCACCAGCTTTTCCCCTATATATTCCTCTCACTGACTGCCCCATTACTCACTTTCCCACCGAGCTTTATTTTTTTTTGGTTACATATTGATACTACTGCCTCTCCCTTCCTATTTATTTATTTTTTTTATCACGCTCTCGGCTTTACGTAGCCCATATAATAACCTAAACTATATGCTTTTCGCCTTTCTATTGGAATATACTTTTTCTCTTCTTTCTTTTGCTTTACATATCCATACTACTGCCTCCTCTCTTCCTTTCCTTCCTCTCAGATCATCCCCATTTTTCTGACCAAGTATGTATAGTCCTCCCAATATCCTTAACTATATTCACTACACCTTTCCAGTGATATCCTTTTTTTTCTTTTTTTTATATCAATCACACAACCCTCTCTTGTCTATTTCCTCCCAAACTTCTCTGCGGTACCCGTAAACGACTTCTTATATAACACATCTAATAATTTCGTCTATTTTCCCTTCATTTTCCTCTTCATTTTCATTTTTACCTACTCAGTCTATTAGTTCTTCTCATATTTTCCTTCTCTTACCTTTACTTACTTTTTATGTACACTATTTCGTTTTATGCAACCCATCAGTAACGTCACACATTTTCTTCCCACTTTTGTGCTAATTCTTTTTCACTGCGTATATATCCATCACACTATCCTGTCCGATTATTTCCTCTTAATTCCTACGTTTTCTGGTTACATCTGTCTGCTGCATAATCGTAACAGCAGTCGCTCTCATAGTCTCTTCGCTTCTCCCTTGACAATGTTCGTTTTTACATTTTCATTTCATTTTTCCCTCTTATTTCCTCCGCTTTTCTACCCACAATTCATTCTTACGGATCCTCGATAGTAACATCACCCATTTTCACTTGACTATGCTGCTGATACTTTTTTTTTTTTACAAACCCCTCTCCAGTGGATTTCTCTCTCTCTCTCTCTCTCTCTCTCTCTCTCTCTCTCTCTCTCTCTTATTTCTTGTGCTTTATTCTACACACGTTTACCATTTACATAACCTTTCTAGGAAATTCACTCAAATTCTCTTTTCTCTTGATACTTTTTCTCACTACATACCCCTACCAATGGCTTTTCTTTCATTCCCTAAGTTTTCTTTTTACCCACATTCTTCCTTTCACGTAGCTACCTAGTAATATCACTTACATTTTCTTCACTATTCTAATGGTTTTTCTTTCTATACCCCATCCAATGGCTTCCCCTCCCCCCAGTTCTGTAATATCCCTGAAGACCTGCTCTGACCTTCGCATCCCTCATCCCTGTCCATCACACAAATCTTTTAAAACCCCAGCTCCTCTCTCTCTCAGTCTCTCCCTGCCTTCCCCCTACCCATCATTTTTCCCTTCACATTCATCATCCAAACACTCCATCAACCAGCCGTATCTCCCTCTAGGCCCAGAAGCTCCCCTCTTTTCCCCTCTCCTTCCAGTACCCTCGGCTCCCCATCTCATTTGCCATCCCCCCGGCCAGCCTTTCATCTTCATTTTCACTCCCCTTGCCCTCTACAACGAGCAAACTTTTCTCCCCATAACCCTCCGGCCTTCTCTAGCTCATCCTCTCCCTTGCTCTCTGTACGTTCATCAAACACGTCTCACTCAACTTGTAAACCAACTCCATACACTCTCTCTCTCCCATCGCCCCAGTGCTACCTCTCTTTTTCCGACCTTCCAGCAGCTTTAAGCTCTGTCTCTCCTTGCCTCTCTCTCCCTCACTCAGTCTCCTACTTTTCAGCGTCAATTTTCTCAGTTCTCATTATTCCACCTTCGCACTCCTCTTCAGTTTATCTGTCCACATCCTTTACCTCTCCTTTTCCTAATCTTTCAACAGCTTTAAGTTCTGTCTTTCCTTTCCAACCTTTCTTTTACTTCCTAACCCCTGATTCTCTCAGCTGCCATTATTACCCCATTACCCCAGTCTAATTCCCACTGCCCTCATTCTCAGTTTATATCACCTCTCATTTTTTTTTTTTTTACCTTCCAACAATTTTAAACCCTGTCTCTGCTTTCCTCTCTCTCTCTTTCTCTCTCTCTCTCTCTCTCTCTCTCTCTCTCTCTCTCTCTCTCTCTCTCTCTCTTTTATTTTCAAAGTGTCAATACTCTCAGATCCTATTATTTCCCTTTCGTCCTCTCCCCCATCTCCACATTCACGGTTCAATTTATTTCTCTTTTCACTAACCTCCCAACAGCTTTAAGTTTTGTCTCTCCTCTCCCCTAAATTCCATTTCTCTCAATTCCCACTATTTCTCTTTATACTCTCATATTTAGTTTACTTTCTCTCATCTCCACTCCTTCATTTCCTATACTTTCCTCTTTCCTAAACCCCAAACAACTTTAGGCTTTGTCTTTCCTTTCCATCCTCTCTCTTTTACATTCTAAGGGATAACTCTCTCAGCTCTGATCTTTTACATTCTATGGGATAACTCTCTCAGCTCTGATTTTTCCTCTTTTCACACTCCTCCCCATTTCCCTTACCACTGCAGCCTAACATTCACTATTTACTTCCCGCGTCTCCTTTGTTTAAGTCTTCAAACAACTTTTAAGTTCTTTTTCTCCTTTTCTCTAACTCTACTGTTTCCCTTCTCTCCCTCACTTTGCTTACGTCTTCAGTCTCTCTCTCTCTCTCTCTCTCTCTCTCTCTCTCTCTCTCTCTCTCTCTCTCTCTCTTTTTCCCTAATCTTCAGGCAACTTAAGTTTGTCTCTCCTTTCCTTCTTCTCTTTTCCACTTCCTATGCACTAGTCTCTCTTCTCTTATTATTTTTCATCTTACATACTCCTGTTCCCCAGTGTTCCTACCCACATCCCCACCGACGGATTTTACCTCACTTCTCCCCTGTATCGGACAGTCACAGTCCCAAGACTTTATCTCAATTCCCTCACCTACTCTCCTCCTCGGCTTTTTCCCTCCCACACGTCCACGCTTCCACTTCACCTTTTCCCTCCCTTGCGTATTACTCTGAGGCTTTCCACATTCCTCCTGCACCACACTTTACCCTTTCGCTTTGACCTCTCTCAATCATCTTACTCTCCCTCCTGCGCGTACCTTGCCGTCCGTCCATCTGTTTTCCCTCCCTCCCTCCCTCCCTCCCTCACGTTGACCTCTTTCCATCACCCTACCTTCTGTCCTTCATTTTTCTTCCCTGCGTCGTCTTACCTTCCCTCCTTCATCTTTTTTCCCTACTCCACAGTACTTTCTCTTCTTTTATTCTCTTGCCCTCTATCCTCTTTTTCACTTCTCTCAATCAGAGTGCCACCCTTCCATCACATTTCCTTCCCTACTTACCCTTTCCCTCCATCTCTCATCTTACTCTCCCCTCCAACTTCTGTACTCAACCTTATTTTTCCACCCTCACATTCTCCTCCCTCCCTTACCCCTCCTTCCCTATATTTTCCCTCCCTAACATTGCCCTGCCTCCATTCACCCATTTCTACCCTTACTGAGCGTCTCTGTTCTACCCTTCTCTTCCATTAGTATCCTCAGCTCGCCTCACCTAACAAGCAACCTTCATACCCTCTGTGCCTCATCTTCCACACAGACATAGCCACAGCCACACACACGTATAAGTAGAGATAAGCACACGCAGGGACACACACAAAAGCATGCACGCACACACACACACACGCACGCACGAATGCACGCGCTCAAGCACTCACACACACCTCCCCCACTCCCCCTTCACCCCTGCCAGAATGGCCACCCTGGAGAGACGAGAAAGTTCAACGAATGCAAAGTAATGTGACGGGCGAGAGAAACGCGAGGCGAAAAATACGGTGCAGAAATATTAAGAAACAGAAGGAAGAACCCTACGTCAGGAGGAATGAAAATATGATGTTATGAATTAAAAAAAAAAAACGGAAGAAAGAAAGAACAATAAAAGAGCAGGCGAATTCACAGCTTTAGATTGATTTTTATAAAGATAGGTAAACGTTTAAACCCGATGCATTTCTTGTGGAAAACTTAGCAGCATGAATGTGGAGAGTGAATGAACAGACGCAGAGACCATGTCATGTACAGACAGCATATATGTAATCACGGTTGTTGTTATTCTCATTAGGAGGGGAAGCACCGGAAAACAGGTGGAAGCAACTTTATTCATTCATATTCAGCCGTCAATTGTCGTATGTAATGGTAAACAAAAAACAATTTAAACCTATTCACGAACAGGCCCCGATGATTTCCAGTTAACATCAGTCGTTTCACTTCCTGGCTGTGATGAGTCTCTGACAACTAGTTATTCCCCATAAACTACTTCATTTCAGTCTATTATATTCCGTAGACGTTTTCTTTACTTCTGAAAGTTCAGTTCTTCCATTTCCACCTTCTCCTAGGTTTCTTCCCTCCTCTCGCTCCCTCTATTCTTGGTCTGTACACTTTCACTATCAGTTACTCTGCACCCATTTTTTCCATATGGCCCTATCACTTCATCACACCCTGGTTTACCCTTTCCATTATACTACGCCTGCATCCACATCTCTCTCTTACAGTATCATTTCTCACACAACACAGGGAACAGCATTTCTACCTCTTTTCCGTCCGTAGCACTGTAAGCCTACGCCTCTTACCCACACAAAACTGTCGGTATTACTATGCCCTCGTGTGTGTGTGTGTGTGTGTGTGTGTGTAGGTAGATAGGTAGATAGATAGATAGAGACCGATAGATGGATATAAATAGATAGATAGATAAATAGAAAGATAGGTAGACTTACAGATCGCTTGATAGACACTGACAGATACACTGTATAACCGAAAATACCGGACGGAGAAAAATCTGACCAGACTCACGTAGAATATCCTCTCAGAAGCTTGTGCTCCTCGTTCAAAGAGAATAATACATAGAGCGAAAGAAAGCGCACTATAAAAAGCACATTTTTCTCAGGCCGACATTGTGGCAGCGGTTTTATGTGCCGTCAGGTTTTACTTTGAGGCTTCTCTTGATATTTTCCCGGTGAGGCGTGAGTGAGGTGGAGGAGCACCTGAAGCTGATGAAGCAGCGGCTGCAGCAAATGTAGCAGCAACACAGCGCGGACCTCAGCAGCAGACAGCACGGGTAGGGAAACATCTTAAGTCAAGATTCATAAACTTTCTTGAGCTTAAGTTTTAGGAAGATACAATTTTTTATCATTTTAGCTCACACACACACACACACACACACACACACACACACACACACACACACACACACACACACACACACACACACACACACACACACACACACCAAATTTTGTACAGTCAAATTGGAATGAAAAAAAACATACAAAATACTATCATTAGATGCCTTAATGCTGTAAGGGGTAGCCACAGATAAATCGGCTTCCTGCCACTCTGTTCTCCTACATTAGGCTGTCGTCTCTCTAACTCACACCTCCTCTCTCATATACCACTCCAGCCCATCCCTCCATCTCACCCTCGGTCACTCTTTCCCCCCCTCCCTCCCCTCCACCACACTCACATACTCGTAGTCTGTCCCAATTCTGCATCCTATCCACATGGCTACATACGAAAAAAAAAAGTTTATGGTAATATGTGACTACTGCTGAGACTTATTGTAAAACTGGGTTAAGATCCTTTGTGAATACGACCTCAAGACCACAGCTGGAGGCAAGTATGGGCAGAGAAACATCTAAACTGCGGCAAGTCTCCGTATTAGTTGCTTATAATCATCATCATCATCATAGTCATCGTCATCATCATCACAATCATCATCATCATCATCGCTTCATTTATTTTCAGAGCACTAATAAATACCATTAATGGTAACCTGATATCGGCACCACCGTCACAGGGTGGCCCAAACGCTTCTTCACGTTTCAAAATATTTAGTGCTAGAAGTGGCGCGATCCTTTTATTTGTGCATATATCTGTTTATTTATTTATTTATTCGCTTATTATTATTTGAGGGGTGTATGCTTCGCCCTGTGCGGTCTTCGTCAGGCATAAAGCAAAGAGTTTTACTACAGAAAATAAAGAAGGCCCATTGCTACTTTAAATTGCCTCCCCCTTTAAAAAGAAAAAAATTAGTAATAATATAGCATGTTTGTCGGCATGTACAGGGTAAACAAATAATTATGTATGCAAATGAGCCTAACAGTGTTTAATGGTGTGGCTCCAGAACATATTATGCAGCATAAGCAAGAGGTAGAGCTGTAATGACAATAAAGGTGAAGGACAGAGCATGGGCCCACATTTATAAACTCTCCCAAGCTAAGGTTGTTCATATAGTTGCTTATATATACATTCACACAGGTACTTATAAACTATCTTAAGCCTAAACTGCGTAAAATATTATGTTTATAATTTTTCCTTCACTCATAGTCACTAAAAGCTTCACAATCAAAATAAATTGATCAATGTAAATGAAGAAGTGCGAAAAACAAGCATTACAAGCGCTATAGTTCTAATTTCAGAAGTGTGTGTGTGTGTGTGTGTGTGTGTGTGTGTGTGTGTGTGTGTGTGTGTGTGTGTGTGTGTGTGTGTGTGTGTGTGTGTGTGTGTGTGTGTGTGTGTGTAAGTTCACACTGGTATCCGAGGACCGTGCGTATGTGTGGATGCATGTGTGTTTGTATGTATTTGTGCATGTGTGTCTGTGTGTGTGTGTGTGGTGGCTGGTAGGGAACATTCATGAGGTAAATATTTGTTGAGCTGGCTGGAAATGTATTACCGCCGCCCTGGCCTTGTCTGCAGAACCAAGAAATAATACACACAAGCTGGATAGAGGTGAAATGCGCTTTTGTAATAATGTTCAGGTACTTGTCTACGTACATTTTCTAGAGAGGACTCTTTGGGATTGCCCATTTATCATCATCATCATCATTATCAACATCATCACCATCATCATCGTCATCATTACCGTGTACTTTTTCCTCTTTTTTTTTCTCTCTTCTTCATCTACATAAAGTCTGAGCTCTTGGCATTAATCATACAGACAGGAAAACGTAATTTTAATATTGCAATCTTCCCGGATGCAAACTCAGCAGTAAAAGTTAAATATCAGCACATCAAAAGTTACGAATTACGAAAATGAATTTGAACAGCATGAGAAAAAGGACACTTATTTTGTCAGCACATAGAGAGCATACTGAATCATAAATGCTTAAAATTGACAGTTCACGGTAATGCAAGCAAGTAAACTTCAACTAAATCGGATTAAAGGAAAAAGACTTGTGCTGTGAAATTAGGCGACGATGGAATAGAACCGTTCGCTGTGGTAAGCATGTCATTATAAATATTTCGACTCCCATTTTTTTAGAGGGAGGAGAGAAAACCATAATTTTCTTCAGTAAAGCCAATGTAGAAAATAATCTGTGACTATCTTAACCCTCTTTTGTTGCCTCTTTTCTAACAATTTATTCCACCCAATGACCTACGATTATATTCAGCTAAGAGTGAGTCATGGGACCTTGAGATTTTAATGCCACGACAATAAATCTAACTCTCGCATGGTCGGGACAACTTAATTATCATATTCCCGATAAGGAGGGATGGTTTTAATCTGTTATGGTGAGTGCTTGTGTGGTGGAGTTTGTTGGCCAGGCTGTTGGCTAGTTATCCCTTTGTCAATTGTTTATTTTATTTAGCTATTAATTTTTGCTTTGAGTCCTACCCACTCCACATTTGGGTAGAAAAAACAAAAAAAAACAGAGGGATGACGATGACAATGATAATGAAGAAGACTGAAAAAGCTGAGACGACGACGATGTTGATGATGATTATAATGATGACAGTCACAACCTAAGAATGCAACGATCATTCCACTTAACATCACTCTTGTCCTGCATCTGAGAGAGAACGGCAAACAGCAGGACTAGACTTCACAGACATTACACAGTCTGGAGCCGGAAAGGTGCAGTGAACCGTCCAGCCAGACCAGGTGTTCAAACTAATCAGGGCGACCCGTTGTTTAACATCACTGATTTAATATTGACGAGGGTGTTCCGGGAAACACACACACACACACACACACACACACACACACACACACACACACACACACACACACACAGCCACTGATAGAAAGACAGGCTGAAACACACACACACACACACACACACACACACACACACACACACACACACACACACACACACACACACACAGCCACTGATAGAAAGACAGGCTGAAACACACACACACACACACACACACACACACACACACACATTCAACCTCCTGCCGGATATGAGGGTGGATGTGTACAGAGTAGGAGCCCTGTGGACACCGGGCGCTCTCACCCATATGATATTAGCGGATGTGGAAATAATATGGAGGAATGGCGGAAGTGTGGCGGAGTGAGAAGACCCTAGGCTTTGAGACTGACTGTAGTCTGTTTGTTTCCATCTACGAGTGTGTGTAGGATGTGAAGGATATGTAGGATATACAGGATAATATTTTAAAGTCAGCTGCGTGATCCCGTATTATTGTTGAACTATCTGGCTTAGTATTCTATCCTTTTTTCATAATTATTATAAAAAAGAAAATGAAGCATGCAAATACTAGAAAAGTTATGGAAGTTGAGACCTGGTTTCTCCCTTCCTCCCATGACGTGCCTGACTCCTCCATTCCTCCCATGATGTGCCTGACCCTTGTGTTATGTCTGACCCCTCTACTCTCTCCGTGCCTGCCTGCCTGCCAGTCGGAGCCTCCCCACCCTCATCCCCCCCGAGGATCAACAGGGGCGCCAGTCAGTGTCACGAAGGGTAAACAGGGGGTCGCCGCTCCCCCCTCCTTCACAGTTATTGTTTGTCACCCTTCCTATGCCCTTCCCCTTCACCTCCTTCCTTCCTTCCTTCCTTCCTTCCTTCCTTCCCAGCTACCTTCTTTCCTTCCTCCCTGACCACACCTTTGTTCACTTTCATTACTCACTCTCCATCTTCATTAGTCACTCTCGACGTCTTTCTTTTCCTTGTTTACTATTCTCCTCCTCCTCTTCCTCTTCCTCCTCCTCCTCCTCCTCCTCCTTCTTCTTCTGCTCCTCCTCCTCCTCCTCTTCCTCCTCCTCCTCCTCCTCCTTCTTCTTCTGCTCCTCCTCCTCCTCCTCCTCCTTTTCCATTGTTCTCTGCTCTCTTCTTACATACTTCAAGACCCATCTTCCCCCTTTTCGTTCTTCACTATCTGCGATTTTCTCCTCCTTCTTCACTGACCCCATCCTCCTCCTTATATATTCTTCACTACAGATCTTCTTCCTCCTTCCTTCATCACCACATCTCTTACCATTCTTCACTCGTCACTGCTCCCTTTCCTCCTCCTCGTCCTCCTCCTCGCCCTCCTCCTCCAATCCATGTTCTTCTTCATTTGCTTTCTCCTATATTCTTCATTCCCCTCAAGATCACCAGGAGCGCCAATCAGTGTCGTGGAGAGTAAACATGGTGTATGGATCCCTTTCCCCCGTCACAATTGCTGTCTGTAACCTCTCCCGTGACTTTCTCTCCTTCTCCTTTCATCCTCTCTATCCTTCTTTTTCGCCTTCCTTACTATTCCCTTTCATTTCTCACTGTACATCCTCTCTTCCTCTTTCATCAGTGTTCATATCTTTCTTCATTCATCAATGCTCATCAGATCTTCCTAATCCTTCATTCCTCATTACTCCTCTTCTCTTTATCCACCAGCATTTTTCAGTCCCCATCCTCTTTTCCTCGTCTTTCCTTCCTCAATACCTATATCTTCCTTCCTTCCTTCCTTCCACACTGATTATCTCATTGTTCATCTGATCCTTCCCTCATCCTCTGTGCCATCGTTCTTTTTATTTTTTCCTTACTGGTCACCTCTTAAATTTTCCATCATCTTGCATTATATTCTGCTTGACTACCTTATTATCTCCGTCTCGACTCATCTTTCTTCATCAATATCCATTTCCATGCTTGTTTCTGCCCATTGTCTCTATCATCACTAAAGTTCGGTTCTCTGCCTCCGACTTGCTATGCCAACGAACTGCGTCGGTAAACGCTTGGCTATTGATCGAATGATAAACTCCACAAATGGGGCGATTCACCCCCTAAACACAGAAAAAAAACGTTCATGTAAAGTTATTAGCGTGCTTTCTTTTCTCTTGTAGTCACCCGTTATCATTTTGCTTTTTGACTCCTACGTTGTCTTCTCTACGGTAATATCTACTTTCAACGCATTTTCGTTCTTCTGTGCTTCGCCTTCTGTAACTCTCTTCACTAACCCTCATTTTCCCGTCATCTTCATTCAACTTTGCTTTGTCTTCCTTTACTCTCTTTACTAACCCTCATTTTTCCGTCATCTTTTCCAGAGTACTGTACGTTTACATTACCCTAGCCTCTTTCGCCTTTGCTTCGTTGCATCTATCCTCTTTCTTAACTACCACTGAAATTCATTTAACCTTAGTGTCTTCCCCGACCTCTTTCCCTGTATTGCAAGCGCGCACGCAAGCACACACACGCACTTGTAGGTGTATAAACACACACACACACACACACACACACACACACACCTCTGTCTCTGTCCCTCTGTCTCTCTCCAGACTTCCACCACCTCCTCCACAGCCACTCCTCGTCATCTTCACTTCATCCTCCGTCTTCCTCCGCCATTCCTCTCCAACGTCTTTTCTTTTAGCTTCTTCAGTACGGTAGGTGACGCCTTTTCGGTCTTTTATTCGTTATTCTTGGACGATTTTATTCAGCTTAGGAGAGTGTGACATGAAGGAATTGGATATACTGTGTGGACCATTTATAACGCTCTGCTTCTACTCAGCCAAGCGATTTCTTGAGCGTTGTGAGAACGGCTTAATCAGTGTTGTCATTGCATCATTTTATTCATCTCTTACTCCAAATGCAACAACCTCACCCACACCAGCAGACTGAGCCGCCCCGCGACACGTCAGATACTGCCACATGAGATTCTACTGGAGCACTATTTAAGGTCGCTATGTTTATCTGTCTATCTACCACCCAATCCCTTATTGGCCCGCCAGGAGTGTGGGGGCCCTAGGCTAGGTTACTTAATCCACGCATTTAAGGCGAGAATGACCAGTGGCTTTTCCCTGCCTGAGTGACATTATGTGAGTAAAAAAACAAACAAAATCCCCTGAATACAAACCCATATGGGCCACATCTATCTGGAAATCCTTGACTCACCGACCATAAGACATTAATTAATACTTTCACAACCAGACGTCCCGCCCAACACACACACACACACACACACACACACACACTAAAAAAGAATAAAAAAGAATCGTCTGTAGGCCCCAAGAAAAAAATTATCATTAAACATAAATGTGGTAATATAAATCTTTCTCTTTTCCCCTCATTCACCACTATTTCTCTTCCAGTGTAATCTTAGTCTTTTTTTTTTTTTTCATACTGACTCTTTCCGTACGATGATATAATTCTCTTCCTGTTACCGGTAGACGGTTTTGTTAAATCTTAAAAATGCCACTCGTTGTGAAAGGGTAATTTCGAGCTTTTGTCTTCATTGTTCGGCTCTTTTTGTCGTTTTAATGTAATTCCCTCGTCCTCAGTCTCCTTTGGTGCCTTTCCTTCCTTCGTCCTTTCATTCCTTAATTCATTTCCTTCAGTCTTTCATTTCCCTGCCTCCCTTTATTCCTGTCTCTGTTTACCTTCATTTCATTCTTCTCTCCTCCTTTGCCTCCATTCATACGTCTCTCTTTCTCTCTGTACAACTTTTTCCATTCCTCCATCATTTTTTCCTTCCTCCCTCCTTTCCGAACTCCACACTCCACCTCATTTTATTCCTGTGTTCACTCTTCTTCCTTCGTTTACTCCTTCAGTCCCTACTTCATTCCTTCTGTCTTCCTTTATGCCTTCTCTCATTCCTTGCTCTGCCCTCCTCCCTTTTTTTTTTTTCCCCCCTTCCCCCCTTCACTCTCCCTCTTCATTATCTTTCTGAGGCCTTTTTCTTTCGCCACAAACTTTCCCCTCCTTCACACTCTCGTCCTCAGTCACTATCTGTCCTCCACGCCAGCTATCTCCAACATTTTATTCCAAATTCTTTTTACCCCTCTTTTCGCGACCCTCTTTCTCTTTTTATCCACTTTAATTTTCTCTATTTAGTGACTCCTTTATCTTTTTCTGATCTCCATGGCTTTTACCTCTCTATTTAATTTTCATCTTTCTTATCACCTTCTTTTGTGACCCTTTTCTTCCTTGTGTTTTTAATTTCCTCTCTTGCCGAACCCTTTCTCCCTTCCCTCTTTCATATTCTCTTTTCATGACTTTCTTCTTTTTTCTTACTGTTTTCGCTGCCATTTCTCGACGTTTTAAAACTTCCTCTCTTTGTAAGTTCCTTCTTTTTTCTAACACTTTTTGCGACCCCCTTTCTCTCTTTACTCTTACTACTCTTTTTCCTAACTCCTCGCTTTCTTTTCTTTTCTTTCCACATCATCATTTCTCTCTATTTGCAATTTAATTTCCTTTTCTTCTTTATTTGCCTCTTATCACGGCTCTTTTCTCCTCTCCATTCTCGCACTGTCAATTTTCTCTTTCGTTCTCATTCCCCTTCTCCCTCATCTTGCATTCAACATACACTATCTTACTTTTCATGTACAGTTTCATTCAAAAGTTTCAGACCCTCTCCTCTTCCACCTGAAAGCACCTCCTCTCTTCCTCCCGTCATTTTTTTTTTTAATCTGTATTGCTCCATACTGCTCCATATTCCTTTAATATTTTACAGTACTGCCTTTCCCCTTCCATTTCTGCACTTAATCTGATCTCTCTCTCTCTCTCTCTCTCTCTCTCTCTCTCTCTCTCCTGTATTTTCATTAATTTTTCTATCGCTTTAAATATTTCTGGATCGTTCTCTAATATTGTCCATTCTTTAATACATTTTTCTTCCATTTCTCTGATTATGTTATCTCTTCTCTTCCTCACTGCATTTTCTTCTGTTCATCTTTTTTCACATTTGTTTGATTTCTTGTTTCATGTCCCGTTACTCTTGCTTCTTCCTTCCGTTTTATCATCTTATGTCATCCTCTTTTCCCACCTTCAGTACTCAGTCACGTCTTTCTGTTCGTATTCCTTCATTAATCTCTGCCATTCTCCACTCTTTATTGTAATTTATCTCCCATTTCTGCATCTGATTTCTTTCCTCTCAGTCACTTGTTATCATGTCCATTCTTGCTCGTCTTTCACAAGTGTAATGGTTCTCGCACTTGCTCTTTCACTCACCTTAATTTTCACACTTACTCTCTCAGTCATCCTCGACGATTCATATAGTAATTTTCACAAAGTTGATCGTGCAGTTCTGATCGGATCTCTGAGAAATAATACTGGATATCTGCATTACCTTCTCTTCTCTCTCTCTCTCTCTCTCTCTCTCTCTCTCTCTCTCTCTCTCTCATGTAAATATGAATGAAACAAAGACTGAAGGCCTGCAAAGCTTGTCATTTCCAGGAAAAGTGAACAAAGGAGAGCTAAAAATCAAGACTTTATCATTTTCCTTCTCTGTCATAGTTCTTTTGTATCATATTCTATCCCACACCGATCTTGATTCCTTAGCTTCCGTTTTTATACCAGCATTTCATTCCTTCCCTTTCTCTTTTCCCAAACTCTTTTTCTCATCCCCGGCCCAGTTTACGATAATATATATATATATATTTTTTTTAAACAAATCAACGCTTTTTCCAGATTCTCTTTTCCATTTCAGCACCCACTTCCTTCATTCTCTCTTATCCCATAATCTTTACTTCTTCCTCTCTTCGTTTTATAGTAATTCTCTCCTTTTTCTCTCTCCACTGTTTCACCCTGTGTCTTGTATTTATTTTATTTTCGTCTTTCAGCCCGTATCTTTTCTCTCTCTTCATCTTTCTATTTTTGTATTAATATTTTCTTTTTTCTTCTACAGTTTTACATTAATTTCTTGATTCAATCTTCATCTATTTCTACAGCTTCCACACTATTTTTTGCTTTCCTTTTCAATTTAGCATCCAGTTCCTTCCTTCTCTTTTATCCCATACTCTTTACTTCCTCTTCTTTTCTTACTATTACATTATTCTTCATCTTCTTCCACATTTGCACACTGCTAATTAGTTTCTTCCACAATTCCACTCCATTTCTTAATTTTCCTTTTCTTTTCAGTACCCAGTTCCTTCCTTCTCTTTCATGCCATACTCTCCCCGTCTTTCCATTTTACAGAGATATTTTTCTTCCAGAATTGCACCCTGTTTCCTCACCTCCCTTCTATTTCAGCGCTCCTTTTCTTTTTCCTCCGCCATTCCACACAAAATTTTCTTCGCTTTCCTCTCCAAATAAGCGCACAGAGCCTTCCTTCTCTCTCATGCCATACTATTCCTCCTTTCTCTAGTCTGCCTCTTCGCGGCGGCACTCCCAGTCACCCTTGACTTTTGCATCTAGCTCCAATTTGACTGGTTTTCCCGCAAAGCCTTTCTCATTCGCCCTACCCATCTCCCCTCCTTCGCAATCTGCCAGCTCATTCACGATATACACTCTCTCTTTTTCTTTCTTTCTTTTGCTTGTTCTAAGAGTCTTGCCTCTACCCCTCCGCAGATATGTTCATCTCTCTATCTTTTCTAAGGTAATGGAGGGGGACGCCTTCACGTGATGACACCGATATAACAAAGCGGCTCCTCTGCTCGGTAATGTGTACGTTCCTCAACTCCGTTCCCATCCCCCTAGAGGTGAGAAAAGAGCAACTTAAGCCACCAGTCCACTGAGATCACATTTCAGATGAACATGGGCAATAACTACTATTACGTTTCCCTTGCACTGCCCAACCTATCCGTCTCGTCTCTTCCCCATCTTTTTGAATGAGCAGCTAAGCTCTTCAACCCCTTCAGTATGGTGACTTACTTTTCACTTAATATAACCAGACGATTTTAATCCAACCAGAGGCGACGTCATGTAATGATGAGATTAACCCTGTCAGACCAAGGACGTCTTTTACTCTCACTTTATTCTCTCCAATAAGGAGAGAATGTTTTCACCCCTGTTTGCTTGCTTGTTAGTTTGTTTGTCTGTTAGCAGGATTACTTAAAAACTAAGAGAGAGATCTGGACCAAATTTACTGGGTAGATAGCCCATTACCCTGGGAACAATCGATTAACTTTTGGGACCAATCCGGATCGTATGACAAATTCTGGATCCAGAAAATGTTTTTTGTAAAACCCTAATCAGTAATGAGAAAACCTAACCCATTATGAAGAGTGGTTTGGAAATTACGTTCCCCTTGTCGGAGAGATGCTCTCCACTGAGTGCCTCTCTAGTTGATGTATGTATGTATGTATTTTTTACCATCAGATTAATTTACTCGGTTTGGGATGATATTTTTTGAACTGGTGCTGTTAGTTATAGCCTTCCTTTGCCCCACCACTACTTGAGGCCTCCCGTTATACAGTCGTCTGGAGAAAGCAAGAATGATATGAATATGACATCATCGTACTGAAGGAGTTAGGGGAGGCAATACGTCACATCGGCTTGCTTCGCTTTATTCTTTCTATTTTCTTGAGGATTTATCTCAAGTTGAGATTTTTCGTTGGAGAATGGCATAATCTCATAACAACAACAGGTTTCTCCAGAATTAATCAAAATTGCCTGTTTGTATCAAGAACATTAAATAATAATAATAATAATAATAATAATAATAATAATGAAAAGACCGTGGGCGACTGAAGCACTTGTAGCCATTTCATCACTATGGCGTCAGTTTTTTTTTATACTGCTCCTCTAATATCGGGTCGATTTTATTCACCTTAGAAAAAATCTTTCATGCTGAAAAGGCTGAGTAGTTCACTCAGAGGGATTTTAACAAAACCGAATAAAATCGTCTGACGGCACAAGGAAGCAAATACCAAAGTCGCCAGTGTACTGAAGGGGTTAACAGAGATTGTATGTAACCGCTTCACTATGACAGATCTCCCTTCAGCTGAATAAAAACGTCTGGAGGCAGCAGAAACATACTGGAATCAGCGTCATCGCATAAAAGAGGCAAATCTTTTCTCCCTGTTGACATATCCCTTCCCAATTTTTGTATATTCTTGCTATTATCAGAATATAATATATATATATATATATATATATATATATATATATATATATATATACTGTATATTTATACCGGTATACATATACATAGTATATTGTTTAGCATCCGGAGAAATAATATGAATAAAATTAAGATGTTAGTGTATTCAAGGGGATAACGAGGAACAGAATGAGGTGCAGAAACCAACGTTGCAAAGGATTTACAGCTGTATGACTTCCACTGCACACACACACACACACACACACACACACACACACACACACACACACACACACACACACGCACACATGCAGACGCAAATATTCTACTTTTAAGATGGCTGAACAAAAATGCAACGCGATGAAAGCATGAAAGCGATCACCACAGGTGAGGAATGAACCGTATCGAATATGTGGGAAAAAAGGGAAGTCTGAAAAGCAATCTCCATCTATATCTATCTATCCATTTACTATGAGAGAGAGAGAGAGAGAGAGAGAGAGATAGTATGTTTATGTGAGTGCTGGAAGGTACATATAAAAAGTGAGTTTAGTTCAAACAGGCGTAGCCAGAAGGATGCTGTCAAGTTCAACCCCTCAGTATTTTTCGAAATTTGATGAGTGAGAGAATATATACATGACTGCCGGATCAGAACCTAAGTAGGTAATTAAGATAAAGAGAGAAAGAAATAAAAAAGAAAGAAAGAAAGAAGTAAAATGCATGGACAAATTAGCTTTAAACACACAATAAAAGAATAAACAAAACATATGTAATGGACAAATAAGCACATAAAAATAACAGCCTAAATATACATCATATCCCGTTGAAGACGATGGCGGAATACAAAATTGTTTAGTAAAGTTACAACACGTGGAGCCTGAAATATGCTGTCAAGGCCTTATACCTTTCCATCAGATTTTACGTTAGAGAGTTTGGGGGTGAAAATATGTGATTGCCCATTGACAGCCAACGAAAGTAAACATATAAACATAAAAGTAAAATATATTAATAAAGGAAAACAAACAAGCAACATATATAAACGAGCTTATTTATTTATTTATTTAATTTTTCATGGATAAGAGCAAATAGTAAAAGTAGGGAGAATTTAGCTTCAGTAAATTAGATGACACTAGGTTATTGCAAGTGGCTTTGGGGGACTTGTTACTGTTCTTTCTCAGATTTTTAAAAGTATCCCTTAGCATTGTCTAAGTTATCGCTCTGAATTCAATAAAGTTTGCACCAGTAACGTACAAGAGGATGCTGACGTACCGTACGCAAAATAAACTGCAGAGAAAGGGGAGTTGCGACCTCCTCAAAGTTATTTGAAACACTCTCCATAACATAAAAGGACAAGGGCACTCCCCCTGCACTTTTGATAATCTGGAGACATTAACTTTTTTGTAAGATTAGGTCTTTAATTAATTAATTAATTAATTTATTTATTTATTTATTTTTTTGCCGATCACGGTTTTATTCAGCTGAGGGGAGACGTTTCGTAGTGAGAGGGTTTGAAGTATTGTCCCATTCAGGTGTAGTGAGGTAGTTTCATTTTCTCACTTTGGATAATTATAGTATTTTATTTGGCTTAGTGAGGGTTTCCCATACCGAAGGGCTTAAGGAAACAGTGATACTTAACTCCATTCCGATTGACTGTTATCGAAATAGTAATAATAATAATAATAATAATAATAATAATAATAATAATAATAATGATAATAATAATAATAATAATAATAACAATAACAACAACAACAACAACAACAATAATTATAATAATAATAATAATAATAATAACAATCATCATCATCGTCATCATCATAGTAATACTGTACTGGAAACAAACGTCGTGCCAGATTTCATAACAATGTTGTGAAATTTTGTTGGTGGAGATTTCAAAAGTTACAGTATGTTGCTGACTCAGTTCATCCACACTCTTATCCAGCGCAATTTTTCCAGGTAGCAAGGATTTCTTTTTGATTCGTAAGGTCAAAGTACATCATAAAACTTGGTATGCCTGGGTGAGAATAAATCTAAAACTAAGCAATATTTAGCCTGTCCACAAGGGTGGCTTCTTTTATAATTTTTTCTTGATAACACCAGACGATTTTATTCAGCTCAGGCAAGGCTTTTCGAGTTGAAGATATAGACGCGACCTTCACTAACCGCGTCGCTACCTGGTTGTTTCTCAGAACTAATTAAAATCGTCTGGTAACTGACAGATAAAAAAAAAAAAAGTTTTATTCGTGTCGAAGGGTTAAAGACTTTTATCGTCATTAAGTGAATTTCATAATCCAGGTCATGCTCCAAATCATGCCAATAATAAAAAGACATAGCCTCCTGTACACTGCATACAGGAGAATATTAATATGTAACCAAATAGATTTCTGTAACCCAGGAAACCCTTTACTACGCTGGGTGGCAACCATAACACCAAATGGACGTTTGGTGGGTTAGTGGGTCAAGGCAGTCCAAGTGGATGTGGCTCATATGGCCTTGAATCTAAAGGGTGACTGGGTTTCAATGCTCACATAAAGCTTCTTAGTCCAGCAATTAGTCATCTCGCGTTATAAGTCTGAATTACGCAGCCTAGCCTCGGCCCCCTACACTCCTGATGGGTAATAAGAGTGGAAGATTGATATTATATTATTGACGGTACGCAAAATAAATCGCAAGAGATGAAGTGCTTGGGAGGGTCCTGGGTCGACGAGAACAAGAACACAAAAGAACACCCACACACTCACACACACACCCACACACACACCCACACCCACACACACACACACACACACACACACACACACACACAAACAAACAAAAAGATTAAAGTCAGTTCTTCTATACCCCGCAAGAGTTCAGTGTTTTTTTGATAATGGAGACTACATTAAGCATTCAAAAGGATCGACATGAAAACACCATCACTCTCTTACGACTGACTGATTGGCGACCGGCAAATTTATGTTTTGTTTTCCCGGGGTTGTTTGCGCGTAATATATGCGTAAAATATTTTGTGTTTGTACTGAGAGGGAGAAGAGTGATGAGCATAGTGCTTTGTGGCCGGGTTAAGTATTCTCTCTCTCTTTCTCTCTCTCTCTCTCTTGTAAGGTATATTTATCCTACTTCTGCACATTCTCCTTCCATGTTTATGGACCGTACCTCACCTCACCCTTCGATGAGAGAGATAAGATGATGCTGATGAATGAATGAATGAATGATGATGATGATGATGATGAGTGTGTTTCTTGAGAGGGTTCGTGAAGGATCGTGTTCGCGGTAGGTTTTGAACGTGGTGGTCTTTTATTACCCTTTTTCATGCTGTATGTTTGGTTTACGGTGAATGGTGGAGAGTGGATAATTATTTTCATGGTATTTTGTATGATGGAGAGTACCTTCCTTGTGTGTGTGTGTGTGTGTGTGTGTGTGTGTGTGTGTGTGTGTGTGTGTGTGTGTGTGTGTGTGTGTGTGTGTGTGTGTGTGTGTGTGTGTGTGTGTGTGTGTGCAGTATTTCTCTGTTATGTGTGGTAGTGTAGCATATTCTATGGTTACAAGGAACGATCGAAAATTAACGTTAAGAAAGGCTGAGTCTTAAGAAAATTCGTCCAAGATCTCACCGCTGACTCTTCCACCTGAACAGTCAGCAAAAGGGCATTGACTATCGGTGATCTGATGCTGACGAGGTGTAACAGGAGTGGAAGAATCGAGGACTTACGAGAAGGAAGAGTTAGACGAAGTGAAATAGAAGGCAATCTTGATATCAAACTTTTTTCTCCTCAATCTTTCAAACTTAGCCAGAATATCGTCACTGATAATGTACTCATTTTTCTCATATTAGATGATAGAGAGTGAATTCATACTGGGGGCTGTTTTTATCTTTTTTTTTTTTTAAGCTCCCACACCAGTAACTGTAGAAAGAAATCTCAAATACCAGTGACTGTAGGAAGAAATCTCAGGAACCAGTGACTGTAGAAAGAACTCAGTGGCAGCAGTCTTTGTGAGGTCAGTTCGGTCGGCCGTGAAAAGGAGGTGGATTTGGGATGCGATAGCTTCACTCCACTCCCCTCTCCTCCCTTCCTCGTTCTCTTTTTCTGCCCTCTCCCCCCCCCCCTCCTCTCTCTTTCTGTATTGGAAAGCTGCACAAAAGAGGGATTATTCTCTTTATAATGACTGTTATCAAATGATTGATGCATGAACAGATTTTTTGAACAGAAAGCTATTATCCCTTTCAACACAATATTTTGCAATTTTAGACGGCTAATGATGAGTTGTTTAGAGATGGGAGGATTGGCTTTATAATGATTTTTACTAAAATAATAATAAGAGTAATAATAATAATAATAATAATTCATTCATTTATTCATTATCAAATCCTACGTTGCCCCACGAGGAACGTAGGAGCCCTGGGCTAGGCAAGTTGGTCTTGACATTTAAGATGAGAGTGACCTGCCTCACTCATCCCTGAGTGGCATTATGTGAGCAATAAACCCCAACCATCCCTTGGATATAAACCTTCACCGGCTCAATCCGATTGGAGCGCCATAATTACAGTACTCACTAAACCACCAGGCGCCAAAATTTGGTTATATGGTTACCACCCAGCATAGTAAATGGCCTAATTGCCATCACTCGGTCTTGATTGCCGAGCTTTAACATAAGATTATGACCGGAATATGATGCTGGCCACGAAAAGTGTTACGAAAAGGATGTAGAGCCATAGCCGGATCTTTTTCTGCCACAGAGGTACGTGAAATAACCTGCAAAACTTTGGACGAAATTCTGGGCCAAGTTAAGGTAAAAGAGCTATAGCGTGAAAAAAAAAAATGTGTTTAGAGTGATAAAAGGAGTACAGCAACACAAACACACAGAGTACCTTTAAGAAAATACTTTAGTGATGACTTTTATGGAGTTCAGAAAGAAAGCTTATCAAAAGTAATGGCTCATTTTTTTTTTTCGTGATTATTGGACCAGAAAGGGTAATATATATAAAACTGTTTGATCCTGAACCTATCCAATAGCCACAATGGAAACCAGGATATAAAAGCCAATGATTCACGTTCTTTGTCTAGATTATCGACCACAGAGTAAGAACAAAGTGGTCAAGGCTTTTTGATCACATGCCCACACAACAGTCAGTGAAATCTCATACTGCCTGCTTCGTTCTAAGAGTCTGTGGTTGATTGTTTTCTAGTGCTCTATTCCAGCATTCTCTAGACGATTTTATTCATCTGAGAGTGGCCATGGAAGCTCAGTGTCAATAATATCACCATTAATCTTCTCAAAGTGGCAACAACTAAAGTAACCTATTGAACCACCTTCAGTTAAAAAGAAAAATGAATCTAATACTCTGTTCCAGTCAACGACCGATGATTTCATTCAGCTGAGAGTTAGTCATAGGCCCGTATTCTCGTCGAATAAGGAAGCTTCCTAAAGAGCAAGAGACACTGAAAGATTCTGCACTGAACTTGACCTTCCAGCGAACAAAATTACAGTTACGACACAGAATTGATCGTCAGTTTCAGGTGAATCCAGGCCCAATTTGACAACATAAATTCTATCATAATTATGGAAAGTATAATAAACAGGTAATAATCAGGTAACAGATGAGCTCTTAGGGGAAGATGGCTGGGGAAGGAGCTGCCTAAAAAATAAGCAGGTCACTTACCGACGAAGTAGCAGCAGAAGGGAGAATGGTAGGGAGAGGGAAGGGTAGAGAAAAAGAGGGAAGGAAAGGGGGAAGGGGAGGAGGGATGGGATGGGATGGGGAGCAACGGATAGGGTAGGGAAGAAAGGGGAGAGGAGCGACAGAAGGAAAAAAAGGAAGACAGAAAAAAATAGAAGTTAAGGAACAGGGAATGGCAGGAAATGGGAAAAAAGTACAGAAGAAAGCAGTGAAAAGGAAGGATAGAGGAAGGCAAGGAAATGGAAGGGCAGGAAAGAGAAGGATATGGGAAGGGAGGTCAAAGAGAAAGAAAAGGAAAGGAGATAAGGAAAGGCGAAGTAGGCTATATGAAGGGTGGGAGAGGAAACCAGGGATAAGGGAAATGAGAAGAGAAGAAAGCAAGAAGGGAGGTAGAAGGAGTGAAAGGGGAGGGGAAGGGAGGTAAGAAGGGAGGAGGGGAAGGGGAAGGAAGATGAAAAGAGGTGAAGGAAGGAAGGAAGTTTATGAAAAAGGAGGTTAAAAAAAGAAGGAAAGCAGAGAGAAAGAGGTGAAAAGGATGGGAAGGTGGGGTGTGGGAAGCTAGGAAGGGGACGGCCACCGCTTCGTCCAGGGAGGGTACAAAATTCCTGGAGAGCAATTTGGCGCTGGGGCAGATTCCAGTGCGTCCCAGGCGCCTTGTCCTCCCGAGGGGGCTGTGAAGGTCCGGGAGGACGGGGAGGGAGCAGGAGTGATAAGGTGCTGAGAGGAAGTGAGAGGATGGGCAGGGTGGAGGTTAAAGTGAGAAGGGTGAGAGGAGGGAAAGGGTGGAGGAGAGGGATGAAAAAGGTATTGGGAGGGGGGTAAGAGGAAGAGGAGAGAGGAGGTATGGGGTGAGAGGGGTAAGAGGAGGGCCACGGAGGAGGCAGCGGTGAGAGGGGGTGTTGGAAGAAGGATAGGAAGGACAGGTTGAAAAGAGGAATTGGAGTGTTGATAAGGGGTTGGTGAGAGGTTCTGAGAGAGGGCAGTAAGTTTGAGAAGGTGTTAAGAAGGTTGTGAAAGAGTGTGAGGATGAGAGAGTAGAGTTTGTGGGAGGTAGAGCGTTTGTGAGAAGGTGAGGGTAAAAAGTTTGTGAATGGGTGAGGAAAGAGCGTTTGTTGGATGGCGTTAAGAGGAGGTGAGAGGAGAGAGTTTGTGAGACGGTGTTTAAGGTGGGGTGAGAGGGTAAAGAGTTTGTGCGAAGATGCTATGGAGTCTGTGATATTGTGTTAAGGTGAGGTGAGAGGGCAGACAGTTTGTAAGAGGGCTTTAAGATCAGGTATGAGGGTATTAGGAAGGGGTGAAAGGACCTTACAAGGCAGAGTGTAGAGGATGATATGCTGGGAGAGGAGGTGCGGAGATTGTGTGAGAGGTGTTAAGGAGGGGTGAGAGGTGGAGAGACTGGGTGAGGAGATGGGGAGATTGTGTGAGAGAGTGGAAGGTTCGGAGCTAATGTGGGCAGATCTTAATACCACTACTGACTGAGCCCTTTGTGGAAGTGTGGAGGGGTCAGATGGGGAGGGGAGCGCGATAGGGAGGAGGAAAAGAGAAAAAAAATAGGGATATACATAGGAGAGGGATGAAAGATTTGAGTGAAAAATAAGCACTTCATTACTCCACAGCCCTGTTCCACAACAGAAGTTTATGAAACGTAGAGATTAACACACACACACACACACACACACACACACACATATATATATATATATATATATATATATATATATATATATATATATATATATATATATATATATATATTCTATTAACTTTTGGAATCCGTAAAAAGTATGTATCATTAGTTGTAGGTAATGTTCATTCAGGAAGATAGAAGAAGGTATCGAGGACATCAAAAGACACCTCTTAGATTAGTCCACAGTGTAGTCACAAACCCATACAAAACCACTGTCCACTAACACTATATTACGTTAGACCTTCTGTGCCTAGTGTCTGTCCTGCCTTCCCCACCCTTCTCTCTCTCTCTCTCTCTCTCTCTCTCTCTCTCTAGGGAGCAGAGGGGAAGTGGAGAGAGTGGGTGGAGAAAAAGTGGGAAAATGGGGTTGTCTGAAAGTAGACCGAGTTGGCAGAGAGTGCCGTAAGGGAATGCATAGGCTGGATGAGAGGAAAAAGGGGAAGGGGAGGAGGAATAAAAAGTGCTAGTGGGTGGTAGGGAATGGAAAGGGTGGGTGGTGAAAGGCAGGGTTGTCAGAATACAGAGCGAGTTGGCAGAAATGTATGGTAGAGAGTGAAAGGGGAAGGGAAGGAGAAATAAAAAGTGTTAAGAGATGGCAAGGGAATAGAGAGAGTGGTGAAAGAAGCGCTTGTCAGAGAGGAGAGGAGAGTTGGTAGGGAAGTGTGTGGTAAAGGTCCATCTATATTACTTCCTTTATTGTAACTCTCTTATGTAATATCGAGCACCGAAAAATATCAAGGGTAATATCTGGCCTTACATCACAAGGTGGCCCATATATCACAGAGCTTCGTCCACGTTTCAGAATGGTAAGTGTAGGAAGCATTCACGATTATTTTTTTTTTCCCATGGAACTGTCACTTATAGATTTTATTTGGAGGGGGCAGGGGGTGCACTGTTCCTCAAACTCAAAAATAGTAAAATGTGACCGGCCGTTAGTTTTCTTAATGCAGCCCATCATTCAGTTTACAGAAATCCATTCCTGTAAATGTGACACCATTATATTTAACTTATGAAATCCTTGGGTGCAATAAATGGGTTAACGAATGCTATATATAATCTCAGTATTGCCAACGGTTTTTCGGAATTGAGTAAAATCGTCTGAAGATAGTAAAAAAAAAAAGAGGTCACTAGAGACAAGGTCAAATCTTCCCACTACAAGAGATATCCTTTCATATATAACTTTAGCGAGGAGGGAGAAGTGCTGAAATGGCTAAGCAGTGACGCAAGGAAACTAAAAATAACCTTGGAAAGGAGTTATCGAGGAGTGGTTGTGTGTAGGTTGAGAGAGAGATTATGTGTGTGTGTGTGTGTGTGTGTGTGTGTGTGTGTGTGTGTGTGAGGTAGTGTGGGCGGGAGGGATGCTGGGGGCTGGAGTCAGGTATACACCTGGTGAGTTATGTGTAATTAGCCTCAGGTAGTTGCAACACACCTGAAGCCTTATAAATTATGATTACACTGATGTTGCACCTCACATCATTATTTTACTTTTTTTTTTTTTTTAAGCTGGAAACAGCATCTGGGATAATGATAATGATGATGATGATGATGATGATGATGATATTAGCTGCAAAGGGTTACATTACACATGGAGCTGTATTTGATTACGTTTGTTAGTACCGGGCTTTATATTTACGGTTGGGAGTTAAGGTTGAGATGATGATGACAATGACGATGAAGATCTGACGACAACAATGACACTGATGACGATGATGATGATGAAAGACACCATAACTAACAGTAGTTAGGAAATATTAAGGCGTGAGAGGCACTGCGTTGGATGAGCTGCGGTGATGATAGTCGAGAGAGTACAAGCCTTTTGTGTAGGTGGATGAATGTCTTCTGTATACGTGGGAGGGAGTCAGGTACAGAAGGTGAGGTGTAATTAGCCTTCAAGAGCCTCATATTTTCACTTGACAGAACTGGGTCACTATCAAACCTTCTATACTAAGTTGTGGCTGCGTGGAATATGATGAGCCTTAGTTATAAGGTAGATATTAGTCTCCTTGGTTACTGTAGTTGGTTTGTTTTCACTTAAAAGAAACTGGTACATTCCCACAACTGGAACACTAAGTCTTCGTTGCATGAAATTTTATAAGCTTTGGTTCATAAGAAGGAATAAGTCTGCTTGGTCACTAGTAAAAGTTATCTCTCACTCTGATTAAACGTGCCCATGATGATGATGATGATGATGATGATGATGATGAGACTAAGCTAAGGCATACTGACAGGTATACAACTAAAATAAAATACATGAGGACCAAAATAAACCGGCAGTAAGTTCTCTACGCACTTCATTTTGCAAGTGAACTCACATCCCTTAGGCCAGCCAGATTCCTAGCACTACGGCCGGCCCAAATGTGTCCCAGAACCAATGTACCCGGGATAGTCATTCTGGCTGTCTCGTCTGGAAAAGTCTTGAGTGTTTTTTAACGTTTGATGACTAACTACTTTCATTTGAGGGCAGCCATAGAATACTGAAAGTGTTCCTAGCTTAGAAAAACAAAATCAAGACAAGGTGTTTTGGGTTAAAATACTTAGATGGTGATATTTAATTGAATTATGACGATGAGAGGAAGGATGGGGTGGAGAGGGGAGAAAGGGTTGTGTGAGTTTGAGAGAGGGCAGCCTGATGGTAGAGGAGAGGGTAATATGAACTCGATTCTTTTGTGTTCACTCCTTCTGGGATTAAGGCGTCTAGCTATAGAGAGGTAGAGAGATCTGTGTTTTTCTTAGTCCATTTGAAGTCTAATTTTTCCTCGAGGTGTTTGATTTATCTTTCTGAACAGCTGACCTTACAAACTACAGTCCATATGCCACCAGTTTTTTCCTAGCCACTCAGAAATTTGCAAAGGGGAAAAAATCTGTCTCACCACCTTTACAAACAGTACAAACATAACCCCAGAAAAAAAAAAAATGTTCGCCCCACCAGCCATCTAATACCCGCTGAGGCATATGTAAAACACACACACACACACACACACACACACACACACACACACACACATTCTACTACTTTTTTCATAACGGTACAGGCACAGCGCCAGAAAAAAAAGGGGGGGGGGAAACCCACAGTATCAGCTTCCTTAACCAATCTCGTGGACCAAGATTGTATTATCAGTGGAGGTCATGGGGTAGCCACAGCCGCGTTCCCTGAGCTAGATAGGCTTTACACTACCAGGATATTGTCTTTTTTAGGCGGAGAGGGGAGAGGACCGAAGGATGATAGCAAAGCAAAAATTCTTCTTTTTTAAAACTAAGTCAAACAAAAAAAGAGTAAAAATCAGTCAGAGTGCGTGGGTGAGAGGTAGAGTGAGTGTGACAGAGTAAGAATGTGTACTGACAGACTAGAAGTGCGTACGGAAGAGTTAGAGTGAGTGAGTGGGAGGTAGAGTGCGTGTGTGGGATAGCGTGGTAGTAAGTAGGTCAGAATGCATGAGTTTGTTTTAAAATGAGTGACTGAGATACAGTGCGTGTGTGAGACAGTGCGTGAATGAGTGTTACAGTGCGTTCGTGCGTGAGTTAGTGCGACTGTGTGGTGACGGCGGCTCACAATATAGCGTGCAGGGTGGGAGTGGACGGGTGTCGTGTCCTCGCCAAGTGCCGTTCAATGGCTGCATTTGCATAGCATATTGTGGTCCAATTTGAGCTAAATGTTGTCGACGAGACGCACGAGGTAATATTATACACACAATTACATACACACGTCCTTGTTCGCTCTCGTGTGGACGCCTGTTGACCAAGCTTTGCATATTCATACATTTACGCACACATACATTTACACTCGCACATAAACTTACACATGCTTTCACACATACATGAGGTAATAGTATACACAGTCATATTCACACACGACCTTGTTCGCATTTGTGTCTTCGGCCGTTTGACAAGCTCTACATATTCATACATTTACACATACATTAATTCATGCATTTCCATATGCACATAAACATAAACATATTTTTACATATACAGTACACACATTGAATGTAATATCATATACACTGTTAAACATACACGTCAATGTTCGTCTCTTGTGGGCTCACCTGTTTGCCCAGCTCTGCTTACTCATACATTTACATTCGTTCACTTATACATACATTTACACTTATACATAACTATAAACATAATTTTACACACACACACACACAAACACACATACACACACGAGGTAATATTATACATAATTACACATACACATCGTTGTTCTTCTTTGTGTTGCCACCCGTCTGTTCAGCTCTACATAATCATACATTTAGAGTCATACATTCATACCGTACATGCATACGTATACCAGCATGGTCTCATTATGCTCCGATGGACATTATAAAATTTAACCCTTTCAAAATGACGGCTTATTTCGTATTTTATCGCTCTGTATCACCAGCTAATTAAATTTCACTTCCAAAAATTCAACTTAGTCAAGGCTCTTAATGCAGGCCGCGAGTAAGCCCTCCATCTTGACATCCCTCCTAAGCTGAATAAAATTTTCTGGAGAGAGGATAAATGTAAAAAAAACAAAAAATCGAAGTGAAGGAGTTGTCGAAGAAAGGTAGACCGTCTTTTTATTTTTTTTCTTCTTTTACATCTATGAAACATCTGAAAAAAAGTGCCTAGTTTCTTTATATTTTACATGACTGCATTCTGTCATGCGGAATGCAAACTAATTAAATTTAATAATCACAAGCATAAAAAATGACCGTCCAATCTGGAGACTGTCCTCCCTTCCCGCAATTCAAGAATAAGGCTGTAAAAATAAGTGTATGTGGTAGAAATAAAGGAAAAAATGTTCAGTGGTATATCTATCAGTCTATCTGTTTAACTACCCATCTATCTATCTATCTATAGATGGATATGGATAGACAGGTAGACAATGAAAATATATATACTGTAGATAGATACTGTGAACTTGTTTATATGTTACCATAATTGCAGGTATTTGCTCAAATAAATCTGTATTAACACATGTACTGTTTATTTTCCATGTGTCTAACTCTGAGCATAAGCATGATGGTCCGTTCCCTGAGGCTTAGAAGTTCTGCGTACCACACTCCTTGACATGTCACCACTTCGGCGCTAATATTCACTGTCTAAACTGAGTGTATGTTTGGCCTATTTCGTTCACGATTGGTGTGATGATATTAATGAAGGTATTTGTATAACCGGTCGGTGGCTCTTGTGGAAGATCAAAAGTCTGTTTATTTTAAAGCGAATTTCAATTAATCAAACTGATACTTCCCCCACTTGGGATCGAACTAGGTCCTTTTACACAGCAGGCCGCTTCTCTACCCAACTGACCACCACGTACCCTACACTAAACTCCAAGGACATGTGGCTGAAGTTTGAGCAAAAAAAAATATATATATATTTTCGGTGGAATTCATATGTATTGATTGCTCCTCTCTACACTAATATAATTTTAATTGCTTTAAAATTGTTTACACAGATCCTGTTATGGACTTGTAATGGCCAATTAGCAGCAGCTTTCACGTTCATTGTTTTTAATTCCTGTTAGTATATCAAACAATCAACTACATTTTAAACCGTTGGGCAGTTTAACAAAAAATAGTTTCATTAAAAAATCTCTCTCTCTCTCTCTCGTCAGACACCTCAAAACGGTAGAAGCAGAAAAAAGAAGGAGGTTATATTTCACTACCTGCCTTTCTATCTCTAACTTTCTCGACTCTCAATCTTCCCTACAATACCATCCATATTAGACAGTATCATATCTAAGTTCCAAATGTTTCTACTGGATGAACAAGGAAAAAAGGGGAAACAAACCGAGTCCACCAGTCGGACCGGCATAAAAATCAACTCGAGTTCTTCCAGTTGTGACCCTCACGTCCTAACCAGCACGCTGCGAACCCATCCGAAACTAATGGATAAAAAGGTATGGATTATTTTGGGATGCTTCTGTTGTGTCAGTGATTATTGGTGTTGGCAGTTTTGGTGGCAGCGCGGAAATGGTTGAATTGTTGATTGCAGGTAAGACTATTTCACCTGGTGTGGATCGAATACCTGGGAATACACCTTTAACCGTTATCCCTTTTCCCTCCCCTAAATCTTGAGAGAGAGAGAGAGAGAGAGAGAGAGAGACAGAGAGAGACAGAGACAGAGAGATGAAGAAACAAAAGGAAATAAGTAAGGTGTAAGAATGTTTATGGAAAGGGTTTAATACTCAAGAAAACAATACAGCATTTCCTTTCCTCTTTACCCCTCTCCTTAGTGACTTTCCCCCCCTTCTAAAAAAAAAAAATTGCATAAAAGCGTCTGGATAGCAAGAATAAACTACCGGGTAAGAAAAAAAGGAGTCGCCAAACTGAAGATATTGAAGTCGAAGGCAATGTGATCTATACTCCCTTTACAGTAACTTGACCTCGATTTTCGTCCTTTTTGCAGCTTATTTCACGTAGGTAACTGGCAGAACTACTACGGCTTTATATCCTTTCCGTAGCACTTCTTCCTGACTGGCACCATAGTCTAGTGTTAATCTACTGTGTCAGTTTAGCAAGTGTCAGTTTTAGGCCACGTCACAGTAATATTAATAGTGTAACTACTTGTACTGTATATTAAGTGATAGATAAGTTAAAACATGACCTCACCACATTGATGTCCTAGGGTAATAAGAACTAACAATAACTAACAATGAGTATATCAGGTAATTATCTCGCCTACAAACGCCCCCAGGTAATTGGCAACGTGCAACTCTCGCTCTATTTGCCGAGAACCTTGTTTGATTAGACCCTGGAAGGAGAGTTGACCTGCCGCTTCCCATGTTGTTGAGGCCTCTTGCAATGCTCTTCGTGCGCGAATGTAGTATTTTCATTATTATTATTATTATTATTATTACTTCCTGTCACGGGTTTTTTATGTATATTCAATATTAAAGAATATTATTCAATAATACTTAAGAACAGGACAATGAATTGTCTGATGAAAATCAAGCAATGTTTACTTTATGCCGGCTTACTTCGCCGATTCTCCAAGGACGAGAATTTATAAACTTTCTCAACAGTACACAGCAGAGACTAATTCTTCACAATTGCTGTTTGTTAGTACTGTTAGCCTCTGGAGAAAGTGACTCCACTCCTGACAATCAATAACTAATGCTATTAATGATAACAGGTTCTTGCTGATGCATTAACTCCTGGTTGCACAACGGATTTTAAGCTTAATACAAAAGGACTGGCCTAAGTACCAGCTGTGAATAATGCAAAGCGTTTATGCAAACTAGGAGCTATAAGTGAAATAAGCTTAATATGGAAAATAAAACACGAGTTTTTTAAATTACATTAAGCTCAAGGAAAAGAAGTTAAATTTTTTGATTACAATGAAATAAAGTTGTTACATTTCAAAATGAATTCAAAATAAGGAGATCACACTCACTCGCTCACTCAAAAGCTAAACTCTTAAATCTAGGAAAAACGAAAAGAAATAGTGGTCAGAAAAGTGGACAAAGCGGATGACTGGGCGTCATTGCTGAGGAAAAACGCTGCACACGCTGAGCCTCTCGCTTATCACGCTAGGTGGGAATACAACTGCGGCGGCGGGAACTAGGCGTCGTTGCTGAGGAAGAACGCTGCCACACACACTACCTGCTTCCATGGCGCTCAAATCTTGACTGAGTTCAAATCGTGAGAAAGAGGCGAGTGTCGAGCCACACTTGCTAACGGCTAGAATGAGCGAAACTCGCCCATAATAAATCGCTCAGCGGAGGTGCTAATGTCTCGCACAAAGACGATCACTTATGAAATAGTAAAAATTGTCCTGAAAACATTCCCGACCGGGTGAATACGTGGCGGTTAAACTGAGTGATAAATACTGGGATTCCACTAGAATTCGCGGTTTCCCACCAAAGTTAATGTCACGAGTTTATTCAAATAATAGCGCCAACTCGTGACACTTCCACCACTACTTCTGCTACTACTGTTACTGTTACAACTACTACTATTGCTGCTACTGGTATTATTATTATTATTATTATTATTATTATTACAATCTGTTCAATTACACTGGGCGTAATAATGCAGTTCTGAACTAAACGTGCCATACTTTAACTAGGTACAGATTTGCAGTGCTGAACTAAAACATGAGCTCAGTACTTGAATATGATGCTAGTCAGGAAGAAATGCTATGGAAATAATATAGACTTATAGACCAAAGCATTGTCCTTTTCTGCCATTGAACTACAAGATATAGGTTCGCAAAAGAGGGAAATTTCGGCCAAGTTAATATGAAAAGAATATAGTTGGATGTTTTTCGATAGTGGTGAGGACTACCATTCGTTAACTGTAATTTATTTTATGATGGCAATTGGTGAGAATGTAATGTGAACTGCATTTTTCCCCCCGAAACCTAAAGCAATAATTAATTACTTGATATTGGTTAAGTATATTTACGCTTTCTCATAGCTTCGATTCTGTACCTAAAAGTTTGAGAATTGCATGCTACTTAAGAACTACATGTGCAGGGAGTTAGTACAATCACCACACACACGTACCACACTTCACTCACATCTCACACTACCATACCTCACACTATCACATCACACTCTGCCATACCATACACCACCAAACCTCAATGCCACGCCTCACACTGTCGTGATATACACTGCCGTGCACACCATTATACTGTAACACCTCATACACAGTTTCAAACTGCAGCGCATCACATTATCACATCATACACTGCGGTACCACTATGCTAACATATCTCACCCATCGCAGTCTCACCTCATACATCTCTCGCCTCCAGAGGCACATCAGCTCTTCCAGTACCCCACTGTATACTATCCCTTAACACGAAAACCGATAATACCAATAATGTTCATTGAAATAAAGCTTAGTGCTTAAGGACTATTTTTTTTTTTTTTTTTTTTTTTTAAGAACTATCACATTACACTGAACACGTGCAGAGCCTGGTATAGTCATCGCCATCCTAAGAACAGATTTTCATAAGAAGTTTTGCTGACAGTTAAAATTCTCTTTGAACTTCGCTATTTAATTAATCTTGAGTATAATCTTCATAATGTCGGCTTCATAAACTTTTCATAAAACTTCTTACTCACTGGTTATTAGTTTCCCTGCCTTCCTGTAATTCACGTATAATGAGTACTTTGCGCAGACTCCTTTACCAAACCAAAACTTAGACAAGGTTCAAAGCACAGTTACACTATTTCTTTGCACCACTGACTACAGTCGGAATTAAGCGTTTTTTACCTAACTACATCTTATTAAATTAAACAATAATAAATGAGTATGAATATCGCTTCATTATTTCTGAACCTACGACATACAAAAGAATTATGTACTGAAAATGGCTAAGTTAGATAAAGGCTTCACAGCACCTCTTCCTTAACGATTTAATTTTGGATAAGGCTCGTCAACATCCTTTAGTACGTTATCTATGCTTAGTAGGCCAACATTAAATTGATTTAGATAGCACAGGAGAGGTGAGTAAGGTGTAATAAACAAAATTAATCGCCTAGGATGAGGTGTTACGGAGCCTCCTTAACTGACGGGAATATAACCCAGTCTTGAAGTAACCGATCTTGTAAGGGCAAGGTGTAATATGCAAAACTAATCGATTAGGAAGAAGTGCTAAAGGGACGAGAATACGACCCTAAGTCCTACAGTAACCGACCTTGTAAGAGTCTGCCTCTCACCGTCACTTCCGCCACCACCAGCTTCTCCCTTTACTCACCTGTGGAGGAGAGGTAGGTTAGTAAACAGTAGGCAATGGACGATAACATAGCTTTATTTCGTTGGCATAGGAAACCGCAGAACCTCTTTCTTAACTATTCATTTTGCATTTTACAACTCCGATGTTCTCTTGTATGTTATTTACGGCACCTTTTTAAATATCGACATCCTTTGCATCAGTAATACATAAGAGTAAACTATGGTGTAAGAGGAAAAATAAATCTTTGAAGAAAAGGTCTTGCGAAATTCCCTGAGCCAACGAGGGAAAAGCCCAGTGAAAAAAAAGTAACCTTATAACTTGGAAGGCTAAAGTGTATAAAACCTCATCAGTTCTGACGGTCGTTTATGCAATAGTTTTGGCATCAGATAAAGTTAGCATGCATGCCAAGTAGCAGAGAAAGGGGGCTAGACATATATAATTTTAATCATGGGTTGTACACTTGAGTCAATAATTGTGGGGTTGTCTATGCTTTATCTCATAGTTCCACGGTTTATCATCCTTATCAACAGCCTGAGACAGACTACTGTAGCAACAAAGGCCGTCCCAACTTTCTCCATTCTGAACTATTACGTGTTAGACTGTACCATCCAATCCCAGCAAACGAGATAGTAGCCTATAGGTCAAACTTGCGAAAAGTGGGAGAGGCCTATGTCTTCTAGTGGACTGCCTGACTGTGTGTGTGTGTGTGTGTGTGTGTGTGTGTGTGTGTGTGTGTGTGTGTGTGTGTGTGTGTGTGTGTGTGTGTGTGTGTGTGTGGGTTCTTGATAACTGTGTGATATATCTTTAGTACTCTATGGGGGTAAACTTAAATTCAAAAGGCTCTAAGTACATGTACAGTTTTTCTCATAACAATATACAATACATACTGGATATATAAGCATCTTTCAGCAACCAGGGTAATATGGCGTACTAAAATAGACCTCTCTCTGTTGGTCTCTGCTCTCTCTCATTCTTTTTTTTTTCTTTTTTTACTACAGTCTCATTAAGTTAATTAGACTTCGCAGAAAATCCTTCCCTTGGACATTTTCATCCGAGATGTTGAAGTAGCTTTGAGTCCGTACTTATAAAATCCCCTAAGCTTAAGTTTAGCACAAGACTGTTTGTACAGACGCTTGCCTTCATTGACACAGCTACCAGACTCTTCACCTCTCCTTAGTTAAAAGGCTGTAGTAGACTTATATAAGGTTGCTCTCACTCAGACACTTACGAAACATTTCAGCTCTCCTACGCTTGAGTTGTATTTTAGATTGTTGATATATACTTTTGCCTTCGCTCTTATAGCTACAAAACACTTTAATTTAGAGCGTATTAAAGACATGATACGAAAAACAAAACCATCTGTGATAAAAGTCAGCTTATGGAGGCCTGTTTGTTCTGTCAAATGGTTATTATCATACAAAATTATTTCCTGAATGTGATGGAAGGACCGAAGAGAAGCATGTGAAAGGGTACTGAGCATAAAGGGGTAAGCATAATGTTGCTGATTCGAAGGTAGTTTTGAGGATATGATGTAATCGTCTCTGAGTAACGGGTGAGATAAATAGATGGTGGAGAATGTACTAAGCATGCATAGATGAGATGAAGATAAAGGGATGAGCATAATGAACATCAAACAGTATTATACAGCCTAGGATAAACACCTACCTGTGACCAATTAAACAAAAAAAGCATTAACCCCTTCATAGCAAGAGGTCTGCTAGTGATGGATATATTAATCTGAGAGAGAGAGAGAGAGAGAGAGAGAGAGAGAGAGAGAGAGGTTAAGTCTCGTGGATCGGAAATGTAAATGCACTTTGTATATTGGGTAGAAGATACTGGGGGGGGGGGGAGTGAGGTTGAGTCTATAGTTCGGTCACCTGAACATGGCCCAGATAGTCTTCCTTTACTGCAAAACTCTCGCAACTCAAACTGTAGAGTCAGACAGTACTATGGTTCAATGATTATCCTTTCCATAGCTCTTTTTCGTTACTAGCACCATTTTCCAGTGTTAATTTATTGTTACAGCTTAGCATTTAAGATGGATAGATATCAGTTTTAGGACAATTTAAAGTGAAGAGTGGAATGGGTAGGATTATGTGAAATAGTAGTGAGAATCGAACATTAATGTCTTCGTCTCGCGGGGTCTCTCGTAGTAAAGTGACAAATAAATCTCCTACAGCCATGTGTATGATACTGAATATTAACCTTGATTCTTGTCACCCCCAGACGAGTGTACTCAGCTTCGTGACCTTCTATTCTGTTTTATATTTCATTCTGCATGGCGATTTTGTTCAGACTGTGAAAGCCCTCTCGCGCCAAAGTCGATGATGAAGGCTGCATCTCACCCTGCAGTTCGAAAACTTTCTTATGAACCGAATGTCTCTGAAAGCAGCAAGAACTTCCTCGGCATAGGATAGGCCTTTTGTAGTGGTGAAAGGGTTCAATAATGCTATAGCTAATTTTTGCAGTTCTAAATGTCTCTTCTGAGGGGAATGGAAGTCTCTGATAACAAGAAACACGTCATCTGTGTGAAGCGATTTGGCTTCTGAGTTAGGAATGAAAGATGGCAGAGTCGAACGGGTGCAGATTCTAAGGTGAGAGGTTGAGGTTGGTGGGCCTAGGATGCAAGGGTTAACACTTAGTCAGATGAACAGAGAATAGGATGAAATGACATTGAGAAAATACTCCAAAAGCCTGCAGTGAGTCAAACGCTAAAAACAATGTAAAAGGTAAAGAGTTAAACAACTGGCTGTAGGTAGATAGGTGCTGTGATAGGTATGAACTGTGATAGGTATGTATGTCGGTAATTAGTCACTGTGGTAAGTAGGTTAGGAGGAAGGCATTGTGGTAGGCAGGTAGGTAGGCAGTGCTTCCTAGGAAGACATGTAGGTAGGTAGACACAGTAGTAGGTAGACAGGTATGGAGATAGGCATTCTAACAGGTAGACAAGCATGTAGGTAGAGAAGCACGGAATTGTAGGTGGATATGGTAAAAAGTGGTACATAACTAGGCAAGTAAATAACACAAGACACTGCCTCGAGTCAAACTGGTAAGCATGGGTGTAGCCAAGATCTCACCAAGGGGAAAGGGGTCGGGCATAATGGACACAATACTCTGAATCCTGACAGCTACACATTTGTAACAAGACTTCGAGGGATGAATTTCAGTATTGTTACTTCACTGTATGGTATTTGATTTTGATACAGCCAGGGATCTAGTAAATACTGCGGTTTTATATCATCATATATGCAGGATTAGAGTACAAACAACAAAATGTTTGAATTCATTTCACCAGAAAGACTGATGCCAAGTTAATGTGACTGCATGTATTCGAAGGGCGGATCCAGGATTTTTAGTGTGTGAGGAGCACGGGAATTCAGATATACATGCCTAGCTGAGTGTGAGTCAGTGTTTCTCTCCAGCATACGATTTTTTTTTCTTTTTTTTTAATATAGATTACCCCCTCGTTCTGGGGGCATTCGAAACCTAAAACTAAGCACATAAATAAAATCAGTTACTTATTCATTTCATGTTACCATATGGCATGTTGTAAGGGGGTAACATTTTATGTTACCGCATGGCACGTTGTAAGAGGGCACGTGCTCACATGCCCCCCCTTCCCTTCATCCATGTATACATCATGATGACGTGTACCGAGTGTATCGAACTGCGCAGACTCAAAGTACGCTAGACGGTCCTGCACTCAGAACAAGAAATACGAAAAGCAGAGACAAATTCCATGGTTACATAATTTTCTCTTTCCGTTGATGTGGGGTGATGAACCAGATTCTGTTTCAGCAGGCGGTATCGAGTTACATGTGTAAAAAATTTCCATAAGACTTCCTTCCGAATTACTGGTGTGCCCGATTTCTGTATTTAAGTACGTAGTACATAGTTATATTTGCACAAAATCAAGGTAACTCCAGTTTCTGGTTACCCCACACAAAAAAGCTGCCAATCCCGACGCTAGAACACATCAGCATGCACAAGCACCTAAAAGCAACCCCACCAATTCTCAACAAGCTTCATCAAGACCGAAGCATTACAAACATTTCTGGCACTATTTAGTTACATGTGCGGAAAACGTCAAAAAACTCCCCCTCCTGTTTACCTCCCAGTGAAGATCTCCCATCCTGATACTACAAGGGCAACATCAGCAGCAACACAAGCACCCCGAAGCAAGAGCAGCGCCGCCACTTCTCAACAAGCCTTCATCAAGCCCGAACCAGTAATGAAATTTCTCACCACGGTAGGTTAGGCAATCAGGAACAGTGAGGCGAGAGAGGCTTTACACTCGGGCGGCGTGCTCAACTCACTCCAAGTGTGTGTGTGTGTGTGTGTGTGTGTGTGTGTGTGTGTGTGTGTGTGTGTGTGTGTCTGTGTGTGTGTGTGTGTGTGTGTGTGTGTGTGTGTGTGTGTGTGTGTGTGTGCGTGTGCGTGCGTGCGTGCGTGCGTGAGTGCGTGTGTTTGTTCGCTTCCCTTCAACTGCCTTTCCCAACAAATCCTGCCTGGTTCGATGGAGTGAACCAACCAACTCATGGACCAGTGCTATTACACGCTGGACCGTTCCCTAGCTATTGGTGGAATGGATTTGTTTTTCTCTCTTTCTCTCTTGCTTTCCTAATTTTCGTGAGGTAAATTTATGCTCATTAATTCAGGTGGTGTATTTTGCTACTGCGGAAAAAAAAAAGGCAATATCGGGTTTCCTAATTTAACTTCAATTACCGTAAAATAATAATATTAACCCTCTCATAGCCGAGTGTGAGTCTTAGGAGCCAGAGTTTTAAGGCAGACTTACCCTCAGTCGCTCGCCCATCAGATTCCGCTTGGCCCGGTGGAGTGGACCAACACAGGGACCAGCGTTATTACTTGCTGGACCGTTTCCTGGACTTTAAGTTATCGGTGAAACGGAAAATACTCTTTTCCTGGTTTTCGAAATGTTGGTGATGTAGGTTACGGTTCATTTATTTGCAGTCCTATCATTTAGCGAATGGAAAAATAGCCAGCAATGTCGATTTTTTTTTTTTACTTTTACTTATATTATCGCCTGGTGGTAATTACCCTATCACGGTGGGGACAGTTTATTATTCCATTTCAGGCAGCATCATACAAGCCTGTATTCTCAACGATCAGGGAGGCTCCATGACACCCATTCTTTAGCGCTTTATTTTTGGAAATGGCTGATTAATATTCTTTTGTACTAATATATGCAGAGTATGGCGATATTAGAATGATGTCTGTAATAAAATGGACAGTACGGTGTAATATGCAAAACAAGTTGGTTAGGAAAAGGTGATAAAGAGCTGCCGTGACCGGAGAGAATACGGGTCGAGAGTGTTTGCCTCCCTTCAACAATTCTCCCAAACAAATCCTGGCCCACTCGACTGAATTAACGCAGGGACCAACGCCATTCCACGCCACTTACTGACGCTAAAATAATGCTACTCCCTTTTCCCGGTTTCCAGTTATTAATGAAAGGAAGTGTATCCTTTTCCTGTATTTTTGAATTTAAAATGAGATAGATTTCTCATCATTAATTTGCATGGAAAAAGTACCAATGCATTTTTTTTACGTTTTAAATTATATTAATGTTGCGATATTAAAACTAACTCATCTCAGTACAGTGCGGCTCTCCTATGCAGAGTTATAAATATGTTAACAGAAATAAGAGTATGACTGAATCACTGCATAGAAGATAAAATTAGCACAGAACGATTGAACAACCGAAATCAGAAATGCAGATGATATATTACTAACAAAATTGTGCGTATGTTGAGGTTAATAAATGAAGAGAGAGAGAGAGAGAGTAGCCTAACGAATGAGTTCCCAATCTAGCACACGGGATAATATAGTCAGGCTTAGTAAAGGGAGAGGAAGAAATTTTATTAAGAGTTACGGAGGGTAAAGAGAGATAAGCGCTTAAGTGAACACGCTGATTTAACCTTCTCGTGGTCTCGTCTGTTCTGTTCTGTTCTTTTTTTTTTTTTTTTCTGCAAACGTTGAGTGATTTTATTCAGAGTGAGTCATAGGGACCAGTTTTAATATTGGTATCATAAAGCGTCTGATGGTTGGCAAAATTCTAGCGTTTTATTCAAGCTGGCGCCAGACGATATTTTTCAGCTAAGAGTGAGTCATAGGAGCCAGGGTGTTAATTCCAGTGTTTCATTTCCGCTAACTTCAGACGATTATTTCTTCAGCTGAGTGAGTCATAGAAGTCTGGGTGTTAAAGGCAGAGAGAAAAAAATACATTCGGAATTACTAAAGGCGACATACTCACTAAAATGAGAACGGTAATTTAATCTCTTCAGCCCGTGGACTTCTGTAATCGATTCTTCCTATTACCAGACGATTTCATTCAGCACAGTGGAAGTCTTGTAGTGAAGGGGTAATGGGAGCTATACAAAAACCCCTCCTGACCTAAAGAAAATCGTCTGGTGGTGGAAAATACTAAATAAAACATACGTCGAAGTAGTGAAAGAGGTAGGAGCCACGAGAGTAAAGTTTGTTCAGAAAGTACGGAGTATGATCAGGGGAAGCAGATGGAACACACGCAAAACTTTCACTGCCTTAACACAAACATGGAAAACGTTGCGACAAGTGTGTGTGTGTGTGTGTGTGTGTGTGTGTGTGTGTGTGTGTGTGTGTGTGTGTGTGTGTGTGTGTGTGTGTGTGTGTGTGTGTGTGTGTGTGTGTGTGTGTGTGTGTGTGTGTGTGTGTGTGTGTGTGTGTGTGTGTGTGTGTGTGTGTGTGTGTGTGTGTGTGTGTGTGTGTGTGTGTGTGTGTGTGTGTGTGTGTGTGTGTGTGTGTGTGTGTGTGTGTGTGTGTGTGTGTGTGTGTGTGTGTGTGTGTGTGTGTGTGTGTGTGTGTGTGTGTGTGTGTGTGTGTGTGTGTGTGTGTGTGTGTGTGTGTGTGTGTGTGTGTGTGTGTGTGTGTGTGTGTGTGTGTGTGTGTGTGTGTGTGTGTGTGTGTGTGTGTGTGTGTGTGTGTGTGTGTGTGTGTGTGTGTGTGTGTGTGTGTGTGTGTGTGTGTGTGTGTGTGTGTGTGTGTGTGTGTGTGTGTGTGTGTGTGTGTGTGTGTGTGTGTGTGTGTGTGTGTGTGTGTGTGTGTGTGTGTGTGTGTGTGTGTGTGTGTGTGTGTGTGTGTGTGTGTGTGTGTGTGTGTGTGTGTGTGTGTGTGTGTGTGTGTGTGTGTGTGTGTGTGTGTGTGTGTGTGTGTGTGTGTGTGTGTGTGTGTGTGTGTGTGTGTGTGTGTGTGTGTGTGTGTGTGTGTGTGTGTGTGTGTGTGTGTGTGTGTGCGCGCGCAAAGCAACTTTTTAACCAAGTGGGTGGTAATCAGGAGCTCGGAAGTTTTAGTCTTTGGCGGGATAACTGAGTTTGGAAACATTGGGTCGCCTTCCATAAACGCAGCTCCCTTGCCAATCCGTCTTACGAACACAAAAGTCCACATTCCAGATGACCTTAAGAACTCATAACACCTTTTTTTTTTTTCATCGATTACTCCTTAATTCTCTCTGTCTCTGTCTCTCTCTCTCTCTCTCTCTCTCTCTCTCTCTCTCTCTCTCTCTCTCTCTCTCTCTCTTTCTCTCTCTTTCTCACGTTCTTACTATTTCTCCATAATTTTCTCCTTCTCTTTCCTTCCGCTCTTTCAGCTTTTCTCCTTTTTCCTCCTTCTCCATTCTCTTCGGACTATTCCCTTTTCCTCCCACTCGACCATCTCCCTCCTTCTCTTTCCCTTTTCTCCCCCTCTTCCCTCTTCCTTCTCAACCGACTCTCCCTTCAGTCCTTCTCTCGCACACTCCTAAGCTTAATAAAACCGTCTGGGAAGAATATAGTGCAGAAGACGTCACTTTATTGAAGGGATTGTTGCTGCTGCGGTTAATCTGAAACGTGAAGCCGGTGGACTACAGGCTGAAGCTACCCCTTTCTTGTAGTCCACCAACTTCATTTGGGAGGATAGAAAGGGAGTTGGGGCACGTTTGCATAACCTGGCAGTGGAGCCGGTCGGTTATAGCAGTGCCACCGTGTGAAGGTAAAAACATATCTTGTGTCCATTTTAGCTCAGAAGTTTTCATCCATCTCTCAGATGATTCAGACATAACTGCAGCAAAAGAAAAAATACCTTACACAAACCTTCATTAGCCCAAAAGAACGGACAGTTGTGTATGTGTATTTGCAAAGAGACGCCAAAATACACAGAGGCTGGGATCTGTGACGAGCGAATGTTGACACAGAAACACAGAGACACAGGCGGGGTAACTTTATGCGGTTCTGTTTGTACTGCAACACCCAGGAATTGGAGAACACAGGTGACACTTTTCTGCGACACACACACACACACACACACACACACACACACACACACACACACACACACACACACACACATCAAGCCTAACAATCCCACTACCCACCCACCCACTCGTCCCCCCAACACAGGCAGACACAGAGACAAACAAACCGAAACACACCTACAAACCCACAAACTACAACACACACGACTATGATAAAAATCCCTCCCTCTTGCGTTCCCCCATAGAAAAGGTTATGCTTTGTCTCTACACACCCACAACAAACCCCACAACCTCATACTCCCAGACACACTATGCAGACACAAACCCATCCGTGTACACACTGTTAATGTACACACCGCCTCTTCACACACCCAAAACCCACAAATACCCACACTCCACAAACTCCACAACACCACAACCCCCTCCACACACCCACACACATGATGAAGGCTCAAACCTATCCGTGTACATCCCTTCATATTGATACAGCGCTTCTCTACACACCCACAGCCCACAACAACCTCCCACAAACCCCACAAACCCCATAACCTTCCTCCCGTCTCCGTACCCACTCACTATGAAATCACTAACCAACCCGTCTGCACATTGCGAAAACCACGCACCACCACTCCACACACCCACAACCCACAGCCTCACACAAGCCAAACACGACGAAGACACAAACCCACCCGCACATACCCCGAGAAAGTGATATAGCGGCTCTCCTCACACCAACAACCCACAACAACTCTCCCTCCCCCCTCACTCACACAACCCTAGACTTACCCCACATCTCATCACACACACACACACACACACACACACACACACACACACACACACACACACACACACACACACACACACACACACACGAAGACACAAACTCATCGTGTGCACTCCGCGAAAGCGATACAGCGGCTCTCCATTAGTCGCCCAGGTAGCTTCTCTGTGCTCGACTTCCCGGACACCTGATCACGGGGCCAATCAGCTGGGCACAAAGACCCGCGCAACACAAAGGCCGGGGCTGCCTCACCTCCTACGTTATTACCTTGTGCGGTGGAGGAAGAAGAGGCCCGGGATCCGTATTTATAAACTAAGCTTTGTGTGTAAGATCGCTTCTGTACACATATACCCCCATAAGCTTGTATACATGATCGCTGCTGTATACCTTTGTCTTCATGAAAGCTTAGGTTGTGTATAAATTTGCTTGGATGTACACTTGTCTCCACTCGTATAGGTATCTAATATTCATAAACTCTAAGCTTAATTTATGTATAAGATTGCTTGTGTATTAGTCTGTCTTCTCTCCTAAATCTTCCAAGCATTTAAAAAGTGTCCTGTGCATCAGCTGTTTATCAGATCGCTTGTGTATACCTTTGCTTTTACTCATACATCTATCACACTTTTATAAACTCTTCTTAAGCTTAAAGCTGTGTAAAGGACTTCTTTCATACACGCATTCCTTCAGTCATAAAGCCATCAAACTCTTATAACTTCGACTCAGCATAAGTCATGTATAAGAGTGCCTGCATGTATTCTTAACTCATACATCTAACAACATTACTACCAAATCAGAGTGAATATTAGAGTGACAAGCTGTGTATGAAATTTCTTCTATACGCATTTGCCCCGCTGATAATGCTACCAAAGACATTCCACTATAATCAGAGGAAATAGTGAAACAAAAAAATACAAAGAACGACAAGATCTGTTACTAAATTCTATGGACTCTTACATAATTGCATGTTGGTTAATTCCTTCAGTTTCATTAGGTATATTTCATTTTGCTTTTGGTGTTGCTGGACGATTTTATTTATTTACTTTTCGAACCTGGGAGGGGTTACCTATAGCCTTCATTAACCCCTTCACTACTTACGGGACACGATGAGGATAACCGACTGATGGAGATGGAGTCATGCGAGAAAAAAGATGTTGTAATGAGAGGATTAATCAGTTTGCAGGATAGAGTCTCAGTAAGTTAATTATAGGCTGCGATTGCTTTGTTTTTTCCCTATTATGTTAATTATAGGGAAAGATTGTCTTGTTTTTCCTATTCTGTTAAGTTTTAATTATCGTTACATTATTTTAAAACCTTTAAATTTATTATACAGTTTTTTCGCAGTTCCGTTATGTTAATTATAGTTACAGATTCTATTGTTTTAGTTATTCGGTTAAGTCAACTATAGTTACAGATTCTGTTTTTCTTTATTCCTTTAATTTACGGTTACAGATTGCTTTGTTTTAGTTTAAGTCATTTATAGTCTCACATTGTTTTGTTTTAGTTATTTCGTTGAGTTATACTTACAGATTGCTTTGTTTTAATTATTTTGTTTAGTTATATTATACGTACAGATTGCTGTGTTTTAGTTATTTCGTTAATTAGAGTTAGACTGTTTTGTTTTAGTTATTTTTTTAAGTTGATTATAGTTAGATTATTGTTTTTTCGATAAGTTAATTATAGTTTCAGACTGTTTTGTTTTAATTATTCTGTTGTTAGCTATAGTTACTGATTGTTTCGTTTTCCGTTATTCCGTTTATTTTAGTTACCAACTGTTTTGTTTCTCATTATTCTTTCGCATTACGTTCAGATTTGATTATAGTGTTTGCTGTCTGAATGAAGACAAACGTACGTACATGAAGTCTAATACAGAACTTCACCTCATCAGTCCAATTATTATTATTATTATTATTTTAGTTGATTCAGCTTCTAGATGATTCAGGTTCTGCGTGGAAGTGCACCCTAGCACTGAAAATTCTCCTGTGAGGTAAAGAAAATCGTCAGGACATGAGAGAGAGAGAGAGAGAGAGAGAGAGAGAGAGAGAGAGAGAGTATAGATATCGCGGTGAAAGGAATAAGCTTAAGACAGTTCATAAATACGGCTGCTGGAAGGTGTAATAATATATTTCTCCATCAGTGGCTTACAACAGAGGAGCATTTCTTTCCTCTGATCTTATTATATGTCATTTGTTTCTGTGGGTTATTGCCTGATGCTGAATAAGGTATTGTCGGACGGCTGATGATCAGAAACTCTCTCTCTCTCTCTCTCTCTCTCTCTCTCTCTCTCTCTCTCTCTCTCTCTCTTATTACAACAGACTGATAGCGAAATATGCAGTGAGGTGGAAAAAAGTAGGTACACATTTCGACTTCTACGCAAATTATTATATTAGTTACCACGGACGACTCTCCAGCCATACTCTTACCCTAGCTACTTCCCAACGGCTTTATTCAACTTAGGAGAGATCTAAGCTGATTAAGAAAAGCTGTATATAACTCCACCGTAGTCTCCTCTACGCTGCATAAAATTGGCTGAAGGCAGCAAGAATGAGTAATACGTCACAGGAACGAAGGGTTTCACAGGTAATGGGTGTATCGGAATATCCTAAACGGAGTTTCAAATTTCGTCAAAAGTGGTATTTATGTTGTGCTAGGTTTCTTCTCAGATTTTTCAGGATGTCTTGTCTCATGGCTTTAGCGCCCTAATTTCATTCTATTTCCAGAGATTATCAAGCCTATGGTGGTGGAGAGGAACGCCTTCACGTGATGGCACTGATAAGGCCGGCTGACTCCTCTGCCTGGCCATACAATGTCCCTCATTTCCAACCCTATCCCCGAAAAGGAAGTTGGTGGACTGCAGGAGATGAGCTACTTCAGCCTACAGTCCACTGGGTTCACATTCAGAAGAGCTTCGGGTTCCATCTACTACTACTAGTACGGCCATCCATCATATACTACTATTACTCCCGTCTCCGCTGTGGCAGGATGAGTCACAATTCTCAGTGATGCTGGTTCATGATGCACTTAGGGATGGAAGCTGATCCCGCCCTCTGTGATAAAACTCATTATCTGACGGGTATAGCATGACCCGCGCTGCTGTGATGCTAAATAAATAGCGGGGATTTTTTCTTTTCTTTTTTTTTACCCCTGCCATCCTGATGTTTTCTTAGTTACATGGTTTTTGATTTACATATAGCTTCATGTTGGAAAACCGATACAAAATATAGCTTTGTTCTTGCTTGGCCCGATTCTCATGTAACATTTAAGGTCATTTGTTAGGGTTTGTGGACAAGGGAGATGGTTTGTCGGCCAATGATTTTTTCCAAGTTCCTACTGTCACCCATTTCAAGAATCCGTATAACAGTCGGTAATGTTTATGGTACGCGTAATTGATTCCTGCAGTGGATAGTAGCACGTTATAAAGCTACACATGTACTGAATACAGAAAGCATACGGTACATTTATTTCCGCACCACAACTAGTCATAGTCTACAATTTAGCTGCTTTATAAATGCAACAGGAAGCCCGTTATGAAAAAAACAGTTACAACAACAGTAGCATGCTTACGGTAAGAATCATACTGTTTGGATGAGGGTAGATGTGCAGCCGGTGACATGATCGGCCACATTCTATAGCTTAGGGTCCAATTTCCAGGCCGATCAAAATGCTCTTGTATGAAGTCTTATTTACCCTGCCCATTTCGTTGCTTAGAGCTGAAATTAGGGACCAGGATGTAAAGGAAAGGTTGCCAGTTGTATTCTGGATTTATACGTGGGTGCTTCCTTTGTCAGTTATGTCTGTATGTGCTTGTAACTGTCCCCACCCAGAAAAAAACTGTCCCTGCGAGTTGGGCTGAGTTCCGCCATTATTTCTCTCTCCTGCAAAATCGCTTCCTTCCCATTTGATACTTCCATCTAATTCTTTCTCTGCCTCCTTCTTGTGTTAGACTCGATGAAGAGCCCAATAAACTTTTTTCCATTTTATTTATTTATATATTTATTTATTCATTTATGGACATTATTTAATCATTGGTTGCCGTGGCTGACGTTTTTATAATGAATAAAGAATAAATGCAATAGGCAGCTGAGTAAACAATATTATTTAGGCCCATCATTGACGATAATGAGTTAGTTAGCAGCACGACTATCAATCACAGCCAACAACAAGTACCCACTCAGACGTGAGATAAAAGCTGGCGCGACATTAAAAAAAAGACGATGGTTGAGGGGGCGCATTCAGGAAGGATCTTAGTCAATTTCCATAGCAGAGAAATACTATCAGAAATCAGTATTACATCATCTCCTTAATTTTATTATTCACCTTGGCCTGGTTGCAAAGTGTTAGGTTGATGTATGAAAAAAAAAAATGAGAGATATAAGAGTACACGATACATAACTTAGACTTAACTTCATGAATACGAGCTCAAGGGATAATGGATGTGTGTAGAGGCGAGATCAAAGGTAGCAGCGGTAACATCAAATAAAAGAAAAGTAACAACAATACTCTTATGGTTACGTCAGCTGTTGTATGTTATTGCGACTAATAACTGCAGACACTTCTCTCTCTCTCTCTCTCTCTCTCTCTCTCTCTCTCTCTCTCTCTCTCTCTCTCTCTCTCTCTCTCTCTCTCTCTTAGTTGAGGAGTATAGGGCCCTGAGCATGTTAATCCTGGTACCTTTAACCTCAAATGGTCTAAACAATTCTAATACTCTATTCTCTCTTAAGTCAAACGATTTTGTTCATCTGGAAGTGAGCTACAGGAGACTGAGACTGCTGACACCAACAGGAAAAAGAATGCAGTTATGAAAAGGTAAAGATAAACATCCCAACTCTTCAAAGAAAGAAATAATAAACATGCGAACCCCTCAGAGAAAGAATGTAAAAGTGACATGAAAAAATAAACATTCAAACCCCTCAAAGAAAATATGTAATAATGACAGTAAAAACAAAAAATTTCCCAGCCCCTCAAAGAAGAATATAGTGTGACATAAGTATATATAAACATGCCAACCCCTCAAAGAAACAACAAAGAGAGGACATAGGCACGTATAAACATCTCAACCACGCGAAGAAAATGCAGTGATAAGAGAAGTAATTATAAATGACCCAAACCCGCAAAGAAAGAATACAACAACGTCGATATAAACACCTCAGCCACGCGAAGAAGGAAGCTAGTGATGACATGGGGAACTATAAACATTCCAGCACCTCTAATAAAGAACACAGCTATGACAAAAGTAATTATAAACATCCCAGCGCTGGAGAAAAAGAGATAACTGACAGAAGTAAAGATAAACATCACACACACACACACACACACACACACACACACACACACACACACACACACACACACACACACACAGGCAAATGCACTGATGACAAATGTAAACACTGAGAAAGAATGTGATGAAGAATGTATTGTTGAGGGAAGTAACAATAAACATTCCAACCCCTTAATAAAAAAAAGAATGCGATGACAAAAGTAACTGTAAAGAAGCCAACTATGCAAGGAAAGAATAGAATGATGACTTAAATATACAGTACAGCCTGACCGCACAAGACAGTATCATCACTATCATCATCATCATCATCATCATCAAGACCTCTTTTCCCACCTGAGGATAACAATAGCAGGAAACGTAATAGCCTACGAAGCACCACAAAAGATCACAGCAACAGTAGGAGCCAAGATCAGCAACAGAGCAATAACAGAGGCAAAACAGAGGGGTAGGTGTAGGAGGGACAGCAGATGAGCAACGGCAAAGGCAAAAGAGAGGGAAGAGAAGTAGATGGGGAGGGAGCAGGGAGCACTTGAGAAAGTAACAGGGAAACACAGTGGTAGTAACAGTAACAGCAACAAGTGTTAACCCAGAATAACAACAGGGAATTGTAGCGGAACAGCAAAAGTATCAGAGAGAGAGAGAGAGAGACAGACAGACAGACAGACAGACAGACAGAAAGACAGACATTCAGACAGACAGACAGACAGAAGAAGGAGGAGCAGCAAGTGAGTGTGGGAAAACAGCAAAAAAAAAAAAATGATATCAACAGTAGGATCGCGCAACAGCAACAGAGCAATAACAGAGCAACAGCAGAAGCAATAAAGAGCAACAGAAGGAAAAGCAAAAGGAGCATCAAGCGCGTGAGAAAACATGTGGTAAATCTGGCCCAGGTTCTCGCGTTGCAATATGAACAGAGGGAGAATAAATAACAGAAACAGTAGAATATCAAGGAACACCAGAGCCACAAAAAAACAACAGAATAGGAAACAAAGAGAAGGAGAGACGGAAGGAGGTGGAGTAGCAAAAGCGTGAGAAAACAGCACAGAATAACAGTGATAGCAACAGTAACACCAACAGACAAGGCAACGCTAGGAACCCAAGCAACAACAGAAGCAACAAACAGAAGTGACAGAAGCAGAAAAGGGAGAATCAGGCAAGTGAAAAAACAGTATAGTATAAACACACACACACACACACACACACACACACACACACACAGAAATTAAAAAGAAAACTATGATAACAACACCAACAACAGACAGCCAAAGCAGAAACCGAGCGATAACAAAGCAACAGCAGAAGCAACAAAAGAGCAACAGAAGGCGACGGGGAGGGAGCATCAAGCGCGTGGGAAAACATGTGGTAAATCTGGGCTGGGTTCTCGTGTTTCAGGGTGAGAGGCTCGGCGGGGCGGTGACGTGAACCGTGAGCGTCTGTCACTAAAATCTGCTTCGTGACAGAGGGCGCCACTGCACACACACACACACACACACACACACACACACACACACACACACACACACACACACACACACACACACACACACACACACACACACACACACACTTCGCTATTTTCTGAAGGCCACCGTGTGAAATGCTGGCTGACTGGGTGGCACAAGGAACTGCAGAACAAGTGTGTCAAGGTCACCGCTTGTTGCAGAGCCCATGGAGATTTTATAATAGACTTTGGGCCATAATGGAAGCCTCTTAGCATATCTTCCTTGGCGATTCGTTCTGTGTATTGCACGTAAGCCTTATTCTTATCCGTTATTTCGTTTTGATATCGATAAACTCTGCATCAATACCATACAAGAAAATACTGAGGTGCAATGTGCCAAATAAATCGCTAAGGAAACGGTGTTAGGAAATCCCCAAAGCCACGTAGAATATGGTCCTGTGTCTGTATCCCTGTCAGTCCGTGTGAAGTACAGTAAAATACAAAGGTCCGTTAATATTTCACCTCTTCTAGCTCTCGTTTTCCTCTACTGGCAAATATTCCTAGGAAAAGAGAGGCTTGGTATGTTTCCCTGCTTATGGAAGATGCTCTCTGAAATGGCGCATCAGGAATGAAGGTGGCAAACGCGCAGGAAGAGGGATGTAGAAGCAGTGGAATGGTAGGCAAACTTTCATTACTTCTTGACGACTTTATTTATCGTAGGAAAGACCTCGTGCTTTGAATGAGTTAATATCGGCTATATCTCATACCTCTCGTTCGAAAAGTCTTACATATGCTGAATAAAATCGCTTGGTGGTTATAAGAATAAAACAAGGATTTCGCACTCGTAGTCAAGAGGTTAAAGAAGAAATGTTGACCTGACTGTATTTGTGTATGCCAGAGTCTGCATGTCAACGGTATGTACGAGTACTGGCAAGGTGAGGACAAGTTGGGAGGGTGTCTAGTTTTTAATGACCACCTCTATATGGTTGTTGAACTCATCCTCGCGGATTGTGAGATGTCCGCTTTACCAATCTGACTTTACAAAAGAGACTAAATGAGCCTGATTATATGAGACTCGCGTGAATCGCAAATGGAATAGTTTTACATTATAATTACTGCCACTGTCCCAAACATTTTACCCTCTCAGTCTCAATGGTCCACTCAGATGAAGAAAATCGTTTACCGTTAGCTGGAGGAGCACTAATGTTATCCGGACAATGAGCCTGTTAAGTCTGTATAAACTGCAATTTGCATATATAACCAAGGCAATAAGAGTAATGGAGATGCAGATGTGCTGAGGAAGGGGAGGTGATATGAAGATCGCAGCATGTGGTGTGGTGTAGTATGGTGTGGTGTGATGTGGCATGGCTTGGTGTGGCATGGCTTGGCGTGGCGTGGTATGGCATGACGTGGTGCGGTAGGGTGTGGTGGTGTGGCGTGGTGTGGTGTGGTGTTATGTGGTGTTTTCACATGACGGAACTGGACCACTCCCATAACTTGAGTACTAAGCCATGGTTGCTAGACCTCATCTAGCTATGAGGTAGAAAAGAGCCTCTTCAGTTACTAACCAGATCAGCCCTCCAGTCTGACTACCCGGCCATCAACTGAGCTGAAAGAGGTTAGGGATCTCTGTCAGGTGAAAACGAACGGACCATGGAAGAATACGCCATCTGATGCAAGAGACCATAATCATGAGAAACTACAGCTTAACTAACTCAGGGAGTCAAACGGGGCTACAGATTTGTGTGTGAGGATGCGGCAGATAAATAAGTGCCATGAAGCCCGCAGCGTGTGGCGTGGGGTGGTGTTGGGTGTTCGTAGGGTGTAGCCGGATAGCCCTGAAGCAGCTCACCCCCGCAACACACACACACACACACACACACACACACACACACACACACACACACACACACACACACACCAGATGTTTCACTCAATGGCTTTGATTTCTCTGACTTAGAATTTATGGCTCTTATGTTTCAGTCTTTCTCCCTTTTTCGTTGTTATTTTCTGTTCTCTTATTTTATTTTCTCTTGCTTTTTCTTATTTTAATTCTTCTTCTTCTACTTCTCTGTCTCCTCTTGTTTTTCTCTCTCTCGTCTCTCCTTTTCTTTTGTGTTTCTTCCCTCCTGCCCTGTTATCCTCCCTTTTTATATCTTTTTCACTTTTCTGTTTATCTGTTTTCTTTTTTTACGCATGGATTACTGTCATTAACGTCCCCATTAGCGAGTCATCAACCTCTTAACTACACATGGTCTCTCTTCTTAAGTCGAATAACATCGTCTATTAGCAGTAGTGTATAATCTGATACCCCTGAGGGAGATCTCCCCCGCGCACACACACACACACTCTCTCTCTCTCTCTCTCTCTCTCTCTCTCTCTCTCTCTCATTTCCCCAGCCTTGGATTTATGTTTAGAGCTTTGATTCCTGCAGAGGATTTATGTGTCACGTTTCAGTTAGTTTTCGTTTTTTCTTTTCTCTTCTATTCTCTTTTTTTGGTCCCTTGGATTACTTTTATTCTTTTTTTCTTCATTTATTTTCTTGATTTCGTTTTCTTTTCTTTTTTTTTGTCCTCACTCTCTACGCCTTTCTTCTTCTTCTTGTCTTCTTGTTAATAATACCTCCACTACAGAATCCATAACCCCTTCACTGCGAGGCCCCTCGTCTAAATACAACCCACGATGCTGACAACACCTCTTCTTTCTTTCTTTCTTTTTCTTTTTTTTTAAGACTCGGATTTATGGATGTCTGAGATTTCAAAGTTTGGGTTTTCTCTTTTCCGTTCTTCGTTTTCTTCTTGCCTTTCTATTTTTTTTTCTTCTAGTTACCTTTTTCAATGCATTCTTTTACTATTTTCTTGCTTGTTGTATGTGGAATTTATTTTGACATTAGATTTTGTTATTGCTGTGGCTAGGATCATCTGAAGGCGATCCCTGTGGACTGTAGGCTGATGTTCCCCTACTCCTTGCAGTCCACCATTCTCTTTCCGGGGAACAGGAAAGGAGTTGGGGGACTTTTATATAACTGGGTAGATCTATCACCAGGTTACATCGGTACCACCACGTGAAGGCTTCCCTCTCCAGGACAGCTGGTGTCAGAATTACATACATACACATTATACAAGAGATTTCCAAAGTGTACAACACAAAATAAATCGTAAAGGAAGATGTGTTATAAAGCCCCTTGAGCCGATGATAAAATGGACCAGTGGGTGTTAATTGTCGGTGAAACTCGTCTGTTATAACTTTGTACTTAGCGTTGAAACCTTTGTGGAAAACTATTATTAATGCAAAGGGCGATAATTTGGTAGCTTTGGTCTGTCATATATCTCATCTGATCGTGCCAGCTATTGATATACTGTTTGATCTAGATTTACATTGGGTAATTATCAAAGAATATTACTGTTATTATTATTACTATTATTATTATTATTATTATTATTGCAAACATCGAAATGCAATTCCGCAAAGGCACATCAAAGAGCCTCATAAAATTCCTTCTTGCATAAATTTAACTATAAACTTTCAGTAGACCAGGCATTATTTTTTTCCCCGGAATATTTGTGTGTCCTTCGCTTTCAAATGCACCAGAATTTCCATGCAAGACAGAGGAGAATAAGCGACAGAGAGCGGGCATACCACAGTTTCACATTTTTATACCGACAGTGACTATTTCCTTTCCAATACATTCCTCACATTTCTGGAGGGAGGAAGCGACACAAAGCGTTTATGTTGGTGTGGGTGCTGGTGGGGAAAGAAGGAGAAGCGTGGGTGTGCGTGGAGAGAAAGGGAGAGGTGTGGGTGTGGGTGGGGAGAGAGGGAGAGACGTGGGTGTTGGTGGGGAGAGGAGGGGAGAGGAGGAGAACAGGTGTGGTGAAGGGAGGATTTCTGTTAGGGTAGGGTTATGGCCTCTCTTGCTGATGCTGTTGTTATGGTCCCAGGTTCAGCTTGATGTGGACCCGGTGGATTTCTAATTGTGCCTGCCCTACTGCAGACCATCATGTTCCTTTCACTGGACGAGGAGGGAGCGGAAGGATGTTTGTATAACCGGACAACGAAGCCAACCAGTTACAATGGTGTCACCGCATGAAGGCATCCCTCCTTCTTGCAAAAATGTGTGTATCTGTAATTATGCCGCGAAATATTACTTGTATATACATGTTGTCTTAAGTCCCAACACTTGTTCCCTCTTAAATTCACTTCCTCATCGTCTATTTCTTCTTATCCTCCTCCTTCCTTTTGACTAATCGATAGACCCCACAGCACAAAAGTATGTTTTCCTTGTCTATCACGTCGTTTTTTTCGAATACTTACAAAATCCCCACAACTCCGGAGTGAAGGTGAGAAACAAAGCGTTTACGTGGATGTGGAAGGTGAGGAAATCAGATATAGTGAAGAGAGGATCTTTGTCAAAAAAGGTTATGGAATCTCTTTTGGGATATTGGTTGCTCTTGTATATTTGTGATTTTCCCTAACCAGTGAGATACCTGCCGCCTTCATTCTCTTGGACTTTACTTCCTTACCGTCTGGTTCTTCCTTCGTCTCCCTTTTTCCATACTGGCGAAACGCTCCAAAACCTTAACACTCTCATTGTTAGGGCGTCTAGGCTATTCCAGCTAACGCCTGACGATTTTTCAGGAAATGGTGAGTATAGGAGCCTGAGAGTGATAATACTGTCTCCATTAATCCACCCATAGTCAGGGCAACTCTAGCGTTCTACTCCAGATGAAACCTTATGATTCTATTTAGCTGAGAGTGAGCACAAGAGCATGAATGTTAATCTGTGCTTTGCTCCTCCTGTCACGTTGCTGCGTTCCAATACATTCCTCACATTTCTGGGGATAGGAGAGACACAAAGCGTTTACGTGGGTGTGGATATGAATGGAGAAGGTGAGAGAGAAAACAGGTGTGGTGAAGCGAAGATATGTGTTAGGTAAGGTTATGGCACCTCCAGAATGCTTGTCTGTGTTAGTGATTGTCCTCTACCCAAGAAATACTGCCCACGCATGTTGGTTGAAGCAGCGTCGCTCATTCCATCCCCTGAAATCACTTCCAAATCATCTAATTCCTCCTCTGTCCTTCACCATCCTTCTGACTAATCGGCAAACTTCGCGACATAAACGAATACTTTCTCTACTTGTCGCATTGTCCGTTTTCTGATACAGTTCTCACATTTCTGGAGCGTGGGAGAGAGACAAAGCGTTTACGTGGGTGTGAGTGCGAATGGAGAATGCGAGAAAGCTAACAGGTGTGGTAAAGCGAGGTTCTGTGTTAAACTGTGTTATGGTATCTCTTGTATGCTTATGTGTTTGTGATCTTCCTCTACCTGCTAAATATTCGTACTGCTCACATATGTTGGTTTAAGTCCTGATTCTAGTTTCTTCCCCTGGAATTCGCTGCCTCACTATCTTCTATTTCTTCTGTCCTCTTCCCTACTTATGACTTTGCACTAAGTTTCACTCCATTAATGGGTGCTTTCCCTGACTCCCACGTTGTTTTAATCCATACATACGTCACACACTTCCAACGTGGGAGTGATACAAAGAGCTTACGTGGGTGTACTGTACATGTGAGTGGAGAGCAGGAATACACGTGTGTTGAAGAGAGGGTCTGTGTTTGGCTGTGTTACGGCCTTGCTATTGAATTACTGAGGATAAGAGGTCATTTATACAATTGAGATCAGATTAAGACCAGCAGATCGAAGGTGCAAGCTGAATAGAGGATTTATTTGAGGTTATGACATCTCACCTGAACTACTGAATATGCGTGGGCATGGATTCGATGCCGGTCAGACTAACATCAGGACGCCGTGCGTGAAAAGCGGACAGAATATTTGGGAAAAGTTATGCCATCTCTCTTGCATTACTGAGTCTTCAGGACCATCGATGGGGCAGTAATCAGAAAAATACTATAGTTCATTCGCCTTAATCTGATCCAAATTCTCGTCCTTTTATTGATTATTTCATTTAGTTCACGGAGAGAAAACAACAATGCCACGGCTCTGCATCCTTTCCACAGCACTTATTTTCCATTTCCACTATATTCTAGTGTTAATCTGTTGTTACAACTCAGCATTCAAGATGGAGAGATGGCAATTTTAGGTCAGGTTAAAATGAACAGACTATAGTAGACCACAGGTGAATAGCTGAATACAAGTCGAAATCATATCCAAAGTTAAAGATAGGAACAGGAAGGAAGGACAAGCTACTAAGTATCCTAAACTAGAATGTTAATTTTTCTTTATAAGATTAGGAGACATTTCGAACTGGAGTGATTAATAATAATGGTAGTTGCAACCCCAGGCTCATCTGAACGTAAACCCAGTGGACTACAGGCGGAAGTTGCCTTTCTGCAGGCCGCCACCTTCCATTTTGTGCGTTGGAGGGGAACGAGGGACGACCATATAACCGGGCACCTCCACCACCTAGTTATAGGGGTGTTGTCACTTGAAGGCTTCTCTCTCTAGCACCGAAGCGATTTGATGTAGCCTTTATGAACCTATTTACAAATATAGATCCTTTATAAGTTGAATACAAACGCCTGGTTTAGTATGATTAAAAAAAAAAAATGAAAGAACGAAAGACAGACTCTGACTCACGGGATTAACTAAAAAGTCTCAAAGTAAAAGATTAAAAAGCTGTTGGATCAAAAAAGGCAGAATCGAAAAAGAGTGAAAAATTTGTCTGAATTCTCAAAGGGTGATTACGTTTCGGCACGCAGGAGAAAAAGGAACGAAGGAGAGGAAGATCCAATAAGGGGTCCATGCAGTGAAGAGGAGTGTTTGAATATTTAAGTGTGAATAGAATGCAGTGGGGAATTAAATCTGGTGCTCTGGGGATACTATTACGATGAGACGACGAGATGGTTAAATAAACAGTTTTTATTAGAGGAAAGATGATGCTGGGTTAGATAAGGATGTGTGGGAAAGAAAAGAAAAGAAGAGAGAGAGAGAGAGAGAGAGAGAGGAAAAAAATGTGTAGATCTGAGGTAAATTTACCACGTTTTCGACTTTTTGTCGCAATTTGCGTTAATTTGAAGAAGTAAAATATAGTAAGTAAAATACAGTGAGGGTAAAGGTACTTAAGCGAAAAAGAATGAGTAAAAAATAGATTGTGAAATGAGTTCGTGCTGTTTGAAGAGGAGGAGAGTAAGGGGGTTAAAATTAATTAGAAATGACGAACGACGACTAAACAAGCACAGAAAAATGAGAAGAAAGTATTAAACGGAGGGAAGAAAATTAACTCGAAAAGGATAAGAAAAGTCAGACAGAATATATATATACATATAGATAGATAGATAGATAGATAGATAGATATTTATATATATAATACACTGAAAAACGTTTTTGCAGTAGTTACCCCAACTCTCACTACTGCAGCTGAGGGCAATTGGAAAAGATGATATTTTATGCGAGGAAGAAAAGGCGTAGTTAAAAAATAATAACAAAGGAGGTAAAGCTAATTCGTGCTATCTATGAGAGAGATGATTGAGGCTGATGTAATTCATATTAGTTAGGAGGAAAACAAACAGGGAAGAAACAAAAAGATTAAAGGTATGAGAAAAATCATATTTATTTTCCTGATGGAGGAGGATAGTAAAATGTTTGGAGTTACAGGAAATGGTCATGTGAGGAAGAGCAGATGCAGGGTATGAGAAAGGAAAGAAGACGATGAAAACTTAAAAGGATATCCAGTTCACCTTGTTTGCAGATGAGGAATGTGAAATCAACTTGGAAACAGGTTAATTACGATAAATAGATATAAAAAGGGACAAAGACCGATAAATGTAAGATCCACTGGAAAAGCTAGCAAAAAGGATGAATAGCAATATGGAATAAGAAGCAGAATAGGAGATAAAATTCGTTTGCATTGTTTATAAAAGATCAGAGAGAAGAGGGAAGTAATGGGGTCGTGAGAGTGTAAATCATAACAAGAAAAGTTAATTTACAATAAGGAAAGGCTGTACATTGCAAAAGTAGCAAAATATGAGGTAAAATTCACGCTCGTTGTTTGTAAAGGACAAGAGAGAAGCCGTTTGTAAGAGAGAGGGCGTGGACGAGGGCAGAGTGATGGCGGCAGGGAGAGAGGCACCTGAAGACAAAGTACAGTTGGGAGAGTTTTCAGCCACGGCCGCCCAATTCTCAAGAGCCCCGTGCAGGAAGCATTGAAGTGGTTCATGGTGACAGCAGCCGTATGTGGAAAATTATTTGTACCTGAATTTCTATGATCTGTATTCTTATGATTTGTAGGCTACTTATACAGTATATATATATATATATATATATCATCATCATCATCAGCCGTTGAGGTCCACTGCAGGACCGGCTTATACATACCGAAGCAGGGACGATACAAGCCAATGTATTTCTACCCAGTGGCTTAGGCTGTCTGGTAGAGACTGTATGTAGGGTGAGAAGTGCTTGTAATTGTAGGGTTGTAGTGGCTTTGGATGTGTGTGTAGTCTTTGAACCAAGTGTAATCGGCCCGCCTTCAGCCGATTGGGTGCAAGCATACTAGTATGCGACACTGGTTCAACCACAGCACCCGTTATGTCCGCCAAAGTAGCAAGTGGCTCGGCATATATATATATATATATATATATATATATATATATATATATATATATATATATATATATATATATATATATATATATATATATATTAAGGAAGAATTTTTAGTCTAGGGGACCCAATATTCTAAAGCTCCTTAGAGGAAACATAGAAGTGGTCCATGGTGACAGCAGCTGTATGGAGAGAGAGATTTGAATTTTCTTTTAGATCACTACAAAGCCACATCATTCGTGGACGTTTGAAATACAGTGAAGGCTTGAATGCTTTTAACTTTAGTGCTGTCAGCCTTTTAACGATGACAGAAATCTTCATTAACTATCTGTCTGATTATTTATTGATTGATTTACATATTTTCTTGTTTATTGCTACCGTCAAACTTTTATATTCAGCTTTGGAATGGCTTCTCGTTGTCTAAAGATTAAATCAGTCTCCACGACGTCGAAGGACACGAGAAATCATAACTTATTCTTTTGGAACCGCCAGGGAATTTCATATAGCCTAAAAGTGTGTGTGTGTGTGTGTGTGTGTGTGTGTGTGTGTGTGTGTGTGTGTGTGTGTGTGTGTGTGTGTGTGTGTGTGTGTGTGTGTGTGTGTGTGTGTGTGTGTGTGTGTGTGTGTGTGTGTGTGTGTGTGTGTGTGTGTGTGTGTGTGTGTGTGTGTGTGTGTGTGTGTGTGTGTGTGTGTGTGTGTGTGTGTGTGTGTGTGTGTGTGTGTGTGTTTCGTTGTCTAGTGGATAGCTTATCTAATATGATGGAGTCTTTTTGGTTTTATTCACGGTACCACTAACCATTTTAAATCCAACTTCGCAACTGCCTACCTTGGTAATAATTCTACCTCTGTTTTTACGAGAGGTGTTCACTAAGGAAAAAAAAAAGTAAGAAAAAGAATCGTGTATCGTTAGCAAAAAGAAAATCTGCGTCGTCGTTAAGAAAGAGTGAATTCTGTTTGACCTTCCTGTAATCTGTGTGGCATTTATAAGACGGGAAAGATTAAAGATATGTATGTTTTCCTTGCCACAACTCTGAGAACGAGATGGCGACTCAAGTTTCAGCGAAAGACGAGCCAGGCAGACGAATTGGAGTGTGTGGGCAGGAGTGGGAATGGCTTAGAGTGAATGTGGGAGAAATATAAGTAACTGTGGGCTAGAACTGAGGTGGGTAAGAGTGAATGTGGGTAAAAATACAGGTTAAAGTATTAGGAGTGGATGTGAATATGAATAATGTAAGAAGCAATGAATGTACGTTAGCGTGACAGGGCCAGAGTGAAGATGGGCAGGGCTGAATGTGGGTTATGACTTGGTTAGTGTGAGGATAAACAGACGTGAATGTTGGTAAGGGTGAATGAGTGACTGGTCAGAGGCGGAGGCGGGCAGGACCTGACGTGGGTATGAATGACTGTGCGTAAGAGTGAACGTGGGCAAAAGTGAAGGTAGGTTACAGTAACTGTGGGAGAGAGTAGAGATAGCAGTGAATGTGGATTACAGTGATAGCAATGACGATGGGCAGGAGAGCATGTGGGTGCACGTGTTGGGGTGGGTGGGCAGATGTGGATGTGGGTAAAAACGACTAAGGGCAGAATTGTTGCTGGGTTACACATGCACGCACGCACGCATTCACACACACACACACACACACACACACACACACACACACACACAAAGAAGTTCAGAAATGAAAAGACGGACTGAACTGGAGATGGACCGAATTTAGAATTTAGTAAAGTGGTGTAGGAGGAAGAGAGAGCAAAAGTGGTGAGAAGGAGAGATGAACAGAGATCAAAGTAAAGGTGAAGAGTGGATTTACGAGGAGGCAAAAAGAGAGTGTAAGAAAGTGAATGAGGAATGGATGCGATCAGAATAGAAAGATGAAAGGACAGATAAGCAGGAGGAGGAAGAGGAAAAGAGGGACTGGTAAATATTGGAAAAAGGCAATTATTGAGCATCAGCAGGCTCCGAAGGAATGAATAGAAGGGGGAGTAGAAAAGTGACATGCACAGAATGGAAAGGAGAGAAGTGGATGGAGCACAGAATAGGAAATGAAAGACAAGTAAGGAAGAAGGTAAGGATGGAGAAAAGAAAATAAGCAGTGGACAGAAGTAAAGCCTGCATGTAGGTAGAAAGGACGGGAGAATATTAGGAAGAAGAGAAGAACTGCGTGGAATACAAGGGAGAGAATTGGTGAAGGACAGGAAAGCAGGAGAAGGAGAAGACCAGGAAAGAATGGTAAAAATGGAAGGGAGGAATAGCTGTACGATGAGGCAAGAAAACAGCGGCTATAAGGAGAAGCAAGACAGAGAGTGGACGTGCGCAGAATGGAAAGGAAAGAAGAGGAAGGACAGGAAAGGGAGGAGGAGGAGGAGGAGGAGGAGGAGGAGGAGAAGGAGGAGGAGGAAGAGGAGGAGGAAGAGGAGGAGGAGGAGGAAGAAGAGGAAGAGGAAGAGGAGGAGTTCGAGACATGGGCAGAAATGGGGGGGAAGGGAATGAATAACAATCAAGTAGCCAATACGGGAGTGGCTAAGAGGAGAGTGGATGTGAGCGGAATGGAAAGGAGAGAAGAGGATGGCGAGGAAAGGTGGAGGTTGAGGTCAGGAGGGGATGAGATGGGCAGTGATGAAGGTCGGGCTGCGGTTAGTTGTGGTTTGAGCTCGTTGAAAGGAGTGTCGTGTGGCTGGAGAAAGAGACGAGGACACACAGATCAGGGATTATATTACCCGAGTACAATCTCTAGTTAATTTACCTTCAACCCCTTCAGCCCGAAAACGTAATCTGTAGTTTATTTCTTCCTCAGCCAGACGATATTATTCAATTATTGACCGTATCAATATAGTAGAGGAATTAATAAACAAAATAGGCACAAATTCAGTACGTAGGTATGATTCTCCTAGACATAAGCTATAGCTTAACTTACATAAGTACATTTTCTGTACCTCTTTCCTTGCAATTCCTTTGAACCCTTTGAACCCCTGGGTGTCTTTTCTATATAATTCTTGCTAACCTCAAGAGATTTCACTAAGTTTAAGAAAAAAATTTTGAACTGAAAGGTAAAGAAACAGCCTTATTAGCTGCTATACTACAAGAGGTCTTCCCTGAATTGAATTAAATCGTCTGAGACTACCTATAAGAGGAAGGAAATCATCGTATTGAAGGAGTTTTAATATTCAATGTTGCAGTAATATATTCTTTCACTGATGGATGTGCCAGTGAACTGCAAAAACTAATGGATGAATACATGCTCCGGGACTAGTAATTCTCCGTAACTGCCTAACACGTCAGGTACGGCATTAATTTCCCAACACCCACTCGAGATATATATCAGGCACAACATTTCAAAACGAGGATGCTATTGTCGACGATACACGGCTTTTGCAGAGAAACTACAGCGAAGGATCTGTGTTTACTGCAGAAAGTTTATAAGATGGATAGATGACTGACTTCGCTGTCATCCATAACCATCTCTCTAACCTGATTCTTTTCCACTGGATATGTGTGAAGGAGGGAGAGACAGAATGTTAGGGACTTCTGACCGCGAATGTATGTGTAAAAAAAACATGCCACTGTACCTACTCCACGAAGATGACACTGAGTAGATAAGGAGAAGCGTTTGACCACGACTGTATATCTTAATAATTAACAATGTAAATGAACTCAAGACACATTTTCGTCCCTTACAATAGAGAAAAAAAGATGACAAAGCAGTCCGAATATTGATTATTGTAGGTCGGAATAAATGGGGAGAAAATTTTACAGAGACTGTACAACGTAAGTATTAACTCGACTGTGTGAACATTCGGCGATGGAAGTAGCTACAGATACAATATAGAAGTGTATTTACGGGTAGGAATCTTAATCGCAAATGTACACGTTAGGTCCTGTCCACACCAAATGCTTGCTGGCGCGGGCGGGAGTTCTGCATCGCTGAAATCCATGTAAATACTCGCCTGCATCCATCCGTGCCAGCAAGCATCTGGTGTGGACGCACAATATAAGCAAATAGCCATAGTACTAACCGTGCCTCTGTGCCCAGTCGATGATGGAGGTCACCCCAGAGGTATAGGAGGACATGCAGTCTTCGAACCTGCCCCGGTGGTCGAGACCCAGCGTGTTCACGTTGGCCTTCACCCCGCACATGAGCGCTGTGGCACACGCTGACGAGTCCCCCACCTGAGCGTCGATGTTGTACGTCTGTTGGAGGAGGAGGAGAAGAGCTTAGGATTGGGTCGTGAGCAGGAGAGTATTGTTTGACACTAGTGTTTAATCCCTTCCATACTACGACGTCTTTTGGGTTAATTTGCAGCTTCTAGATAGTATTATTCAGCCTAAGACCTCTCGTGCTGAAGTACCCCTAGGTAGGTAACGTGGGGTCTCAGAAACCCAAGTCCCCGAAATTTAATTTTCAAAAATATGAGCATAAGGTCTACAGATCTGTCCGTCTCATTACCTTCCTGCCTAGTGATGCTCTTCATGGGGATGATGGGGTCATAGCTGTACCTGGCTCTGATTTTGCTCTATAGAGCCAATGGGGTATGTTAGACCCCAGGTTACCTATAATGTAACCTCAGTTGAGCCCTCTTGTGATTTTTTTATTTCAATTTTCTGTCTTTCTCCTTTTGTATACAGAAGGTCCCAACATCGGTCTACTGCAGGCCACCCAAGTAATCATGATATTACTTTTCAATTTCGCAAGATTTAATTTTAAAATTTGTATACCAAAAATTTAATCATTTTTGTATAAACTTTAAAAAAATATATATTTTTTCAATTAAACTTCATTTTTCCTTGCCCTATTTAAAGATAAGGGGTTGAATTATTTGTGTATTGAAGCATTTTGAAATATCTCAAACGGAAGTATTTTTTTTATATTTTTTTTCCGTGGGGTCCGACAGACCCCACGTTACCTAATATAGTAACAAAAACAAGATTACCTAAATAGGGTAACATGTAACTCTTATATTTTGGAAAGTGTCTGCTTACTTTAAAACAACAAAAAAGACTGAGGGGTTAACACTGAAATATGTTTTAAAATATCCTTGACAAACTTCCTCATTTTAAATACATGATTAAATGTGTTTAGAGCAGTAGCTGAAAATTCCCTAATATTCTTTTTACTACGACCACTTAACAAAACACTTAACATCTACGCAACCTTGTCAACACGAGAACGTCTTTTTTTTTTTTTTTTTTTTTTTTTAGGATGTTCCTGGAAGGGGAAAGAAAAACTCTCCTCAGGGTACCGAGAATGTTTAGATCTCTCTCTCTCTCTCTCTCTCTCTCTCCACACACACACATACAGAGAGAGAGAGAGAGAGAGAGAGACAGTGGAAAGACGAGAGCTAGCCACTGCACTTGACGCCATGTGTTTCCGACGTAGGAAGAATGTTAAGTCTGTCCTGGGAGAGTGGCAAGAGGGTCAGTGCTCTCTCTCTCTCTCTCTCTCTGTTTCTCATTTGTTTTTGTCTGTGCGTGAGTGTGCGTATGCGTCTCTTATTTACAAATCCCTCCTTTCTCTCTGCTTCCCGTTACTCTTTTACATACAACTATTATATCTTCGCAATACAGAATATCTTCATGTGGTTAGAAGTAATTCAGTATAATAGTACACTGTGCAACTGAACAATGACTTTCCTAACTCAGTCATGCATTCTTCTAACCTCATCGCATGTTTCAAAATGCTGTGTAGATGTGCCATAACTTTTCGATTAATATGTACAGTCGACTAGAAACTGGATTGATGTTGTTCGTAGCTTTACTAAGTGGCATTTTGACGCCGTTGGGATGACTTACTGCATCGTGAAATTCGTTGTCATATGAAAAAAAATAATGGTGGTAACAGACTAACAGCATATCGACAAAGACCGAAGTTAACTCTAGACGATATAATTCAGCTCAAGCCTAAGAGCTATAAAATTGATGATAACCCTCTGTACCCGGGACAACTCTCATATTTCATTCCAGGTGACGCCAGACGATTTTATTCAGGTGAGAGTGAGTCATGGGATCCTGAATGGTGAAAAGATAAATTACATCAGGAAATCCTCTCGTGAAGACATATTACGAAAATTAAATTTCGCTCCCTGGGGAGGCGGACGATGAGATGAGATTGAAATGAGGTGATTAAGTGCGTGAAAAGGTTAAATGCCGGGAATATTAGAAAAGCTTCAGGGGCGAGAATGCAGGACAGAGTGACAGGCAGAATCAGGTCAGAATGATTAGAGAAAGAGAGAGAGAGAGAGAGAGAGAGAGAGAGAGAGAGAGAGAGAGAGAGAGAGAGAGAGAGAGAGAGAGACAGACAGACAGACAGACAGACAGACAGACAGACAGAGACAGAGACATTCAGACAGACTGAAAGGGGTTTGGAAAGAGAATGACATATGAATGACGGTGGAGTCCTACAGAGATGAACTAAGAAACATGTCAAATGAGTTCCGTTAGTAAACACGAAGGACATATATATATATATATATATATATATATATATATATATATATATATATATATATATATATATATATATATATATATATATATCCCACTGGGTCCCGGAAATCATGTGCGAGGGACTTTGCTGGAAGGGTGCTAGGCGTACCGCCCTCCGCCTGTCGGCTCAAAGTCGCGAAGCTTACGGTCCCTACCCGGGGGTTCCCTTCTTTATTATATTTTGAAAATGCCCAGTTCCGTTCTCTGTTGAGGACACTGGTGCCAGTGGGTTATATAGATAGATAGATAGATAGATAGATATAGATATAGATAGTAGATAGATATAGATATATATAGATAGATATAGATAGATAGATAAATAGATAGATAGATTGATTGATAGATAGACAGATAGATAGACAGATAGGTAGACAGATAGACAGATAGCTTGATGACAGGTACTGAGGAAAGAAATCAGTTTCCTAGAACACCCATTGTAGATAGGTGCACAGTAATATAAATTTTTGTCACTTTTTTTTTTCCTTATAGATTTTTGAAGGCACATCACTGTAACAAAGTAGCACTAATACAGTCGATTTGTTACTATCAGATGGAACAGGGTCACTCACACAGCTCAAATACCAAGTTGTGGTTACCTAACATTCCATGAACATTAGTTATATAACAGAAATGAATCTCCTTGGTGAAAAGTCAAAGCGATCCCCCAGGCTGACCAAACGTGACCATCAGTTGAGCTGTGAGGGGTTAGGAATATCCGTCAGGTTAGAAAAAAATATCTCAACTTTTTTTAGACTACGCCGGTCGAGTATAAATTTCCTTCATCTTGATATCATCTCATTTTTTTTATACTCTATGAAATTACTTTTAATTTTTTCTTGCTGACTTCAGCAGAAGGGACTGACTGATGGTGGTGAAGATGTAGTAGTGGTGTGGGGGGGGGAGGGAAGTAGGGATCCCTTACCTTAATTATTGCTTTTTTTTTTTGTTATATAAACTTTATAGAAGAAACCATTTCCTATACTCATCATCATCATCATCATCATCATCATCATCATCATCATCATCGTCTACGTCGTCGTCGTTGTCATTATGTTCTGCAATTATTATTATTATTTTTTCATTGTAACAGTATGGTCTGATGAATATGGCAGGCGGCTAAGTGCGTAGTTACTGTTTATAAATTCAGTCATTAACATCACATGAGCTACACATTATGGAGAGAAAGTAAAAAAAAAAATAGTCCGTAAAATATCAAATGCTGTCCCTTTACGTCAAATGGCATAAACATTTTGCTCTACATTAAAGCAGATGGGATTTTTGCCACCCGACAAATACGTTCCCTCAAAAGCGCTCATTACGGAATCCGAAAAATGACGCTGCCGATAATCCAACTTTCACGGGTTCCGCAGCGGGGCCGTTAGCGAGTGACAAATGTTCATTACAGGCGGATAATAAAGGCTAGATTAGATATTGAACTACGGCTACTGGGTAATATTCGACCTCATTATTTTAAATCTAGTTCTTCCGGTGACTGATTTGTTATTCTTTGACGTGCTTCGGGATAGTGACATGTGTATTTTTCCTTATATTTCCTTTTCTTCTTTTTCTGTCTTCTTCTTCTTCTTCTCTCTCTCTCTCTCTCTCTCTCTCTCTCTCTCTCTCTCTCTCTCTCTCTCTCTCTCTCTCTCTCTCTCTCTCTCTCTCTCTCTCTCTCTCTCTCTCTCTCTCTCTCTCTCTCTCTCTCTCTCTCTCTCTCTCTCTCTCTTTCCTTTCATCACTATCTTCCTACTTCCTCTCCATCTTCTTTTGATTGACTCATTTCAGTTCCTTCATTGTTCTCCTCCTTTTGGTACCTCTTAAAGCTGTCGAATGTATATTAAGGATACACTGAAAGAGTTGAAGTTATGCATAAGGAACATAAATACATTCGCTCTTTTCTGTGTTTATTCCTGAACAACATTAACCAATTCATATTACATCTTATCACTGTACATGATTTTTATAGCCAGTGTATATCTGAGCTATACAACCACGGATTAATTGACGGGGATATTTTACTACGAACATAATTTGAGAAGATGCTTAATTTCAAAACTGAAGTCGAAGCAGTAGTTGTTGTAGCCCTAGGTTCATCTGAAATGTGAATACGGTGGACATTAGGATGAAGCTGTCTTTCTCCGGCGGGCCACCATTCTCCTCTGGGGGACAGGGAGGGAGATGAGGGAAGCTTGTTTAATTGGACAGCAGAGTCAAAAGTTATATCAGTGCCATCGCGTGAAGATGTACATTTTTAGCACCTCTCATAGCGTACAAGGATATATATAAATGTATAATTGTTTATAATAGAGCTATAATCACTGCTAAATAAATGTAAGAAATATGAAGAGTATCAAATGGAGAAAAAGAGGAACAGGAAAAGACGAGAATAAGAAAAAAACAGGACTGGAAGAGGGACTGTAGGATATTAATGAAGAAGGAACACAAGGAGAAAAATGATGGCAGGAAAACGGGGCTGTTGAAGACATGAAGATGGGACTGAGGGGATTAAAGGCAAATGGAATACAGGAAATATAAAGAAGAAATGAAAGGGAACTTAGTAAAATAGTAAAAAACATGAGTAATTGATAAAAAGAGAAAATAATATTAACGTTACAAAAAAAATAAACGATACGTGACTTAAAACAAATATCTACCGACCTGTTATTTATAGGTCTATGTATATTCATCTACTTCATATTTCACGTCAGAGTAGAACTATGTGAAAAGACTGATATTATAGTAGGACTGAGAAAAAAAAAAGTATGGGAAATAAGAGGCTGCCCAGGTGAGATGAAGATTGTTGAAGGGGAAAAGGAAAGTAATAGCTTAAAAAAAACGAACGTAAATAATGAAAACTATTAGGAAGGAGCGTCTGATAGCTGTAGAAATTATCAAAACTGAGAGAAAAATGTGATGAAACCTCTAATTTGTGACAGTCATTTACGGAACTCTTGTAATTATAAAAAGTGATCAGCCTGCCGTCTTAATTATAGAATGTAATCACGAACGACACAGACATGTTCTATGATCGTCCGAATCTTCACAAATTATCGTAAATAAATCGAGGCTTGTTCGTACCATCGCGAAACTGTTTGTGTGTGGAGATGAAGTGATCAGTGTGTTATAGTATGTCAGCGAACTATAAACACGAGAAGTAACGAACAGAAACAAAGAATACAACAGGTAGAGAACATGAAAAACAGAGCACACGAGAAGAAAAGCACAGGACAAACAAAGAACACAAGAAAAGAATAATACTAAAAAAACAAACAAAGAAAACGTGAAACAAAGAACACAGCCAAGTAACACGAAAAACAAAGAACACAGCCAACAAAGAAAAAGATAGGCAAATGGCACGACATAAAAGAAGACGACAAGCAAAGAACCCAGCAAGTAAAGAAAACTACAAAGAATATAAGCACAAAACACAAACAAACAAACAAAAAAGAAAAAAAAGCCAAGACGACAATGCAAAGCCTAACGACACCTAACAGGAAGTAGGAAGTGGACGTAAAAGCAAGATCTCGTCAGAAAGATCAAACACATTTGCTGGAAAATCAGTGGCGTCCCAGGAGGGCCCTGGAGCTCGCCCTGGGAGTGAGTAGGAGGGACGCAAGAAGCCTGATACTGGACTGGGTATTTTATGTCCCTTGTCAGCGCGGGTTCTTGCCTCTCTCTCTCTCGCTCCACCGGTTTGTTAGTTTCTTGCCACCTCGGCCAAGTCTAGCTGCTGGATTTACAGGTGGAGTAACTTGTGATACGATAGATTTCTTTGAGTAACTTGTAACACCGCAGATTTCTTGATTTGCAGGTGGAGTAACTTGTGACACGACAGATTACTTGATTTACAGGTGGAGTAACTTCTGACACAACAGATTTACAGACAGAATAACCTGTGACACGATAGGTTTCTTGATTTACAGATGAAGTATTTTGTGACACTATATATTTCTTGATTTACAGGTGGAGTAATTTGTGACACGACGGATTTCTTGATATTTGTCGATGGCCCCTAGTTTCATGACACCTTTTACGTTATTTTGCTACTGCCAGACGATTCCATGCAACAGTTTAGGAAGGATGTCTCGAAATGGAGGGAGCTAGAAATACTCTCCATTTACAAGTGGGGATATTTGACACTAATGATTTCTTGATACATGTGGACGATATTCTAATTAGGTTGGGAAATTTCGCAACGCCTCTTTCTCAGAGTAACTAATAACACTATTCTGATCTTGTTAACCATGAAGATTTTCTGTCACCTTTTCTTTCTCGTAACATGTGACACTGTGCCGATGTCCTAATGCATACTGAGTCATAGATGCTTTAGCTTAGGGGACTTTATGACACCTCTTCTTCGGTTATTTTATGGCTTTTGTCAGTGGGGGTTCATGGCTTTCTCGCTCCACCGGTTTGTTAACTTCACGCCGCCTCAGCTAAGTCTTACATAGGAAGGCGTCCAAGTAGCGAAGGGGCTGGCGAAGGTTTAATCCCTTCAGTTCGAAAAGTCTCATCGACACTGAATAAAATCATCTGAAGGCAGCCAGAATTAAATAAAGACGACGTTGGATTGAAGGCGTTTCTCCGGTTTACCGTACATAACGTCTGTCAGGTAACGAGTAGACACCTTCACGTGGTGGCACCGATATAACAGGACAATGGAAATGCCCGGTTATACGAACGTTCATCAACCCCCTACTTATCCTTCGAAAGGAAGATGGCGCATTGAAGAAAATGGGCAACTTCAGCCTGCAGTTCACCGGGTTCATGTCCAGATGAGCGGATTGCAACTACAGCCACCGTAATAACGAATGGACATCCTAAGTACAGTTATTATAAGGAAATTATGTGACAAAAATTTTCCATAATTTCAGTTTCTTATGATTTGCTATAATTTAATGAAAAAAAAGTTACTCTTTTTAACCTCTTTAGTTCCTTGACGTCTTTTTCGGTCAGTTATTGGTATCTCTGGATGATTTTACTCAGCTCAGGGGAAATGTTTCGAAGTGGAGTGGTCATATATATTCTTCAACAAATCCTTTACAACAAAGCTTCACTCCTAAGTTGAATACCAGTCGTCTGGGCTCGTAAATAATAAAAATAATGACGTACTCACAGTAAAGCAGTTAAAAGGATTCTGTATTCTGAATTATTTTGGTGTAACGTAAATTAACTCTCTCTCTCTCTCTCTCTCTCTCTCTCTCTCTCTCTCTCTCTCTCTCTCTCTCTTATATTATCCACGTAGCCTATCATTTCACACCCTTTATTTATTTTTTCCATTAACTTCACTTCTCTGTCCATTTTCCTTTATATGTTCTTTTTTTTTTTCATAACATCCAAGGAAACTCTGATTTCATACACCCATTACCGTAATTTCACTCTTCTCTCCATTGCTTGCAATATATTCTCAGTATGCCCGCAAACTCTCCAATTCCACTCACTACGACTTATTTAGTTTCTTTTAACCTTATGTCTCTTTCCATTCCTCTGTTATTATTTCGTAGAACTAAAAAAAAACAAAAAACAAAAGACTATTTTTAGGTACTACCGTTTCTCCGTTTTACGCAATATTACGTCTGTTTCTGCTTTTCCTTATTATTTTCCTCCGTGTTCCAGTAGCTCTATTTATAAATACACGGTTTTGTTTTTATTGGTTTCACGTAACCGCACATCTTGCTCTACTTCCTTTCAGCAGCCCAACACAACTCTCATTTTCCCTGCGCATTTTCTTCCCCAGTTTCTTTTATTTCCCGGAATCAACGCTTTGGTAACCAAGTTTTCTCTCTCTCCATGGCACTAGCATCCCGGGGGAGCGGTGCTTTTTTCCCTTCTAATCTGGTTTGCTTCCATCACGATTCTCAGTTTTTCCCTCGGGTGCTGGAGACATAAACTTGCTTAGCTGCTCTTCTTGGCCTTTTTTTCAAGTGTTCTTTATCTATCAGGTTTTTTATTATTTTTTTCAGCTCGTATGTCACTTGAATCTTAATTTTTGCTGCTACGGGAAGAATTTATTTAACTGGAGAGAGCACGAGATAATGTATTTAACCTGATAGAGGTATCAGACGATTTGTTTTAGCTGGAGAGAACACGAGACGATATATATCATTTAGCTGAAGATGGCACAGACGATTTCATTTAGCTTTAGATAGCACCAGGGATAGCACCAGGGAACTTTCTTTAACTTAGAATTGCATAAGACGATTTCATTTAGCTTAAGAGAGCACCTATTGAAGGTATTATTAACTAACCCTTCCAATTCGAAAAGTCGCTTCTGTACTAAATAAAATCGTCTAGAGAGGAAAAGATGACATGAAAAAGGTCATCATACTAAAGGGTTAAACCATGTAAAGACGTCAGAAATCTTGAATACTCCCTACTACCTTCAGATGATTTTTCTCAGTTTAGGAGTTGCTTATCCTCATTTACAGATTAAAAAATACCCACCAGTAACGAAGACTTTTGAATATGCTTGCTGGGTATGCTTTTCAGTGTAGATTATGATTCGGGAGGTGAAGTGCTTTGTTTATACTATCCTCCTTATTTCGTTATTATTGCTAACTGATGATGATTATTTTAAGTTTAGAAGAGACTTTTCGATATATGGGGTTAAATATAACTTCCATAAACCCCTTTGCTACTAGATGCCTGTCGTAAGTTCATTATAATCGTCTTAGAATTGCAAGATCAAAATTAAAAAAAACGCCATTGAACTGAAAGAGTTAAGTAAATTTACTGATTACATTTTTAGCAAACCTCTTCCTCCTGCATGTGTTTTGTATCCAACCTTAGCTATGTTGCATCGTCTTCACAAAATCACTTTGTATTTCTAAATTCCCTTTGACAGGAATTTGCCAACCCTTCTGCAATCTTGTCATCTTGCATCTAAGAGTGCAGCCTCAGACGCACTAATGAGTGTGATCGTCTGTCAGTGGAAGGGTGCGTGAATTTCAACAACGCACCCTTTGTAGTTCCTTTCCTAGTTCCCTGAGGTCCGTATATAACTTCTGGTGACACTACAACGACTCTTTTAACAGAGAATCCTCATCACGTTCTTGCCACCATCTTGAAGCCCTAAGATACTCCCGACACAGATTGATACTTTATCCTTGTGCCTTTAGAGTATGAGGAGGGTTACTGGCCTGAATTAGCTCCTAAAATTCTGTCTAGTAAAAACTGTGATGCTAGCTGCTCTGAATTACTCTCTTATCGTGACACCTGTAGCCTCCATGACACGAATGTTACAACTATAAAGGCACACACACACACACACACACACACACACACACACACACACACACACACACACACACACACACACACACACACACACACACACACACACACACACTGCCCGTTCTCATTCCAGCCCATTGTCTCTTCCTAATGAAATCCCCAGACAAAAAATATAACATAAATGAAGGACATATTTAAAGAGAAAAAACTTGGCTAAGGTGATGTATTCTACTCGTTTATTACAGAGATGATTCAGCCTATCCCTGGGAAAACTTTTTGTAAGGAAAGGGCCTGTGAAAAAGGTATTATCCACTTAGTACCAAAAGTCCCCCCTAAGCTGAATAGAATCGCCTTGACTTAGTAAAGATAAAATAAAGAACGTCATCGAACTAAAGAGGTTAATTCGCTACAGCATGAAGCTTTCCTATAACTTGCTTCTCTCCTGCTTACTATGTGCTTTCTGTTTCGTTTGGGAATCATGAATTATATAAAAGCAAAGGCTTTTGGTAGTAACCTGGATGAAAGATTTGTGTGTGTGTGTGTGTGTGTGTGTGTGTGTGTGTGTGTGTGTGTGTGTGTGTGTGTGTGTGTGTGTGTGTGTGTGTGTGTGTGTGTGTGTGTGTGTGTGTGTGTGTGTGTGTGTGTGTGTGTGTGTGTGTGTGTGTGTGTGTGTGTGTGTGTGTGTGTGTGTGTGTGTGTGTGAGAGAGAGAGAGAGAGAGAGAGAGAGAGAGAAAATTAAGCAGATAAATAGAATATTAACTAATGCTGTTGTTTAACTTAGCATAATCACTTCATTTTCTGACAATGCATTAACACTCGCAGGCTCGTATAATTCCTTTTAGCTGAAGAAAATCGTTTGGTGTATGAAGGAATAGAGGTCGTGAGTCAGCTTGAGAATGAGAAGGTTTGTGGTAAAAATATTAATCTCACCGTCAGTTACATTAAATCGTCAACCTTTAGCTTCAGTATAATGCTAGAAAAGACGTAACTGGAAGAGGAATAAGCTGTGCCCTCAATCATCTCTTGTACTATAATCTGATCAAAGAGTAAGATAATTAAGTTCCACATTAGCTCCAACAATAAGATGATAGTAATTGTGTGTGTGTGTGTGTGTGTGTGTGTGTGTGTGTGTGTGTGTGTGTGTGTATTCTTCGTTTGTTCTTCGTTTGTTTGTACAGGAATGTTGTTCAACTTCCCTCAAAACTCCTGTCCTCCCCCTCCCCCCACCTACCACCACCAGCACCCTCTAAAAACTGTATATCTACCATTGTCAGTGTTAATTCTCTTATGATTTATTCATGCCTGGTCTCCCTCTTGACAAAAACTCGAATTATTCCCTCCTGTCTCCTTCAGATATCAGCTAAACTATTTTTGATAATATGATATAGGAAGCGGGACGGGGAAGACGCACAATTGCCTCCTACAAATATCAAGGCTTTCACTGTACTTTACATTTTGATCTGTATTACTGTAATGTTTTTGCCCAAACTTGTCCAGATTTTCGTCCTTTTGCTGCTTATTTTACGTAGCCCAGTGGCAGAAAGAGAGAATACAATGGCTCTACACACTTTCTACAGCACTACTTCGTGACAAACACCACGTAGCCTACTAGTGTTAATCATTTTTGCTATTCAGCATTCAAGATGGATAGATGGTAATTTTAGGCCATGTCAGTGTAAAAAAAAGTATACAATATTTGACTCTCAGGAATTTCGCAAAGACTCATCCTAAGTTAATAACTTAACACATCGCACCTTAGCAATGATCTCGTGTGTTACTTCACATCTAAGTAATCTAGTATGTTACTTGTTTAAACTGTGTCGATATCGAATAGAAATAAATGACATACCAGAGGAACTAAAGTGTAGGAGTGAAAATGCCACATATCCTTTTGGTAAAGGAACTACAAAGTTTCCTATGCCACCTGAAATACAGCTAGAATGAAGATCCGTGAAGTAAAGTCCTCCATGTTCTGTATCAACAGTCACACATTATATTCTGTTATTCATCTCACTGATTATGCTAGTATGGAAACAATCTGAATTTTTTTCTCTTCAGATTTTCAGACACACCGACACCTACGACAAGATGTCGTTCACGTCCAATTTCATCGAACGTATAGGAGTGAAAAATAGAGCTGAGTGGATGGGTGGTAGGAGAAACAAGAGAGAGATAAGAGTGCAGTTGGTAAGTGGGGAGGTAGAGACAGAAGGGGGTGGGTGGGTGGGGGGGGGAAGATATGATGGAGCGGTCAGGAAATAAGAAGGAGAGGGATAAAACGAGGTCAGTATGTGGGGAGGGAGAAAGAGGCTTGGGGAGGCAGAGTGAGACAGAACGGGGTGGCCAGGTGTTTGGGGGAGAGGCTCAGGGAAATAGAGCAACCTGGACATATTGCCAGGAAAGAGCAGCAACACGACCAGCCAACACATGCCTGGAGTCCGCCCATGAATAGAAAATGTCTCTTCCAGCACAGCCTCACTCTGTTGTTCCCACCTTGTTCCCACCACCGGTATATTGAGAACCTGCATGGAAATCGAGTCCTGTGTTCTTTGTGTTCTAAGGGACGACTGGGACTTAGAAGAAAAAAATATAGATCGTCTTCTTACTGATCTTCGTCCAGTCTATAGGCAGAAATGTAAGTCTTCTTGCTCTTTCCCTACAACCACCACCACCACCACCACCACCTCTACCACCACCACCACCACTCCATCGAAACACAGATGCTCCCAGGAAGGGCTTACGTATTTGCTCCTATCCTCGATGGGTTGATAAGTTTGGCAGTACCTCTTTCCTCAACGATATATTTTGTCTTACTACGCCTTAATGTTGGGTCGTTTTCTCAGTGCATTTAGACATCTCATAAAACCTCTTTCTTCAGCACGGTGCTCTTTTTTTTATTTTTTTTATTACTCTCTTTCGTCCATTTTAAATTAGCCTACAACTGCCACCTTTTCGTCTTGAAAGCTGACCTGTAACATAATTTTGCACTAAAATATGGGGTCTCTCATGAAGGAGTGTAGTCGAAGAGATACAGAGGCATAGTCCTGTCCTATTCTGCCACTGAGCTATGGAAAATAAGCTGCAAAAGGACGAAAATCTCCACCAAGTTAAAGCGAACGAAATTATAAAATATGTATCTCCAGAACCACCACTACCACCACATGACACCACACCACACGAAACACCACCACCAACACACCACTAACTCACCACTACCACCACCACCAACACACTATTAACACACCACTACTACCACCATACCACTGAAATATCCACACCACACCCACAGCTACTACACTACACCACATCACTAACACATCCACACCACCACCATCACCAGCACCACATCACTGACACATCCACACCACCGCCACCACCAACACACTACCGATACATCCACACCAGCAATACCACCGCCAGTACCATCACTACACCACCAACAGCACCGCCGCGTCCCTCCAAACAGACACGTTCCCCGGTGCATCTTAATTTATCGTCTGGGCAACAGCGGGATCAGTGGCCTGCTTTATTAACAAACTTGGTATACTTATTAACATTTATATATATATTTTGGTTTATTTATCCATCTGTTTATTTATCTATTTATTTTTGGTATTCAAGTGATTTTTTTTAACCTCTTTATTAAGAAATGCCTCCCAAAACCTGAATGAAGTCGTCTGGCCATAGTACGAATATAACTGGCTATAGTAATTTCGAAATAGTCTAACTGAAGAAAGAATATGACTTATCGGATGTGTTTAGCGAGAATTTATGTTATTCTGTGAGAGTAAAAGCGTTGGTCTGGCGTCAAGTCCAGCGGTGGCCAAGTGAAATCATCTTTGGCGCAAATAAAATGAAAAAGTAGTCACCGTACCGATAACGTTGACAAAAATAAATAAATAAATAAATAAATAACAACATACTATAAATCTTTCACCATAAGGGATATACTTTAACCTTAACTCGTTTAATCTGGTTATGTTTACAATATACTTGCGGCAACATACTTTTTTTTTTTTTTTTTTTAAAGGGAGAATGTCTAGCCGTGAAGGGGGGTTAATGAAGGCTATATTTAATTCCTCCTGTTCGAATAGGTTCTCCCACACTAAATAAAATCGTTTACAGACTACATGAATGCAATAACAAATACGCCATTGTAGTATCAGTAGTAGTAATAATAGTGGTAATGGTAGTAGCAGCAGTAATAGTAGTTGTAGCCCCAGGGTCATCTAAGACGTTACCCTTCTTCCGCAGTCCATTGTTCTCCTTTCGGGGGATAGGGAAGTAGCTGGGGGATGTTTGTATAAACAAGAAGATAAGCCGCCCAGTTATATCAATGCCACTACGTGAAGGCATCCTTCTCGAGCACTGAAATGAAGGGATTAATCAACGTTTCTGATGATAAGTGAAAAAGACTGGCATAAAAACAGTGTATCATGGTGAAAGGGAAATATTGTTGGTGGGAAAATGCATCTATCTGTCGTGTCCTGCCATCAGTGTCTTGTTCGTTTGTGTGTCGCGTTAATTTTGAATTGGACACTTTGGACATCCCCAGGTGGCGAAAAAGATGATGATGTCGACTGTATCCAACCTCCACAGTTCAGAATCTCTCCCAACCTGAATAAAATCGCCTTAACCCCTTCACCCGAGGACTCGCATATTTTTCTTGCTATCTATGGAAGATTTTATTTCACTATGGGGAGATCTTTCAAACTGGAGGGGTTAGGAATATCTTTCGTTAACGCCTTTCACCTAGCGGTATCTTGATGTGTTGTGGGGACGGGTCAGTCTGCTGGTGTGGCCGTGGGTGTTGCAGCAGGAGTAGGAAATAAATTAATGATGCAGGGTAGACACTGATAACGCTGCGCTAACGGAGCCTCCCCACAACACAAGAAAGATGTAGAAAAGGAGCATTATTTATGGACCACCCCGTACAAAAACCCAATAAAACCCCGACCAGCAAAGTAACAAAATCTCCACATACTGCAAAAGGAACTGCCACGAATGTTGACGTAAAACCGTATCAGCTGAGCACCCGGGTAAAACCTCCACAGACGACCCTATCAGCGGCGTCTGGCTCAGCGCAGTGGACATTTTTGTTTAGATTTTAGAGGGTAGAGAACGTGAGCAGGGCGGCAATGGACACGGACCCGCCTTGGGGGGAATTGCAAGGCGGAGGAGCTGAGAACCTGGGATGGAACCTGGGAATGAGGGAGAGAAGAGGTGGGAATGAAGGTTGGGAATCTGAGAATGAGGGAGAGAAGAGGTGAGAACGGGAGGGAGAAGAGGTGGGAATGGACTTGGGAATCTGGGAATGGGAGAGAGAAAGAAGAGGTGGGAATGAAGCCTGGGAATCTGGCAATGAGGGAGAGAGAAGTGGGACTGAAGCTTGGGAATCTGGTAATGGGGGAGAGAAAAGAAGTGGGAATAGAATCTGGGAATCTGGGAATGGGGATGAGAGAAGAGATGGTAATGGAGCCTGGGAATCTAAGAATGAGGGGAAGAAAAGAAATGGAAATAGAGGTTAGGAATCTGGGAGTGGGAGAGAGAGAATGAGAAGACCTGGGAATGGATCCTGGGAATCTGGGAATGGGAGAGAGAGGAGGTGGGAATGAAGCCTGGGAATCTGGGAATGGGAGAGAGAGGAGGTGGGAATGAAGCCTGGGAATCTGGGAATGGGAGAGGAGGAAGAGGTGGGAATGGAGCCTGGGAATCTGGAAAATGGTGACAGAAAAGCTGAGAATGGTGTCTGGATCCTCGGAATGGAATCTGGGAAGCTGGGAATGGAAGGGAGACGAGCTGAAAATGGAAAGCTGATATACAACTTTTACTCCACCTTGGCCTAAAATTGCCTTTTCTTCATCTTCACTGCTGGGTTGTAACGATAGATTAAGCCTGGAATATGATGCTATCACGAGGAGGTGCTATGGAGAGGCTGTAGAGCCGTAGAATTATCTTTTTCTGCCACTGAGCAACGTAAAAATAAGCTGCGAATGAGCGAAATCTGGGCTAAGTTAAGATGACAAAGGAATAATAGTGCCTAGAAACTGGGAGCCTTAAAATAGTGCCTAGAACCTGAAAATTTAGGATAGTGGCCGGGACCTGGGAGTGGTTCATGAGAAACGCACCTCCAAATGCATCACACACTTAACTCTCTTGTGTAATTTATAACTGTGCTTTTTTTATTTCATGTGCCACAAATTTTGCCATAATCTCCTCTCGATTTTTGTCCTCAGTCACAATGTATAATCTTAAAAAAGGGTAAAAATCATCTTCGTGCAATGTATGACCGCTTTTTTAGTCATACTTGTTTCATAAATTTGCTAAGCTTCTCTCTCTCTCTCTCTCTCTCTCTCTCTCTCTCTCTCTCTCCCCAAGTGTACTGGACATTATAAAAAATCATCTACTTCTCCTGTGTAACATACGAATGCCTTTTTAACATACAAATACAGTTTCTCTAATGTAATGTGTGTGTGTGTGTGTGTGTGTGTGTGTGTGTGTGTGTGTGTGTGTGTGTGTTTATTCATATATCACAAACTTGGCCACTTTTTCTCTCCGACGTGTCTCTCCAAATGTAGTGGATATTATAAAGAAAACTGACTTTCCAAGAGTAATATATAAAAGTTTTTTTTTTTCTAACTTGTACTTGTTTAGTAATCAATATGTTATTATTAATTCCGAAGATCTGTTCAGCATTCATTGACTGATTAACCCTCATTTTTTAATATATATATACATTTTTTTTTTACGTATTGACCTCTCGAATTCTACTAAATATTTTACAGAAAAAAAACACTATCCCTATTTTGTGTAATACAAGAAGGCTTTATTTACATAAAAAAATAAAAAAAATCACCAGTTCCCCCTCTCCATCTAATGTCTCGAACCGTAGCGGAAATTATTAAGAAAACTCAGCCACTCCAGTGTAATATATGAACAATTTTTTGTATCACAAGAACGCTCTTTTCTGTAATATCCGTTTTTTTCCTTTAATATACATCACAAAATTAGCTGGCTTCTCTTTCCAACCGTACTGGAAATTAATATGGAATTCTATCTCTCAGGCGTAAAATATGAAGGCTTTTTTATATATATGCCATTAAGATAATCTATTTTGTTATATATGAGCCCTCCTCTCTTTTTTTTGTTTTTTGTTTTTTTTTACCTATGTCAACAATTTCACCACATTCTCCGTCTAAATAACCTCCCAAACCGTGGTAGAAAACATGACGGAAGATTCTGCCTCTCCAGAATAACACTTTTCTTTTTACCATAGACACTTAATTTCTGTTATTTATGACCTCATTTTCTCATATGTAAAACAGATTAGCTATAGTCTTTTTACCTTAACCTGACCCAGTTTTTTTTTTTCTTCTTTTCAAGGAAATTTCATGTAACTCTGTGGCACAATAAGACAAAACTACGGCGCTACATCGTTTTCGTTGCACTTCTTCATGACCTGCGTCGCATTCTAGTGTTAATATACAGCTCAGTACTCAGGGTGAAGAGGTGACAATTTCAGGCCAAGTCAGAGTAAAACGATTATAGTTTCTTGCTCCAAATAACCTCCTCAGCTATAGTGACTTTTATAAAGAAAACTGTACCTCTCTGACAATCCATTAGCACTTTTTTCCCCACTATAAATATACAGTACTCAGTACGTTTTTTTTTTTTTACTCAATTTCTATTTTCGGCCAATATATCCCATCGCACTGGAAATCATAAAATGTCAACACTCCGGCGGCGTAACATATAAATAGTTTTTATAGCACAAATACAGGTCTGTTTTTGCCACATGGGAGTCGTTTCTAACATATCATAATATGAGTCTGTGTGTGTGTGTGTGTGTGTGTGTGTGTGTGTGTGTGTGTGTGTGTGTGTGTGTAGTGGAAATTCTGTCTATCTATTGCCAGACGCCTCAATCCCGTAAGGGGTGGCCACAAACAAATCGTCTCCATGTCGCCCTGTCCCCCGCCATTTCACTGCCCTGCTCCCAGCTCACACCCCTCTCTCATATACCTCTTCAATCCATCACTCCATCTCACCCTTGGCATCCCCGTCCCTCTTCCCCCCTCCACCTCACTCACATACACTCTCCTCGTCAGTCTTTCACTCTCCATCCTCTCCACATGGCCAAACCACCTCAGTCTGTTTCTCCTGACGCTTATCACATCCACATCCACAGCACAACTCTCCTTCACTTCCTTCCTCATTTGTCAGTCTGTCTCTCCATGTGACTCCACATGCTCCTCTCAGATAACTCATTTCCATTGCTCTTACTCTTGACTTCTGTCCCTTCAACAAAGTCCAAGTTTACTTACTGTATAAAAATAACCCTGTTCCATCAGTGTGATAATTATATGAACGCTTCCTTTATATATAACGCGGAAGACACATTTTGTAGTAAATGAACTGAATTTTCGTATATGTCAAAATTTAACCGGCTCCTTACCCCCAATAACCTTCCCAACCGCATTAGAAATTAAGAAGAGAAAAACTCAGCTGCCTCTGCGGCCCAACATACAAACGTCCGCATTTTTTGCAGCACAATTTTGGGGCCAGTTTTGCAGCGGACGCAGGACTCGTAAACCCACTAATACTCGTCCTTGTCCGTACCAATCCCCAAACTTCTGACAGCCTAGAATGGGGGTAAAAAGCAAGCCGGTGGAGAAGCGAACACTTTACGATCATACAAACTTTTAAAAGAATAGTGTGTTTCCCAGTATAAAGTTGCCGGGGGAAGAAAAAGGGCGACAACTCTGTGGCCAGCCCCGAGCCGTGTGGAGTTGTCAGCCCTCCACCCCTGCTACCCCCACCTCTCTCTCTCTCTCTCTCTCTCTCTCTCTCTCTCTCTCTCTCTCCAAGGCCGAGGTGTTGTACCACGTAATTCAAGCATTTTTTTTTTTCTTACCTCCTGCGTCCAAGAACTTGCACTGTATTTTTTCTCACCTACGCCAGACGTTTTATTGAGCTTAGTAAAGTTCCCTCAGGCTGGAAAGGGTTAATTATTTCGCTTTTGTGATATCAGTCAGATCTCACATGTAAGTTACGATGTATTCGCTTTTATTATGTATCATGAGCACATTTATCTTCACTATGGACGCAGTTCTCTTCTTCATTGCTGACACACTTTGTTCAATTAGCATAACACTAGGTAATTATCTGTACCTGTAGAAGTCCTAGCCATCAACAAGATTGAAGTGTAACTTAATTAATTAACCACTTTGCTACTACAGACGCAGTTGCTGTAGATCTCCTGTTCTTACACTGTTGCCTGATGATTTCGTTCAGGTAAAAGAAATACTGGCAGAGAGTTGAAAGATGTCTTCATTAATCCTTTTGCTGGCATGAACGCATTTAGGGAGCAGCTACAATAACATATAAATAATAATAATGAGCCCTAATAGAGTGAGTGATTACTACTATAATGTTAATGTTTAAGACGAAGTACTATAACGG
>NC_137000.1:2994130-3036630 GCF_032717465.1 Coenobita brevimanus | reverse complement strand
CTGGTCAACGTCTGAACATTTTTTTTTTCTATACCATCTCTCCTTTCTGCATCTACCTCAATAGTTGGTTTATCTCCAAAAAATTCCTTCTCTTCCTGCGCCCTTATTTTCCTCAGCATCTGTCTCCCTCACTCCCCTGTCCACTAACAGAATTTTTACTCTTTCCTCCTATTGAAGAATTCGATGTTGGAGAGGACGCCCAAGTGGGGAGGGCACCGATTTAACCGGGCAGCTCCACCGCCCAGTCATATCAGTGCTGCTACATGAAGGCGTCCCTCTCTAGCACCTGAGAAAAAATATCGGATGAGAGGGGTTAAGCACACGAGAATACGACCCTCACTGTCACCAGCACACAGGGAGAGAAAGGACTCGCTGAAGGGAAGCAGTGAACTATGAGTGGCTTTGAAATTTCTTAACACTCCTTCCTTAGCGATTTATTCTTCAAACTGCACCTACGTATCCTCTTTTATGCTACTGACGCAAACTGTACCAAAAGGATATAAATAGCATACAAGGAAATGTGAAGACGAAATATACAAAAGAGTGCAGAGAAAAGGGTGCTACGGTGCCTCCAGTGCCACTCAGAATGCGACCCAAATGTGTCACGATTCCATTTAATAAGTGTTTCTGAAGACAAATAATAGTTCTGGTGCCGTATTTCCTCAGGCGTGACAGTTCTTCCTTCATTCTCATCCCTCTCCATCTCTCCCTTCCTCTAATTATTATTCTTCACTTATCCCTGGACCGTGAGAAGGCACTGGTAGGCGTAATAAAACTGTCTGTCTTTAGCAAAAATTTAGCTGTCAAGGTTTCTCTCGCCAGAAGAGAGTTAAAATCAGTTAGCATAAGAATAAAACTGTACTCTGTTGACTTTAACTATGCGTAAAATTGCCATCTCTCCATCGTGAATGCTGAGCTATAACTAGATAAGTAATGGCAAAATATGGTGCTAGTCACGAAAAAGTGCTGCGGTAAGGACGTTGAGCCGTAACATCGTCTCATTCTGCCATTCAGGTACGGGAAATAAGCTGCAAAGGGACGAAAACCCCCGCCAAGCTAAGGTGAATGAACTTTAAGTGCAGGAAAAGCCACACAGAGCTAAAATATCGTCAATGGAAGGAAGAAAGCTCGAGTTAGACGGAGTGAAACGAGAAGATGGATTTAGGAGGTGGCAGAGTTACCGAGCGATTGAGGGCAAATGGAGAACTAAAGGAGCGTGGAGGAATGATGGATGTGGGACTTGGGGTGAGAGGAGGCGAAAAACTGGCAAGGAGAGGAGACGTGAGAGTATTAGGCGCTTCAAGACAGAGAAAGGAGACAGGAGAGGGAGAGAAACTGAAAAGGTAAATAGAGAACTAAAGGAGTGTGGAGGATTGATGGATGTGAGATTTGAGGTGAAACGAGGCGGGAAATGGAAGAAGTGATTGTGAAGATTACGATATAGAGCAGGAGCTCCAAGAAATATATGAGAAGGGTAGAAACCAAGTAGGCGAAGGTTTAAGGGAGGTTTTGAGGGAATGATTGTGTGAGATGTGAAGTGAACGGAGGAGAAAAACTGGAAAGACTTCAGAGCAAAAGAGCTTCAAGAGGGAGAGAAGAACAGGTGAAGGACAAAAACTAAAAGGGTAAAAAGAGAATTAAAGGAGAGTGTTGGAATGATGGATGTGGAAGTCTTGGTGAGAAGGATCGTAAAACTGGAAGGTGAAATGACTGAGATATTTTGAACTAGGATTACGAGTCTGAAGGGAGATATGAGAAAGGGAGAGACTGAAGAGATGGAGACATGAGAGATTTATGAAAGAATGATGGTAAGAGACTTGAACTGAGAGGCGGCGAGAAGTATAGTTGACTGAAACCAGTGGGAGTAGAATCAGGAGCTACTGAAGACAATGATGGTGATTAGGAGCTTTAATAGGGAGACAGGGGACACAAAAGAACCACAGACTGAGGAAGGAAGATGAAAAAATAGAGTGCAGAGCTTCAGACGAAAGGAAGCGAAAACATTAGATAATCAGATAAGTGACGTCGAGGGCATAAATGGTAAACATACACCGTGAACTCCTTTATGGTCGGGACAGCTTTAGTTTATCATTATTATTATTATTATTATTATTATTATTATTATTATTATTATTATTATTACTGTGAACGTCAGACGATTTCATTAAGCTTAAGGATGTTAGTAGGTAACCACTAACCCTCAGGTGATCAGGGCAACTCTAGTCCATGCGTCAGCTAGCATTAAATGATATTCTGATGAGACTGAGTTATAAGAGCCTGAGAGTGTTAGCCCCTTCACTGCTAACCTAACTTGACCTCTAGACCTAAGATGAGAGGAAAGAGGTGCGGCTAGCGAGGATGAACCCCAACACTGATGACTGGTGTAGGTAAGCAGAGGTCTTTTCACGTCTACTGCACGGTTAAAAAAAATAGTAATAGTGATAAAATGAAAAATTGCCAGGGATATAGTTATTCTGACTTAACATAACGGAACTTAATCTAACCCAACCTAACTTAAACTAGCCTAGCCTAACGAACCTGATATAATTCACTCTAAGCTAACTTCACCTAACTTAACTGAATTTAAACTAACTTTACCTACCAGCATTACTTAACTCAATCCGACCAAACGTCATCTAACCTAACTTTGCTTAACCTAAACCCAACGTCCAAGCCTAGGTGTGTGTGTGTGTGTGTGTGTGTGTGTGTGTGTGTGTGTGTGTGTGTGTGTGTGTGTGTGTGTGTGTGTGTGTGTGTGTGTGTGTGTATGTTGGGGGGGGGGAAGGCTAGAGAGGATGAGCCCCCAAGACTGATGACTGGCGTGGGTAAGCAGAGGTCTGTTCACGCCTCCTTCAAGACATGAAAAAAATTGCCAAGGATATGTAAACAACGGCGGACGATTATGAGGTGGCAGGGGGTGTTGGCAGGGGGTGGAAGGACTGGTGGCAAGGTGTTGGCAGGGTTATGGTAGAGTGATAGCAGGGTGTTGTGGGACTGTGTTGGCAGGGTGATGGCAGGGTGTTGTGGGACTGTGTTGGCAGGGTGGTCGCAGGGTGTTGTGGGGCTGTGTTGGCTGAGTGTTGGTAAGGTGTTGGTAGGGTACGGTGGGGCTGTGTCTGCAGGATATCAAGGGGTGTTATCAGGGTGTTGGCAGGAGGTAATGGAGGCGGTGGCAGAAAATAAAGCTTTTGTCAAGGGTTGGGCATACTGTTGTCAGGAGATGGCAGTGAACTTAGTAGATACAGCGCTACAGGAGTAAAATGAAAGGAGAATTTCGAGTTACGTGGGAACACAGGTAGACAAATGAGGACGTTAAGGAATATGAGGAGTTACCTGGAGACAGACAGACAAATGAGGACGTTAAGGAGCATGTGAAGTTACGTGGAGAGACAGACAAATTAATGAGGAAGTTTAATGGCGTTGTTGTGTTGATGTGGATGTGCCTGCAGGAAAGCGTTAAGAAAATTACACTGAAATGGTTAGCTCATGTGGGGAGAATGAAGAATGAGAGACTGACTGAGATAGTGTGTGTGAGTAAGGTTGAAAGGGAGAGGAAAGGAGGATGAATGAGATGAAGGAATCAATGGAGAAGTATATGAATTAGGGTGGTGTGAGTTAGAGAGAGGACATCCTGAAAGCGGAGGGCACCGAGGCGAACTAATGCTTGATTTTATCTCTTTCCCTACGATGGGTCTCTTTACAGCCGCATGAACTCACCACGTAGAAGCAAAGAACAGCATAAATACGACATCATGATACTGAAGGGATTAATGAAGTCTTGATTCTCCAGTGTCGTTAACAGTTCAAAAGAAAGAAAATTTATCCTCATATGTGGGTGTAATTTTTCCATCAGTAATGGAATTTATTTTTACAAGTCCCGGTACGAGGCGTCTTTTCTTACCTGAATAAAAACGTCTAATAATAGTATGGACTAGTGGTTTTTGCTGTCGGAATGTAACGCTGCTTCGGCGCTGTTACCCACCGTCCATACTGAAGATATGCCACGGGTGTCTCATTGAAAACTTGTGTTGTTGTTAGTAAGAGTGAGGCAATATGGGGAGCGGGGGCAAACATGCTAAAATGATACCGTTCTTCCTTTCTCCTCTGCAGTATTGAAAAGTTGCACGAGCGATCAGTAGGGCTAAATAATCCACACAGCAATAAACAACACAACAAAAATCATCACAGTAATAATCAACACAGCACTACTCAACACAGCACTAATCAACACAACACTAATCAACACAGTACTAACTAACACAGAACTAATCAACACAGCACTAATCAACACAGCACTAGTCAACACAGTAATAATCATACAGCAATAATCAACACGGCCTGGTACTTCCACTACTCGTATACTACAGTACAAGAGCCTGTTATGTGTGCAAAGTTAGAGTCAGCTCGGAGGGTGCAGTTCACTATTGCTTTACATGTGAACCCAGGCTGAATACGACGGCAGATTAATACCACACTATCACTTTATGAGTCAGCTGTCATGATTGCGGTATTTTATGCGTATTCTCGTCATGAACTTTTTTTTTTTTTAAATAACAGAACAGAGGAAGAAAAAACAAATGAATTAAAAAAAATCCAAACACCAGATTACTGGCGTCCTCCATTCATAAAATATCTGTAACAGTTGAACTTGAACAGCTGCAGGTTGAAGTTTGGGGAGAAACAACTCCGGGGAAACGAGTTCGAGAGAGATGCAGTTCGGGGAATAAAAGAATTCTGATAGGCAGAAGTTCTGCAATATGGCTGAGTGACATTCCAGTCATGAGCGCTACCAGATGCCCGTGTAGCACGAGGGAAGGCATGGAGAGGTGGCACCATGGACGCAACTTCGTCTGAGCATTTGCCTTAAAAATATATGTAAAATAATGCAAGGGAAGCAACATTCCTTCCTACTTGTAGGGGAGGTAGTTTATTTATAATAGCAGGGTTGTTAATAATTCCAATAGCTTTGTTCTGAACTTTGTCTAGTTGTTTTAATGCAACTTCTCCATGTGTTATTAAAACAGTTCTAAAAATCCTGCAAAATAGCCCTGGAAATGCCCATAAAGCGAATGATTTTGATATATAAATAGTTTTATCCCTTGGGGTGGGACAGGAGGCCTGGATGATGATAAGATGATGATGATGATGATGATGATGATGATGATGATGATAAGCTTTATAATTTTTTGGTGTAGGTCTTTATTAGTGGGAAATAAAGTAAAGATGACAATGATGATGCATGATGATATGATATTTCCTGAAACCATTACAAACGCGGTTCAATATTCCATTTGTGTATATTGTGGCAATAACGCACTGCTGCTGAAATGGAGCAATTGTTGGTAATGTGATGTAAGCGGTGTGTGTGTGTGTGTGTGTGTGTGTGTGTGTGTGTGTGTGTGTGTGTGTGTGTGTGTGTGTGTGTGTGTGTGTGTGTGTGTGTGTGTGTGTGTGTTTACAAAAGAGATACCTAAAAGGCTGAGAAAAAAAAAAGGGCTGAAAGAGTTAACAGGAGTAAAGATTTAGAGGAGTGAGGGATGAGAAACTGACAAGACTGACGAAAGACAGACAGAATAAAGGGGAAAAAAATGAAGCAGCAACAATGAAGGGAACAGAAGCAAAACGCAGAGGAGAGATATCAAGGTGGCTGAGAAGCGTAAAGGTTAAGAGGAGTAAGGAATGTGTAGAGGAAGATATGAGAAAGAGGAAAGACTGGCGAAAGAGAGGGAGAGATACACCAGAGAGAAAGAGCAAAGGGAAGAGATAAAATAGTGAGAATAACGAGAGCCCGAGCAAAGAGGTACAGGAGAGACATCACGTCCGGGAATGGAGGCGAGTTTCATTGTGTGCTGGAGGACGAGCGAGGTGTGACAGGCATGTGGGACGGGCTGGGGAGGTGAGGGGAAGAGGTGTGTGTGCTGGGGAGGTGAGGGAAAGAGGTGTGTTCGTTGGGGAGGTGGGGAGGAACCTGGGGAAGTAATGGAAAAAAATGTGAGAATGGGGAGGAAGGAAACGGGGACGGCGGCTGAGAAGTTGAGGAGGTGGAGGGAAAGAATGTGAAAATTGAGTGGAAGGAAGAATGGGAGGGAAGCGGGCTGGAGAGTTGGGGACCAGGGAGCTGGGGAATGGTGGGTGGGGAGGTGAAGGAAAAGAACGTGAGAAACAGGGAGGGGTGAGTATGACCTGAAAGAGGGGTGAGTGCTGAGAAAGAGAGGAGTAAAGAGAAGAGGTGTTGAGGAAGAATAAAAGGAAGAGAGAGAGGGGTAAATGGAAGAGGAGTGAGGTGTGAGAGGTATGCAGGGTGGAACGAGTGAGCGATGGGAAGGTAAGGATGAGGGAGAGGAAAGTTGGAAAGTTGGAGGTAGAATGTAGGATAGGAAGGGGTTTGGGAGGTGAAGAAAAGGACTGTGGTACTTGGAGAACAGGATGGGGTAATGGGGTTCTGTAATAAGTTAGAAGCTTTAGGGGTGAAGATCAGGAAGAGGAGGGAGTAAAATGAGAAACTGGGAGTGGTGTAGGAGTAAGGTGTGACAGGTGTGTGAGAAGCGGGTGGGTGTTGGGGAAGTGAGGGATAGCTGTGTGGGAGCCGGGAGAGAGGAAGATGGGGTTAGAAGAGGACTGTGGGCTGGGTGCAGATGCTGGAAAAGTGAAAAGGTGCAGGAAAAGAATGAAATAAAGAGTTGTGGGAAGAGAGAGAACAGGGGAAGGGAATGTGAGATGGGGCAGGGCTGAATGCTGGGGAACTGAAGAGACGATGAGCTTGAAGAGGCGTGGAAGGAAACATGGCAGGAGAATGTGGGATAGGAAAGGGATGTGGAGACTCTGGAGGAGGAATATGGGAGGTGAGGGAAGGAGTATTTCGGAGCTGAGATATGGGATTGAGTACCGGGGACGAGGGAGCTGGGAAGGGTGCAGAAGGGATGAGGAAGGATTGGGAAGTGAATGAAAGAGAGTAGAGGGAGACAGTGTAAGTTATAATACAGTCAAAGCTGGGGAAGGGTGAAGAGGAGGAGACTGGATGATGGGGAAGTACAAAAGTGGATTAGTGTCCAGATATATCATGAATTATAGAGAGGCAAAGGAAGAGTTGAGAAAGGGGAAGAATACAGGGAAGGAGGAAGGGGGAGAAGAGACAAATGTAGGGGTAGTGAAGGGTGCAGGGGTGGGGTAGGGTTAGAGAAGAAATATATAGACAAGGTGAAGTGTATAAGGGGAGGGCATGGGTGTGAGAAGTGAAAAAAGAATGCAGAGTACTAAAATGGTAAGGAGAAACGAAGAATATGGAATTAAGATGAAATGGCACGACTCTATCGGCGAAGGGGGACTGTCGGTGAGCTGATGGGAGAGGGGAAGAGAAGCGTAGATAGGAAGAGAAGAGCGGAAAGAGGTAGAGATGAAGAGATGATGGTAAGGAACAGAGAGTGCTGTTGAGGAGTAGAGGGGGAGTGAGAAGTGTACACTAGAGAAGAGGGAGAAAGAGGAGCGTAGAAAAGCAGAGGGGGAGATAGGAGTGTACTGTAGAGGAGTAAAAGTAAAGGAAGAGACTGGAGAATAGAGGAGTAGAGGGAGAGAGAGAAGAGTAGAAGAGCAGCAGGGAAACTGAGGACAGAAGAGGAGTACAGGAGGAGAGAGGAGGGTTGAGGGGTAAAGAGAAAGCAGAAAGGCAGAGAGTATTGTCGAGAGTACCACTGAGGGGAAGAGAGAAGGGTAATGGAGGGGAGAGGATAAGAAGAGTAGCGTGGAATAGACAGTGCGGAAGGAAACAGACGGGTATATGAAAGTGGAAGAATGTAAGGCAGCAAAAAAGTGAGTTGTGGGGGGAAAAGGAAGTTTATAAGACTAGAAGACTGAAGGGACACAAGATTAGAGATGTAAGAGGATTGCAGGGGAAGTGAAGAGTGGTGAGAGAGAGAAAAGTTTTTGGCGATAGCAAGGACGTGGCGGGGGGATGAAGTCAAGAAGAGGCGGAGGTGAGGCGGAAAAGGAGAAGGAGTACCAGGAAGGAAAGTGAAAAAAGAGATGAATTGTAAGAGAGATGAAGAAGAAGAGGGAAGTGTGGGAAAAATGATAATGAAGATAATGATGATAAGACGGGGGTGAAGGAGCGAAGGGAGAAGAGAGTAGAGGTGGGAGCGAAAAGGTGAAGGGAAGGAAGGGAAAGGAGAGGAAGGGAGAGGAGAAGGAAGGGAAAGGAGAAGGAAGGGAAAGGAGAAGGAGAGGAGAAGGAAGGGAGCAAAGCAAAGGCATAAGAAGAAGCGAGGTGTGCAGATTATGTGTGACGATGTTGAAAGGGTGGTGTGTATGGCGGTGTGGATATGAAAGGTAAGATGGATGAATTGATGTGTAGGGTAGGTGAGAGAAGCGAGAAGATGAGAGAGAGAGAGATAGACAGATAGATAGAGAGAGAGAGAGAGAGAGAGAGAGAGAGAGAGAGAGACAGAGAGAGAGACAGACAGACAGACAGACAGACAGACAGAGACAGAGACAGACAGACAGAGACGCGGGAAAAGACAGACACAGAAAGACAGTCGCTTGTTGTGTGTGTGTGTGTGTGTGTGTGTGTGTGTGTGCGCGCGTCAAAATGTCATGGAAGTGTGTTGTGTAGAGGCGACTAACAGAGAACAATGGAATATAGAAGAGAGATGGACACGAAGGTAACAAGTTTGGAAGAGACAAAAATACTCGTTGCCGGGTGCCAATTGTGCGTATAGGTTCATGAAAATGGAGGGTGAGAGAGAGAGAGAGAGAGAGAGAGAGAGAGAGAACGGCATTTTGAGAAACAGAATGACAAAGACTTCATAGTGAGGCAATGAGAGGGATGCAGAATGACGAGAGAGATGCAACGTCAGACGAAGGATATGGAATGTTGCAGAGTGAAATAAAAAAAAGGGATAGAATATTGCAGAGTGAAATAAGAAAAAAAATGGAGAGAATGTTGCAAAGTGGTTTTTAAAATGGGGGAATAAAATGTTGCACAGTGAAATGAAAAAGGGGAATAGATGTTGCAGAATGAAACAAAAAAGGGTATAGAATGTTGCAGAATGAAACAAAAACAAAAAAAGATGAGGAACGGAGGTAGTAGAGTGACGGATAGAATGCAGAGTGGGGAAAATGTGCTAAGTGAGTGATAAGGGTGACGGGCGGGGTAGCAGAGTGCGGGTAGGGTGCAATGTTGGGTGAAAAGGTACTATTTGAGATGGATAGGGTGATGGGCAGCATTAAACAAGAGAGAGCACGGGTACAGGGTGACAGGTGAGGCGCAGTGTGGTGTGATGGAAGGAATGAGGAGTGACGGGATGAGGGCAGGGTGAGGGAATGGAGTGACAGACAGAGAAGAAATGCAGAAGAGGATGAAAGAACCCAAGGTGGGATGGAAAGATGCAAAGTGGTATGAAAGAACGCAAAGTAGGAATGAAAGGATGCAAAGTGAGATAAAAGGGTGCAGTGTGGGATAGAAAAAGGCAAAGTAAGGATGAAAAGATGCAAAGTAGGATTGACGATGCACGGTGGGGTGAAAGAATGCAAAGTGGGTTGAAAGACTGAAAAGATACAAAGCAGGATTGAAGGACGTAAACTTATGCAAAAAAAGGGTGAATGAAAACTGGGATAAAAATTGTGACGTGTGACGGATAGGAGGCTTGGTGGGGTGAGCGGGTGACGGGTAAAGTGCAGTGTGGGGGTGACGGAGTGGGTGACGGAGGGCGAGGCAGCGTGGGATGGGGAAGGCAAGGGCAAGATGAATGGGGCAAGGTGGGAATGAGGGGATTATGCTTAAGCTCTTATTCTCGTCGGTTGAAGGAGTTTCCCCAGCATCTCTGCCTTAGTTTGTTATTGCATCTGGTAGGTTAATATTTTCTTGCAAGTTATTAATAAGTCTATGTCGATTTGACAATGAATAGCAATCACGGCTGTGCAAAGGTGCATAATAGAAAAGTAGTAGTTATAGACAGGGTGTTACGAAATCTCCTGAGGCATCGAGAACATAACCCTTAGTCTCTGGGCAGGCGACAAGGGGAGCAATAATCGGAAAAGCGAGAGCCCTGGTAAATATTGGACAATAATTGGACATTTACTGGGGCCTGGTGGAAATGTACTAGCTTTTTCCAAAATGGTAATGGTATTTCATGAAATGTGCAGTTGCAAATGCATGAAACAGAGACGGCCTGAGCACATAGCACTGGTTCATACCTGGCCAGACAATTAAGAAAAATCAATACTGACTCTAAATTTGTGGTGAAGGAATCTCATAAAAGTATTACAAGGAGCAGCTAATCTTCCTCACATTTATTTATTTATTTATTTGCATCTAACTCTGGACATAGGCGAAGAAGCCCATTCTCGAGGCTCATTATCTCACCTAAGACAAACCAACAGCCCTTACATGTCACCTGGCACTTGCGTACATGCCCCCACTTGCTCTGCTGTCACCATTATTTATATCATATGCTTGTCTGTTGTAATGTTTTGGCTTTTTTTTTTTTATGTGCCTGATTTCGGGCATAGGCATAACGGTCTCTTCCATTAGGTCCAGCAGTCGTCCTATGTGCCACAAGCCTTCACATGTCATCACTTCGGTCCATACGGAATTCATGTTAAGGCTGTCTCATTCCTCCATGGTGCATTTGTGTTAACGGAGATAGTCTTGTGGCATGTCGTTGGGTCTTGTGGACGATCAGTAAATTATATTTAATGAAATTTAGTTCACTGCTCTGTTCCCTAACCCAGATTTGGTTCGATTTCACGTCATTTCAGACAACAGATGACCTCTCTAACTACTCGATGCAACCATGTAGAAGAGCGTGGAACATAGTCATATCGAATTCAAACCCACAAACTATTTCCTGCAATAGCCAGAATCGAACCCGGACCACGTAGTTTCCGGCCCAGTGCTCTCTTCACTCCACCACCACTACCACCACTAACCATCCAACTTGAACTACAGCCTCTGCATATTTATTTGTTTTAGGGCTGAGCGTCAGGATTAAAAGCTTTCAGAGTATATCCGGTTGGCTGAACTGTGTACGAAATCACAAAAATAACTACTGGCTAATTTTGTGTCTTCATTTTAGTGCAGTAATATGTTCAGGTGAGAGAATTTAGCCCTATACTGAAACTCTGTGTGTGTGTGTGTGTGTGTGTCTGTGTGTGTGTGTGTGTGTGTGTGTAATTCACCGGGTCGGTCAGAATCATTGATGGTTGTAATCGTCAGCTTTTACCCTTCCGGAAGGGAGCTGAGAGCTCATATAGTCCGATCTAAGGGCAAGGCTGTGACCTGCACACACTCACACACCAGGCCCTTTGCTCAAGGGGGATAGTAACCGCCCACTTCGTCAGTGAAACTTTTCGCAGCCTGAGCGAGGCGCGAACTCCCGTCTGCCAGATGGCAAGCGAGAACGCTACCACTGAGCCAGCGAGCGGTGTGTGTGTGTGTGTGTGTGTGTGTGTGTGTGTGTGTGTGTGTGTGTGTGTGTGTGTGTGTGTGTGTGTGTGTGTGTGTGTGTGTGTGTGTGTGTGTGTGTGTGTGTGTGTGTGTGTGTGTGTGTGTGTTTTAATTTAGATACAACATTTTCGGCCCAACTTGGATTATAAGGAGAGATGGAGAGAGTTTAAGTTGGCCAAAAACAGTTGATATTAAAGGCAATTATTTCAAGGTGCGGTGTGCAATTTATCCACATGCAGCTATCTCCATCTTGCATTTTTTTCCCTTTTCTTGTCTTTTCTCTTCCTTCTTTTATTTCTTTTCTTTCTTTCCTTCTTTCTTTCTTTTCTTTCTTCTACCTAGCAGTTTTTCAGTTTTTCTCAGGTAAGCATTTTTAGACGTCCTGCATTTCCCCACTCTCTTCTCTAGCATCAGGCAACTCCAGCTCACCCTCCTTCAGTTTGTTGATCTTACCCCTTCCGCTTCTCATATAGTGGTCGATAATAAAGATACCTGTAGATATGGTCGAGAGTATGAGGCGCATTCTAAGTGACTCTGGAGATATCGTAGCATCTCTTCCTAAGCGATTTATTTTGCATATTACACTTCCTTCTTCCTGTGTACGTATATCTTCCGACGAGATTTATTTTGCATATTACACCCTCTTCTTTCTCTTGTACATTACTGAAGCAAAATATGTTGAAACTACAAGCATACTTTTATAGCTAGCACAACGAGTATATCAGGGTGAAACTGGGATAATAAATCGCAAGGAAGACGATGCTATGAAACCTCCAGCGACCCATTATACGGCTCTTAGCCAAGAGTGAGAAACAATAAAGAAAAACACCAAAAAAGAAAAATACTTGTACAGAAATATTAAATTCTTAAACAAGAGTGTGTGAAATCATTTTTATACATTTCATATTTTCACTCTTTAATTACTGCCCCATTCAGGACGTTTACGATTACTGAGCCCTGGATACCCCCTCGTATTGTCAGAAGAGAAAGTGAGAAGAAATGGCTGATAACACCTCTCCTATCGCTCCATAATGAAGGCTGAGACTATCATTCATGTGAGGGAGAAAACCTAAGCAGGAAACTAATAGAAATGAACATCAATATAACTGTATCAATAGCCGTGCAGTCTGGCTAAGGAATTTTAGATACAGAGCACTAGTCGTTCGGTCACTTGTCTGTTCTGTTAACATCAGTTCCACTCGTTCAATGACACGACGAAATTATTACAAAATTAACGTCCGACTTCACAAGAACAGATTATTGTTATTGTCTGCTTTCTCACGGAATCTACTACCCAGTGAAAGTGATGATTTATATTAAAACGTCTTCCCAAACAGTGGTGTTGGAGAGGGACGCCCTCGTGTGGTGGACCGGTTTAACTGACTGGCTAAGATGACTGGTTATAGAAACGGCCGTTGCTTACTTCCCTGTCCCTCGAAAGGAAGATGGTGGACTGTCGGAGAAAGGCAACTTCAGCCTTCATTTAAATCTTGGGATACAACTTCTACATCTATTACTTTCTAAGCAATGGACACAATTGAGCAGTGATTCTGGCTGCCAAAGGAAAATTTATTCAGCAGTTGAACACTAATAGCCGGTAAAGGGATAATAAACGCTACCCCGATTAACACTTTCCCATGCAGTTAATATGAGTTGTAGCTTCAGGTTGGCCCTAATATCAGCTTTAAATGGTCTCTCGCGAACCCTCCACCCCGCTCTTCACTGCATTAACAATTCAGATCATAATCCTCCCGTGTCTTACAGTTTTATCGTCAGTTCTCTTTGCAATGGCGGGGTGGTTCTGAGCTCGTTTAGTCTGATCTCTTTAACGTGGCGTGAGGCTGCTGGATGAATTCTCCGTCTCGAATGCTAAGCTGAAACGATGGAGTAAATTTAGAATATAATGTCAGTCAAGACGAAGTGTTATGAAGAGAATGATAAGCAGTAATTTTGTCTTATTCTGCCTCTGGCCCACGGGAAATGGGCTACTACGAGACGAAAACCTCCACCAAGTTAAAATGACGAACTATAGTTATAATTACCAAGCTCCCTCACTATCTTGACCTTCCTGCCTGCCTTCCCCTTAACCAAATATTTACTAACACAGCCCGTCAAATTCCGTTCGCGGTTTAATGCCTGGTAAATATTTAGTTCCCTGGCCTCGTTCTTTTAATCGTCCGTGGCCAGCCGGTGATGACGAATGCTTCCCCATTTAACCCTCTCAAGCCCTGCCCTTGATTAACACATTACATTAAGCTATTTTTTTATACATCTTCGAACTTCAAACTTAAATAGAAGTTTCGTTAATACTCTCACTACTAAACATCCTTCGTAATAAAATCTTCTGATAAACCGTATTATTCAACCTAGGAAGGGACCTCTTGCCGTGAAAGGGTTAATGAAGGCTTTACTTAACCCGTCTACGCCGAGATTTTGAGCAAGATAAAATCGTTTGGCCATGTGGAGAGGATAGAGAATCAGAAATTGACAAGGAGAGTGTATGCTAATAATGTGGGGGTAGGTAGAGGGAGGAAAGACCGAGGATGAGATGAATGGATGGGGTAGAGAGCGGCGGCGTGAGTTGGAGAGAGGGGACACAGATGGCAGAGGAATGGATGACGTGAAGGCTAATCGTTTGTGGCCACACTTTATCGGAATTAAGCAGTTTGGTCATAAATAGATAGAGAGATGGATGGGTGGATAGACGGACAGATAAACAGACAGATAGAAAACTGTATGGAGGCAGTTAGAATAATGTATAAAAAAAGACGTCAGTTGCTTTGGTAATTCTAAATGGAGAAGGTTGCTCCTACATATAATGACTCTCCAATTAACTCCGCTCGAAATGGATATAGTACCGGATAGTAAAGTTAACCGCTTGGGCGAGTTTATTAGTGGAATTAACGCAGCACGGTACAAAAATTGCGCCGGTACTTGCCTAATTGGAGTTCCCGCAGTCCTTTTGTTGCCCTAATGGCCCCACAAACCAGAAACACCATGACTCTGCTGTTGCTATTGTTTTTTGCTGTTAATCCCACATGAAGGCTCTTGTGCTGGGGTTATGATGCTTTTTATTCCCTCTGGCATGTGTGGGGAACGTGAGCATTGGAGCGTCAGCACAATTACAAATACAACAACAGTATTAGAGAGGTATAAGTAGCATGCAAGAGGACGTTAAGGTGCAGTGTACAATATAACTTGCTTAGGAACAGTTGCTACGAAATCTCCCACGTCCAGTTGGCATACAGGCAATACAGTACTGATGTGGCGACCCAACTGTTCAGCACTTGTTTGTGAGCGTCGTCATCCAGTCATATTCAGAGCTATATATTTTGTATCTTCCACCTTTTGTTTCTTGTACGTCATGGATATCTGCTTAATATTACCATAGATTAATAACAGGAGAAAGAGAGAGAGAGAGAGAGAGAGAGAGAGAGATGAAAGAATAACACCAGTAACACAGAAGAGGTTTGCTAAGGCATGAAGTGCAAAATAAATCGCCAAGAAAGAGGCGTTACCAAGTCTCCCAACCAACCAGATATCCTCCCATAGATAATACAGTGCAGGAGAGGGGAGATGGTAACTCGGTCTCATTCCACGTCTGATTCAGGGCTCTGGAAAGATCAAAGAGCCGTGCACTGGATCTTCCCCTCCGCTGAAATGGCGGAAATTGTATTGTGATGATGATGATGATGATAGTGGTGGTGGTGGTGGTGGTGGTGATAATGATGTTGATTGATGATGATGATAATGCTGCTGGTGGTGATGATAGTGATGCTGATTGTGGCTGATGGTGGTAGTGGTGATGGTGCTGATAACGGTTGTGGTAGTAATGCTGATGAGCGTGATGATAGTATAGTGATTATGACTGATGCGGTTGCTGATGATGCTGATGCTGGTGATCGCTTTCCGTGACCACCGTTTAACGATAATGTAATTTCCGCAAAGATTCACACGGCAGGTATACTAATTCATATTCTGAAGTAGTGTACAGTATATGGCTATAAAATTCAGATTCTATTAGGGTGCAGTAGAAAGTCTGATAAATCATCTGAATTTCGATAAAACGATTTCTCTGCTCTTAACTACAGGCCCACATCAAGCAACGAAAGAGCCTATTAATATCACATTACTTCTGAATGAGATATTCCTAATACATCACAATATAAACACTTGGAAATGGCGCTCAGGGAGTGGTGGTGAGTGTGTTTGAGGATGTGTGGTGTGTGAGGGTGTGGTGTGAGAAGGAGTGTGGTGTGTGGTGTTTAAGAGTGTGTGGTGTCTAAGGGCATATGTGGAAGGTAAGAGGGTATGTGGTGTGAGGGTGTGTGGTATCTGAGGGCGTGTGGTGTGTTAGAGTGTTTGGGGGTGTGGTGTGTGAGAGTGTGTAGTGTGTGAGGGTGTGTACTGTATGTGGTGTGTGTAGTGCATAACGGCGTTTGGTGCACAAGGGTGTGCGGTGTGTGAGGGTGTGTGGTGTATGGGTGTGTGTGTGAATGCGGTATGGGTCCGTAGGAGTGTGGGTACGTGGGAGTGCGTGTGGATGAGGGTGTGGGAAAGTAGGGACGTGGATTTGTAGGCGGGCTATTGAACCACGAGGGCGGGGAATAACCTAAGTTTGCAGGCCAAAAAAAGAAGAAAAAGCGGAAAAGTTTTGAGTTAAGCAGCTGCCGTGGGACTAAGCAGGTAGGTAAGTTAGACCAGCTCAGCAGTATCCAGACTCAGCAGTACCAAGACTCAGCAGTTTGGCAGGCTGTAGTCAGACTAGCTGTGTCCAGAGTCAGCAGTACCAAGGCTCAGCGGCACTTGATTCAGCAGTAAGCAGACTCAGCGGTAACTCACCAGTGCAGCAGCGGTAACGAAAATGGAGATGGTAGTGGGTTCTATGGCAAGAAGAATCAACTACAGACCAATTAACAAGTACCAGACGCTGCACATGGCCCAGTATTTACACTATCACTATGATGGTGCTTTCTTTCATCCTAGTGTGGTAGCGTTGGTGTGTGTGTGTGTGTGTGTGTGTGTGTGTGTGTGTGTGTGTGTGTGTGTGTGTGTGTGTGTGTGTGTGTGTGTGTGTGTGTGTGTGTGTGTGTGATCCGAGTTGGACTAAGCTGTTGGATGGGTTGAGGGTCAGCCAAGGATGAAATTACTCGACTTTGTGAACAGTCGACCAAAGTTCAAGGTAACACGCTAAGCCAACCTTGTCGGTGCGTGGTGTTGCATTCTGTGAGCGCCTCTTCTTGTTTTGGTTTCTTCTTTCTACTTCCGACGATTTGATTCAGCCTAATAATACTTCCCTGAGCTAAACTAAGCCACAGTTATCGAATGGGCTTGGATCTACCTCTAATCATTCCGGAACAGAGAAATGTAAACGGATTTTTGTATGCGACAGTACAGTACCTAGGACGAGATTATTGAAACAATATATATATATATTTTTTTTTTGCGAGACAATTCTCTGGCATCCTACTGAATTCATCTAAAATATTCAACCAGGCTTGAATCTACTTTCACTGGTTTCAGACTCCAGGAGTGTAAAGGGGGGGTTTTCGTGCAACTGTGCCTTTCACGCGGTTATTGAAATTCCGCTAATTTTCTGCGTGACCGTTCCTTGCCGAACTCCAAAATTAACCCATAACATTCAAGCGGGTTCGACTCACGCTTCAGCTGTTCCAGACCCGGGAATACGTAGAAGAATTTTTGCCGGCAACTGTGCTTTTTCACGCAATTATTGATATACCTCTTATTTATTCATTTGTTTATTTATTCATTTTTGCGAGACTAATTCGTATCAAAAGGTAACAAACTAATTCAAAATATTCAAGCAGATTTCAGTTTAGTTTCACTGACTCGACATCCAAACGGGCGACGGGAGTTTTGCATGCACCTGTACCTTTCACACAATTATTGAAATTCCTGTTTGCTGTTTTTTTTCTCTCTTTTTGCGAGGCCATTTCGGGGTGGCATTAGTTTTCTTCACCCCCTCCTCCCGCGGGTTTAAAGCTGCCCTCTACCACCTTTCCAGCCTCTAATGGCCTAATCTCCATAATTTAGCAATTTTCTGGCGCCCCTGGTCCCTTATTATAGTTAGTTCGCATTTCTCAGTTGAGATTTTTTTTCCTGTGTTTGAGTTACGTAGGGTCGTAGTCTGGTTGGCACTGGAGATTTCGTACTAACTGCTTACAAGCGATTCATTATGTATTTTGGTTTTTATTTTCTGTTGACATGTCAAAAAGCCGCATCTCAGTGGTGGTTTTTTTTTTTTTTTCGATTATTTGTGTTTACGTTACGTAGGGTCGTAGTCTGACTTCCACTGAAGGCTTCGTAACGACTGTATAATAGAGATTTATTTTCCATGTTACATCTGATTAACCTTTTATATGTATGTTGCTAACATAAATTATGTTAATGACAAAAAGTTTTAAGTCGAGTCCCTTGTCAGCCATTTTTTTTCTTCGCCTTTCTGGTGCATGTATAATGTAAGGTCATTTTCTCAGAACTTTTTATTAGCGATTTAATATGCATATCGCACTCTAATATCCTTCTATAAACTACTGATACAAATTATGTCGATAATGGAAAGACAAACATTTCCCAGCCATCGTTTCACTTTTCTGTGTTTACATTTCAAACAGTGAAGGATTTGTAACCACTTTTTGATAACAAATTACTGTGCATATTACACTTATTATCCAACTGTGTTCTTGATGCCAATGTGTCGAAATTAGAAAGACGTAAGTAGCATATATACAAGCCAATATAAAAAGCGAAATAATCCCAGAAAATCTTTTATCAATCATCCCAAGCCACCTGCAATGCTTACCCTTAATAGTTCTCTGTGTCGTTGTTCCCTTCTCTCTGTAATCGGATTTCCTTCCTTGGGCGCTGCAATCGTAATCCCCAACCCGTGTGTTTCCTCTTTGAGTGTGTATTCAGCCAGCACACTGATCCAACAATATCGTATTTATATTTGATGACTGTGAACAGGATGCATAATACACCTGCCTTCCCGCTGTACGATGGCCGGCTGTATAGTATTTGTATTATCATGAAAGCCTTTAACAATAGATAATACAGCCATATCCTTTCTATACGATATCCAGTAGAAGAGTATTTGTATTTCATGAAAGTATTATACAATTTGTGAGGTATTTTTTCCCATCAGTACGGAGAAGGCCTCTTTTTCTTTTTCCTTTTCTTTTTATTTTTTCCTTTTCTCTTTCTCGCTGCCACCATACCTGTGTGATTTTATTTGTAAAGGATGCATCTTGTAATGAAGAAGTTATGGTGTACAGGTCCTTTTATGTTCATCTCACTCTATCTTTAGGTGGGAAGATGCGTAGGAAAGATGAGGATGAAAATGATGAGGATGATACTACTGCTACTACTACTATTACTACCATCATTATTATTAGTATTAGTATTATGATTGTTGGCATTGCTGTTGTTACTGGTGGTGGTGTTTTACTGGATTGATGGTAGTAATGATGATGACGACGACGATGATGCTAATGATGATGATGATAATGTTTATGTTGAGGATGATGATAATGATAAATGATGATGTTTAAGACGACTTATGAAACAGTGTAAAGAAACTACCGAATGCAACTGCGCACTGTAATTTATGCAGAAGACAGGAAGGGACTGCGAAGATAATGCATATGCAATATCTACACACACACACACACACACACACACACACACACACACACATACACACACAGGTTGCATGATACTGCCACAAAGGGGTCCCGACGTTTGCCCTGCCTCATTCATCACCATCCTTTGTGTTTTGCTTGACTGCTCGTTTTGCCATAGCTTGGTTTTATTGATTCTAACTGTCATCATCATCATCGTCATCATCATCATCATCATCATCATCATCATCATCATCATCATCATCATCATCATCATCATCATCATCATCATCATCATCATCATCATCATCATCATCATCATCATCATCATCTCAGTTGTTGTCGCTACCATTACTACCGTCAACATCATCATCATCACATCTCTAACACTACTACCAACACAGCTATCAGCATGGTTGCTATCATCATTATCATCATCATCATCATCACAGTCGTAGTCATTACCAATCCCACCACTTCCACGACTACTCTCATCGTCGCCATTATTGTTGTCGTCAGAATCATTATCGTCTTCGTCTTGGTCATCGTCATCTCTAGCATTATCATCATCATCATAACAACCTTACTTCCCACTAAATATAAACACGATAGCCATGGTCTAGGAACACACACACACACACACACACACACACACACACACACACACACACACACACACACACACACACACACACACACACAGACACCCTCAGCATCAAAAATCATCATCATCATCATCATCATCTTGCCCTTTTTCCCACCTAAGGAAAGGGTGAGGTAGGATCGAGAAAGAAGAAAACATAACTGAGGGAGCAACAATCAACGTGAGGGAGATTACTACCCACATATCCCCTGGGCGCCATCAAAGACGATAAAGGGGATAGGAGAGGAGAAATAATACAATAATTCTAAGCGCTGCATCTTCCTTGCCATATGCCGGCCTTGCAAGTAGCCTCGTCACTCCCACGACGCAGGGAGAGAAGAGATTGTGCCTGGAGCTTCTTTTCCACTTTGGATTTGCTTCCCGATGATCAAATGGTCTTGCTCTTAAATTCCCCACCTTATGCTCAAAAGACAGCGAGATGATGATGATGATGATGATGATAATGACGATGGTAATGAAGGCTAAAGTGAAGGCGAATGTGAAAATGATGATGACAACGATGCAGATCTCAAGATAATGAGCAGGGATTACATATCTACAGGCCATGGAATTAAAAAATGCATAACACACCAACGTTCAGCAGAAGATATAATAGTGAGGAATGAAAGATGGATAAGAGAAGGAGGAGAAGGAAGAGGAGTATAAAACCACTGCTCCCCGGCCATAACTTATGTAGGGTAAATAAGGTAGAGGAGGGAGGAAGAGGGTCCCTGGAGGAGAGACTCTTCAAAAGTAAATACTGTACTTAGGTGCGGTGAGCAAGTTGGTCTGAGTGTTAGCTCTGATGCTTCTTTAACTCCCAGGAGAAACAATGCTTAGTCTCTAGTCCATCTACCAACCTATCTATGTAATTTTTCACTAGTTTAGAAAAATCGTAATGAATGGGTTTATGAAGGGTAGACATTATGCCTCCAGTTCGAAAAATCTCTTCTAATAAGACACCAAACGTCAAATGAGAGACTCCCTTTGAATGCAATAGCTTCTCGTCAGTGGAAGTGGAGAGCAGTGTTCCTTATTCTTTGGTACAATGTCCACTGGAATAATTTTTTTACCGTTTGGCTGCGATGGATTTATCTGAACTGAGTAAAATCATCTGATACAGCAAGAAGCAAAAAACATACTTTATATATTGAGGCCAACGGGATTCTTTTGGAAACCGTAACTGCTCTTTATACTGACTGTACAGCTTGCTCCTTAAGTACGTGGAAATGTGACTGAGGGTTATTTCCTCTTGAAAATACTGCCCATGCACAAAAATATTTATTCCAGTGTAAATGTGTTTTTTTCTCTTTTGCTCTCCTGTTTCTTCCATAACCCCCGATGCTCACACCCTCAGCCACGCCTTCTACAGTAGCTGACACAGGAGGCTTCGTAACACCCCTTCCTTAGATATTTACGTATTACACTTTCCCAATCTCTTGCATGTTATTTGAATCATTTTAATATCGACATCGTCTGCATCAGTAACAATGGAGAGAATATTGTGTAGAATGAATTGCTCAGAATGAGATGCTACGAAATCTTTAAAGCCTCACAGGGTAGGTTGAGAGAGCTCCTTAACGCCTTTTCCTAAGTGATTTATCTTGTTTATTACACCTTACTGGCCAATTGCATGTTACATAAATCCTTTTCATATCGCCATATTCTGCATAATTAACGTATAAGAGGATATGAACCACCCATATCCAAAAATAAATCGCTAAGAAAGAGGTGTTAGGGAGGTGCCTTAACCGACGAGAACACGAACCTTAGAATATGACACTTTGGCAGATATCGGCCTCATCCCAGCAGCAAGAAACACACCCATCCCTTCCTCACCTCCAGGGACACCTATCTTCGTCTGTTTTATATCGATGTTTTATAACTTATTCTCTCGTCCTTGTCCGAGCACTTTGACGACTGAGTTTTTGCTTGAATGTTTTACAGTACCCGTCTGTCTTGCTCTGTTTTTGTCTGTGTGTCTCCCATTTCACTTCACTTTCACTTTCCTCCTCCAGCTCCCACTCCTATCCCTCTGCCTGTCCCAACCCCTCTGCCTTTTTCTGCTTTTATTGATGCCACTCGCTTTTCTCCTTTCCCCCCCTTATCGTCTTTCCTCTCTCTCTCTCTCTCTCTCTCTCTCTCTCTCTCTCTCTCTCTCACACACACACACACACACACACACACACACACTTTGGCATCCTCCCCACACTCTCTTATCAGCAAAAAGTATCCTCCTCTCATTCTCCAGATCTAAATACTCCTTCTCCCCCGATTTCCCCCCAACTTTGATATTCCCACTGAGAGAAGCGTCTTACCATCACATCTTCCTTCATAAACTAACTTTACTCCAAAACTTCGGCCTCACGCGTTTCCTCTTCCACTTTTCCTTTGTTAGGCTTGTGTCTTCTTCCTCCCTCCAGAATTATCCAGGACCTTCTCACCTCCTTCACATCCTCTTTCACTTTCGTCTGTTACTTTCTCTGTGCAACTTCCTCTTTAACTCCCCTTTCCACTTTCTTTTATTAGGTCTGTGTTCTCTTCCTCTCTTCTGAATCATCCAGGCTTTTCTCATTTCCTTCACTTCCTCTGTCACTCGCTTCAGTTACTCTTTTGTAATTTTCCTCTGTCACTTTTTCTTATATCCTCTGTGGCTTTCCTTTTTCAGATTATTGCCCTTTCCTTTTCCTTTAGTATCAATTAAAATTGTCTCACCTCCATCACTTCCTTTGTCACTTTCCTCTATCATTTTCCTCCTTCACTTCCTTTGTTACTTTCCTCTGTCACTTTCTTCTGTCACTTCTTTTGCCACTTTCCTTTGTTAGGCCTGTGTCTTTCCCGTCACTTCTTTCATCTCACTTCTTCTGTCACCTCCTGTATTTCACTTCTTTCGCCACTTACTCTGTCACTTCCTCTTCAAATTCCTTTTCAAATCCTTCTTTCAGCACCATCTCCGCTGTCCTCTTCTAGTTCACTTCCCAACTTTTTACATCTTAGCTCCTTCCTCCCTTTCTCGCTTCCTTTACGGTTCAGAATACTTTTTTGCACATTTTATTTCCCTTCTCAAACTCCCCCTCTCACTTTTTGCCCTGATCGTTCATTCCTAATTCACAGGACACACCTTCTTCGCTCCAGTTCCAAATCTCATCCTATTTAACCCACGTATACCTCACTTTCCTACCTCATTTTCCTTTAAATATCGCTCATCCCTCCCCTTCATTTTCATTTTCAATTGTGTTACTAATTTGCAAGGTGCATCATTTTTCCCTCTCACGTCCTTTCCTACCCAAATCAATCTTACATTAATTTCTTTTCTTTTTGAACTCTCCCTTTATATTTTTTCACTCCTCATTTATTAACAATTTGGAGTCACCTTATTTTCTTCCCTGTTCCGGTATCCTTCCTATTCAGCCCACCTTTTTCCTCATGTATTTTCCTCATATTGTCTGTCTGTCTGTCTCTCTGTCTCCGTTCCTCTGTGTCTTTCTGCATCCATCTCTCTCTCTCTCTCTCTCTCTCTCTCTCTCTCTCTCTCTCTCCTATGCTCTCCCTCGTCCACTCGTCTATTCTCCCTAATTTGGAAAATGCGCTTTTTCCCTCAAACTATTTTCCTTCCTATTCAAGCCACTTTTGCATATTTTCCTTTCCATCCCGAGCCACCCCAAACTTTAACATTTTCTTCCTTCCTTCCCGTCTTACTCCTAATTTAGCGGACACTCTTTCCTCATCCCTCTCCCACTTCTCATCCAATCCAAGCCATTTTTACCTCAAATAATTTTCCCTCACGAGTCCCTCTCACTTTTTTACTATTCCTCTCTTGATTCAGAATTTAGGGAAACTTTCCTTCCTTTATTCCCCACCACAAACCTTCCTATTCAGTTCAGTCTTACGTCATTCTTGTTTCCCTTTCATTCTCCCCTTCTTCCCCCTTTTTCCCCTACCACCCCGTTTTATTCCTGATTTATACAGTACCCTCTTCTTCTGCCACATATTTTCCTGCTCATCCATTTTTCCCCCAGTTTTTTCCTTCTCTATCCCCTCCTCCCCAGTTTTTCCATCCTCCTCTTTTACTCCTAATTTAGATGGCATATTTTTTCTCCTCTTTTTTGTTTTTACTTCCCATCCCACTTCCCTTCCCATTCAGGTGACTCTTATCTCATTTTTTTTTCTCTGAACTGCCCACAATTTCTTTGCCGCTTCTTTTATTCCTAATTTAGAGCACACATTTCACCCTTAACGCCCACGCTTCTCTCTCTCTTCTCTCTCTCTCTCTCTTTAATGGGTCATGCCGGAACATTTTAATCCCTCTCCCTCTGCCACTCTAATTTTGACACCCTAATTCTTCTCAGCTTCTCTGTCTGTCTGTCTGTCTCTCATACTGATTTACTCTTCTCCCCCTCCATATGACTTTCTACTCCTCTCCTCGCTTACCGTCTCTCCCCTCACCTACCCACTCTTCTCATATCTAAGTAATCTCCCCTCTCCCACTATACACCTTTAACTTCCTCCCCTTAATTCTCCTCTCTCACTCATATCACTTCAGTCCTCTCCAGCTTCATTCCCCTCACTTCCTCTATCACCTTAAGCTTCTCCCCTCATTTCCCCTCACCTCTCATCCTTCATCACATTAGTCTTATCCATAAATTCCTTATAACAACTTAATCTTCCTCCCTCTTCCTGTATTCCCCTCTCTCTTCCTCTCTTCCTGTTTTTCCCTCTCTCTTCCTCTAAACTTCCCTTTCTTCCCATTTTACCTTGACCTCCATCCACCTCTCTTCTCTCCCCTCCTCAGCGTGTTACCTAAGCTTCTTCCCCTCACTTTCCTCCATTTCGCCACAATCCTCTCCCCTCACTTCCCCTCTCTACTCTGATTGCCTCTACCCCCCCAACAACTTCCTTCCTCCCCCGGTGTTAAGTTATATATAGCCCAGTGTGGCGGTTTCTTGCCCCCCCTCCTCTCTCTCTCTCTCTCTCTCTCTCTCTCTAACTTTTTCCTCACGCTTTTTCTTCCCCATACACACCACCTACATCCTGCCTTCCTACACTCTTTTTTCCTCCATGCTTACCTACGTTCTCCCTTCCTCCCCTCTCTCTCTCTCTCTCTCTCTCTCTCTCTCTCTCTCTCTCTCCCCTCGTCTGAATATCAACAACTTTTCCCCCGCCCAAGTTATTTATCTAGCGTGGTTTCCTCTGCCGTCAGCCACACCGCCTGTTGCTATAGTGGAGTGGGGAGAGGCGGGGAGTGGCTGGGGAGTGATTAAAGATTTGAAGTGGATATACCCTTCAATTTGGTTTACTTGAGAGGGGCGCCTTCATGTGCTGGCACCGATATAACTGAGTGATGGACCTGCCTCAGTATACAAAATCCCTCAGCTCTCTCCCTGTCGCCCAAGTGGAGGATAATGAACTGCCGAAGAAGGGCAACTTCAGCCTGCAGTCTACTGAGTTCATGTTTCAGATTAACCAGGGACTACAACAAATACAACTACTCACTTTAATTAAACTAAGACTGCCATCTCTACTTCCAGGATGCCTAGCCATAACAAGCGGTGAACACTGGAATATGATGGTAGACATGAAGGGATGTTGTGAAAAGGATCCGCAGTATTTTTTTCTTTCACTGAACTTCCTGAAATAAACTGCAAATGAAGGAAAATCTCGACCACGTTAAAATGAAAAGAGTTTAGGATAAGCGTGATTATGATCAGGATTTGGTTTAGAGTATTCGGAATGGGCGAGATAGAGTAAGGTGTGATGAGGTGTGGCATTTCTGGTATGGACAGAAGAATTAGATTAGAGTTATAAGGTTAGGTAGGCGTGATAAGGGTAGTGAGGATAGGAGAAGAGGTTGGCAGGGCATGGTCAGTTTAGCCTTGATATGAGCACATACAGTGGGGTAAGATGTGGAGCTTTAAGCGTAGAAAGAATGGGTCTGGTAAGGATAGGGCACGTGTGGTATGGACGGGCATGGTTGGGACAGCTATATTAAGTCTGGAGTAACAGACACGGTACAGACTGTAAGAAGACGCCTGGTTAGGAGAGAGGGACAGGGGTTGTAAGGATAGGTATGGGAAGGTTAGAATGATAGACTTAATAAGGATTGCAAGTAGACGTATAGTAATGATGGAAGAAGTTGTAAGGATAGGTGTAGTGGGGAAAGGTGTGGGACGGTAGGCGTGAGCAGAACATGCATGACAATGACAGAAACAGGACTGTGTTAGGCTGATATAAGAAGTGAAAAAGAATGAGGGACTAAGGCTTTATTCTGTCCTGCCTAAGGAGATGAGACTTTATTACGCATGGTAAGAGATCATGGAATTTAGAGTTAACTAAGACCTATTCTAAATCTTTCACTTGACAGACTTTCCGAAATTGAATATCATAGTCTGTTTACTACAACAAAGACGCGAAAATAATAATGACGTACTAAAGACCATAAAGCAAAGCTCTTACAGGTAGGAGCCTAAAATGAGAGGACGGACACAAATCCGACTGACAGCTTACTCGTCTTTGGTTGCTGGACTCTCCAAACGTCAGAGGGAGCGTTCCATGCAGACCCCAGAGCAGACTCGCTTCTTTTTCCCTTTACACTGAGGCCAGGGTACCAGTGGCTGTTCATTTGAGGTCTCTCTACTGTACATTTGCGTCGAGGGATCTCGCCAGCTAGGAAGGTTCACTGTAGCATCCTCTTCATTTTACTCCTTTACAGGACATTGCCTTCTCTGTTACTTATTCCATACTCGTATATTACGCCTTGATATCACTTTGACGCTATTTACCTCCGTCGACGAAGCTGGAGGAGGTTATGTATTCGCCTGTTTGTCTGTCTGTCAGTCAGTGCACATGGCATCTCCAGAAGTTCTCAATGTATTCCAATGAAATTTTGTGGAAGGGTGGGCCATGGACCAAGCAAGAATTGATTAAATTTGGGGGCGAATCCGGATCCAGATCAGGATCCTATCTCCAAGGATCCGGATCTAGATCCTTTTGAATGGCAATGGCATTGGCTGAGGCATGAGCTCTCTGAATATTTTGTTGTTATTTCTTGCAACTACTTATCTCGCCTCAGTACCGTACAAGGATATTATAAAAAGTGCATAATGCAAAATAAGTCGCTAAGGATGAGGTGTTACGCAGTCTCCTGTCCAGTCTATAATACTGTCCTAAATTATCTATCTGTCTGTCCATTTATCTATGTATAGCCAGATCCCTTATTCCCGGAAGGAGTGACAACAGATTAATCGCCTCCATGTCACCCTGTTCTCCCCCATCATGCTGCCCACTCTCCATCTTACACCCTTTCCCTCATACAGTTTCATTCCATTTCTCCATATCATCTCCGGTCTTCATTTCTGTCCACCCTCCCTCCACCTCGCACACATGCACTCTTCTGCTTAATCTCTCACTCTTCATACATTATATCAGCAATTACAGTTCCCCACCCGAAACACACTAACTTATCCCTTGGCTCATGTAGCAACGCAGAATCCTTGCAAAAAACTATTAAAATACTGCAGAGTGCTGAGAAAGTAAACGCATATTAATTGCATTAAATAATGGCGATACTTAGCGAACTACACTATCAGTTAGAGGGGGGTTTCCAGTAGTGAGAAGAAGATGGGAAAAATATGATAAGTTCTGCAACACGGAAAAACTTTCTTCCATGTTGTTAAAATTTCCTTAATCCTGTATTTGTTTTAATTATCGAACTACATTCCTATAAACAACAAAAAGTATGATTATATTTCATACTGCAGTAATATGAAGCGAAAACGGCCGCTGTTAATGACGGAAACACTGACTGGTAATACTAGATAAATGACACTAATTTGCACATGACATTAATAATTTTTGATGTTGCAGATGTAGGACACGTTTCAAACGTGAACCCGAAGAACTGCAGGCTTATTTTGCCATTCTCCTGCAGTCCAACATCCTCCCTTGGGGGGACAAGGAAGCAGATGTGGGACGTTTATATAGCCAGGCAGTTGAGTCGCTTGGTTATATCGGTACCACCACATGACGGCGTTCCTAAAGCACCGGAGGCTACTTGTAGATAAAGCGATTAATGTCACATAAAGGTTTTAAAACAGTGAATTATAAGTTCAGTGTAATAGTCACGTATGTCTTCGTGTGTGTGTGTGTGTGTGTGTGTGTGTGTGTGTGTGTGTGTGTGTGTGTGTGTGTGTGTGTGTGTGTGTGTGTGTGTGTGCGCGCGCGCTCCGGATTAACTTAAACTTTCTCCTTCCAGCTAACAGTCTTCTTGCAATCTCAGGCCAGCGTGAGGAACCTTGAAATGTGGGGAGGTCAGCCATCGCCACCCAACTATTCCCTCCAATTTTTCCAATTTGGCGGCGGATTTTTACTTTTATTTTTACTACATTCAGACGATTTTATTCAGCTTCAGGAGGGATTTCAAGTACTGAAGTAATTAATGAGGGTTTTATCTAACTCGTCTAGTTCGATAAGTCTCTCCTAAGCTGAATAAAATCGTCTGTTGACTGAAAAAAACTACAGAAAATAGAAAAATACGGAAAATAGAATAATGCAAAGAATACCTCCTCAGGGTGACGCAGTTTCTTTTTTAGTATATTCTTGTTACATTCGGACGATTTCATTCAGCTTATGGGAGAGAGCTTTCGAACTGAGGGGGTTACACATATCGTCTTCATTTAGCCCTCCATTAAGATGAGTAAAAAAAATCTGGCGACAGTAAGGCAGTGGAGCCGCCTGGTTATATCAATGCCACTACGTGAAGGCGTCTCTCTCCAGTATCTACACACTATGATATATACTGTTGCACCCATACCAATCACGTAACGAATGCATGTATGTATATATGTATGGATGTATATATTGTATGCATGTATGTACAATATGTATGTATCTATATATATATATGTATGCGTATGAATATGTATCAATATATCTGCATGTATGTACCAAAACTTTGAACCCCGATAAACGTTTTAAGCGAAACATTTGCACATGGAACCATCCGGGATGCAATAGCTGACATTCCGAGTTTGGTCCAGATTGATGTGCCCTACTGTGAGTGACGTGGGTGGCGAAGTGTGTAGAGTTTTCGATTTATTAGTGTGATGGGGGATGAGTGTGAATGTGTGGGGTGGGGTGGAGAGGGGTGTGTGTGTGTGTGTGTGTGTGTGTGTGTGTGTGTGTGTGTGTGTGTGTGTGTGTGTGTGTGTGTGTGTGTGTGTGTGTGTGTGTGAGAGAGAGAGAGAGAGAGGGAGAGAATATTGATATCCTCTGAGGGGGTATTTATACTATTTAGACCACTTTTGTGCTCCTGCTACGGTAAACCTGCTCTTCCCCTACCAGTACCAGTAGCTTTACAAATGCACCGGATGAAGACCTTTGCCTACTTCTAAAAACTGAGAGCCCGAAGGTGAAAACAAATCTCCACATTTTTTGATGGTCATTAAATGGATCGCCTTTGAGCATAAGATGTGATTAGTGTGCATGCTTTCAGTTTAGGAAGATGGCACTCAGTTCCCTCATGTCCTCCCTCCACATTTCTCGCTACACACACACACACACACACACACACACACATTCCCTATCACTTAAGCTCACACGTAGTCTCACACTGATACTTAATGTCACCTTCTTACTCTCTCACTCACTCACTTACGAACTCATACTCACCCACACACGCACACACACACTCTCACGCACTCACTTTCACCCTCAAGGGATCGTGGCGCCAATGAAAACACGGTCATTAATTCCGGGTTGTTTTGGTCTAAGAAAACTTGGATACATAAGCAGTTTGGCTTTATGATTTTATGAGGTTTATTTCAGACCCCTTTCTTTACGACGGGTTTATTCTCAGCTGGATAAAATCATCAGGTGGTAGAGGGAACAATATAAGTTTTGTGTTTGGACTGTACGGGTTATTCTCTCTCTCTCTCTCTCTCTCTCTCTCTCTCTCTCTCTCTCTCTCTCTCTCTCTCTCTCTCTCTCTCTCTCAGGAAAATATGAAAAGGGAAAAAGATAACATGAACTAAAGCGAGAGAGAAATAACACAATCGAAAAACAATCAATGGAAATCTACCCGTGACTGTCTGGCCTGCAGCTGGTAACTTGTTATCAGTCATGCTCTACATCATTTTTGAGTGGATGGACGGCAGAGCTTCATAGTGCAGAGTTTGGCAGGGCAAAATGCAGCTGAGCAGAGCTGCTGAGCAGAGAAGAGAAGAGAGAGGAGGAGAGGAATGAAGGGAAGTGAAAAGCAAAGGATTGTATAGGAAAGCAAAAAGAGCAGGGAAGAGGAATGCAAAATAAACAGTTCTAAGAAGAGCAGGGAAGAGAGGAGGATAGGAGAGGAGAGCTGAGCAGAACAGAAGCAGAACAGAACACAGTGCAATAAAATCAAGAAGAGTAAAACAAAGCAGAGTCAAGCAGAGAGGAGACGGCAGGGTAGATCATAACAGGGCAGAATCAAGCAAAGCAGAGTCACAGCAGAGAGCCAAGCAGAACAGGGCTAAACAAAGAGACAAAGAGAAAAAGAAACTGGGAGCATGAACCAAAGTCTAGCAGAGGAGATGTGATGAGTCGAGAGGAAAGCAGGCGAAAAGAAAGGTGTGCAGAATAATGCAGACCGAGCCGAATTTAGCAAAGCAGAGCCAAGCACAGCCGAGAACAAAGCAAATGAGGGTTGAAGAGAGGGAGAGTGAAAAAGAAAGTTGGAACAAAGACTGGCAGAGGAGAGGAGAGAAGAGGAGAGGTTAAGAGAAGAGACGAGAACAGACGAGAGGAAAGCAGAGGAAAGGAGAGGCGTGCAGAATAAAGCAAAGTAGAGCAGAATCGAGCAAAACAGTCAAACAGAGCACAGCAGCTTAGTTATGAGAAAGAAAAAGAGAATATGGGAGCGGAGACCGAAGGCGAGGAAAGGAGAAGGGAGGAAAGGTGAGGAGAGACAAGAAAAGAAGAGGAGACGAGAGGAAAACAGAGCATGAGAATGATTTGTAGAACAGAGGAGAACCGGGTAGAGATGAGTAAGCAGAGTCAAACAGGGCAGAGAGCAGAAGAGCACAGCCAAAAAGATGGAAAGAGGAAGTGGGAACATGAACCAAAAGCTAATAAAGGAGACGAGAAGAGAGGAGAGAAGAGAGAGGAGGAGAGCTGGCCTGACGAGAAGAGGGCGGAGGAAAGGAGTGAAAGCAAAGTAAGACAGGGTAGGGAAGGGTAAAGCAGAGTCAGAGAGAATAAAGAACAGAGGCGCGTAGTCAGAGAGTGAAAAAGAAAATGGGACTGTGGAGCGAAGGTAGCGGAGATTAAATCAAAAGCCAATCCAGCTCCATCTGTCAGTCAGTCGATGGTGGAGAGAACTGCTCGTCACAGAAAGAAAAGGAAAAAAAGAATGGCGATTGAAGCTGAGAAGTCGAGAGGAGCGGAGAGGAGAGGAGAGGTGAAGAGAAAAGGAGAGAGGAGAGAGATTAGAAGAGAAGAGAGATGAAAATACAAGTGAAGAGAAAGGAAGGGGAAATAAAAAAGATGAGGAAAAAACAGTAGGGAAGAAAGAAAAAAAAGAAGAGGAGAGGGGGGAAAGAGAAGAAGGGAAGATGAGAGATAGAGGGGCATGGAGGAGAGAAGAGAAGAGAAGAGGAGAAAAAAGAAAAGGGGAGATGAGAAAAAAAGAGGAGACAACAGAAGGTAATGAGAGAGAGAGAGAGAGAGAGAGAGAGAGAGAGAGAAAGCAATAAAAACGCAACGACAATCAGTCATATAATTAAAGCAATAAAACAAAAGCTAGTCAAAACAGAGGAAGAAAAATAAAGCAGCTAAAAATTCGAAGGTGAAATACGAACCGGAAGAATAATGAAAAAGACAAGAGAAGACGGAAACAAGAAAATGCGAAGGATGACCAAGACGAAAAAAGGAGACGCAAGAAAAGGGGATAATATGAGCGGAAGTGATGGAGGGCAGGTGTGAGACAATGGTAAGATCTGTGACAAAAAGGACGGAGACTTGAGACGACAAGAGGAGGTTAAGAGGAAATACGAGAGAAGCGAGAGAGTAAAAGAGGAACAGGTGAACACTATGACCCCCTGGAGAACGACAGGAGAAAAACAGTTCAAAAGGCTGACAGTGCTACGAACAGCCTTGAGCAAAAGTTCGCCTACAATCCTCTGCCGGTGCTGTGATCTGCCTTCCACATTTCTCATTCCTACCTACGCAACGGAGAATATCCTTCCTTCTCATACTCTTTCGTTCTGTGCTCATATCGCTATCACAGAGAGTATCCTTCCTTCTGATACTCTTTTGTTGTGTTTCGTGTTGTTATCACACTAATACAGGTCATGTAACACCTTTCATTGCCTTAGCCAGGAGAGAAGTGCCCGTGAACTTTTGCTCATTGCTGTAGGAAAGAGTAAATGATCCGGAAAAATACTTGCGAACAATAATTGAAGGAATTAAGAAACAGCAAGAAGAATAAAGCAGGAAATTAAGAAAGAGAAACGAGAGCCACTTTAAGAGGGAAAAAAAAGGAAAGATACGAGGCAGTAAAAGAACGACAGGGACACATGACGAAATCCGGAATAATTAAGGTAAAACAATAATAAAAGAAACCGAATAATAAAGGAAAATATTACAGAATAGGAACAGAAATACGCTCCGCCAGAAAATTAACAAAGGAAAAAAGGAGGAAATGATAAACACGACAGAGAAAAAGAGAAGTTGGTGTAAATGCGGAGGCCGGAAGAATATAGGAGGAAAAAAAAAGATTAAAAAGAGTAATTAAAGACAGCAAGAGAACACAGAAATGAAAAATAGAAGTGAGAAAGAGGAAGGAGGGGCATTAGCTGGAATAGAATAGAATACTAGAGTTTTTCCGACAATGAGGAGGTTAAAGGTGACAGTATTAGCTCTCTCAGCCACGTATAGTCCACTCTCTGCTGAGTAAAAGAATCTGGAGCTAACTACAAAAGAATACTAGTTCTGTTCCGACCATGCTAGTGTTAAAACTCAGTGAAAGAACGAGGAGTATCTTTATCAGCACCTTTGCTTTTAAGATACACTGCAGTACCTGGCTTTCTCCTAAGAGGAAGAGTCGACAGAGTTAAGCCTTCCATATAATGGCTAAGTACGAATGGAGGAGGCTTTTGAGCTTGTGCAGGCTATTCCCTTTCTATCCTGAACTATAAGCCTCTGCATCGTCCAAGTTACTACAATATCCTCCCCAAGATGTTGCCCCAAATACTCAGTTTACCTACAAACCCACGACATAGTGGATGAAAACCCGAGAGGCGCCAGGTACACGCACCAGATTACGAACTCTGACGTTATGAGGAAGGCAGTTTCGTAGATAGCAATAAACACCGTGGCAGCATTATCAACCCACCCACATGACTACTACAACCACTTACTGAATTACCCTATCACAACTACTCTCTGAATCACTCCGTCACTATCATACTCTCTCTCTCTCTCTCTCTCTCTCTCTCTCTCTCTCTCTCTCTCTCTCCAGTAACCGTTCCTATGTTTTCCTCCTCCTCCAGCCCTATTCACTCATCACTTTGTTCTCGATCCCATCCGGCTGGAACTTCTCAGTCCACTAGACAATCAGGTGAGCACATCGTTATCTGATTACAACCAAAAATACCAAATTTCTTCCTCGATTACAAGAAGCCATTTTGTCTGCAGTCACTTTTGAGTCACCTAAATATTGCATTACATCAAATGGGTGATGAACGCCCTCATTAACCACGGAAAAAATAAATAAATAAATGGAGGCTCCAAAAGATGGAACCATGGAGTTGAATGAAAACAATCGAGGAAATAAAAAAAAATATTAACAAGAGAAAAATAAACCAGATAATTACGAAGGAAATAATATAAAAGCAGAAAGATGACAGATAATGAAGGAGAAAATTAATAAAACAAAGGGAAACTGAAAAATGATGAACCCAGAAGAATACGTACGGGTAAAAAAGAAAAAAAACAACAAGAGAAATTAACCATGGTATTACCAAGGAAATATTTTCAGGGCAAAAAGGTGAAAATTATGGGGAAGCAATTGTAGAAAATAATAAGAAACTGTAAGAAAATGAAGGAAATATGGAACCCAGAAGAATGAATATAAGAACATGAAAAAGTCCAGGAAATTATCACAAAACAGCAAGGGTAATATAACAAGGCATAAAGGAGGTCTGACTGGAACTTAATTTAGAGACGAGGGAGGATATAGAGGGCAAAATAATAAGAAAACGGAATACTGTAATTACTACATATGTTAGAATAATAATCATGGGAAGTCATTAAAATGTAAAGAGAGGGGAATTAACCAGGAATGTAAGAGATGCATAATCAAAGAACGAAAGGCAGAGAGAATAAAGAGTACGAAATAGGGCTGAATATTATGGAACCTGTGAGATTAACAATAAACACACACACACACACACACACACACACACACACACACACACACACACACACACACACACACAGAAGTAATTTAGAAGTTAAGAAGAGAAGAAAAAAAGGAAATTACAGGAGAAATATTTAACGTGCCAAAACTTGAGGAAATAAAGACAATAAGGTAAGGCTTTACAACAAGGAACCCGGAAGAAAAACTGTATAGGTAAGAAAAACAATCAAGGAAATCATTACAAGCGGGCGACCAGGAAATGAGAGTGAAATACGAGAGATAGCGGAGGAAGGTTGCGGGATATGAATGTGGTGGGAGGTGGAGGAGGTGGAGGAGATGGAGAGAGAGAGAGGAAATAGGTAAGGATAAAGAAGGAAGAGAAATAACATTTGATATCACGATGAATGATGGAGGGAAAAGATAAAAAGGAAAGGATGTTAAGGAAGGAAGAAAGGAGAGCAAGATGAAATGAAGACGGAAGTGAAAGAGGCGAAGGAAGGGGAGAAGAAGCAAGGAAGAAGGTAAGAAAAAAGAAGGAAGGATTGCAGCAAGGTCAATAGTATGATAAAGTATGAAGAAAAATAATACAAATAAATGAGAGAAAAAGATGGGCTGGAGGAAATGGGGAAGCTGGAAGAAGAAACAGAGAGAGAGAGAGTAGAGACGAAGTAGGTAAAGAAAAATAAGGAAGAGCTGTAGCCGATTCGATAATGTGTTGATTTATAGAAGATGTGGGAGAGACGGAAGTACTAATAAAAAAAGTCGAAGATTATATTAAAAAATATATATATATAGCCAATTAAGTAGTTCGAAGAGTTATGGTGGAAAAAAAGAAAAAATTTAGAGAAAGATCAGCGTCAGAAGGGAGAATGAAGGAGGTGAAGGAAATGGTGGAGATGACAGAGGGGACCGAAGAAGAGACGAAGGAGGTAAGAGAAAGGAATGAGGAACTTAAGTCAATCTGATAGTGAGATGAATTACTGAGGAAAGAGGGAAAAAGGGAAATAGCAAGAAAGGAGAGTTTGAGCAAAAAGAAAATAAATTAGAAGGAAGAACTTCACAGAGACATGATGAATTCCAGGGAAGGATATATATATATATATATATATATATATATATATATATATATATAGAGAGAGAGAGAGAGAGAGAGAGAGAGAGAGAGAGAGAGAGAGAGACAGACAGACAGAGACAGAGAGAGTAGGAGGGAATAATGAAGGTGGGTGGGAGGAAATGGAGGGGGGTGAGAGAGAATGGAGAAGAGAAAAAGCCGGTAAGGAAAAACGAGGAAGAACTATGGCTGATTTGTCAGTGGGATGAATGATGGAGAAAATTAATAAAGAGATATGAAAGATAGAGAACGATTGGCTGGAGAGACGAATAGTAGGATGAAAGAATGGAGGAAGCGAATGAAAAAGAGAAGGTAAGAGAGAGAAAAGTAGGAGGAGAGATGAGAGTGAAGGAAAAAAGAATAAGGAGATGGAGAAGAGAATAAGTAGGTAAGAGTAAGCAATGAAGAATTTTAGCCAATTAGTGCAGTGAATAAAAAAGTAAACTTATACTGAAGAAATGAAAGATAGACAAAGATAGCCTGGGAACATGATGAAAGGACTGGACACTGAGGAAGAGAGAAAGGAGTGCGTGGGAGGAGGCAAGAAAAGAAGAAACAGCAAAAGAAAAGGAAGGAAGAACTCTGGACGATTCGAAAGAGCGACGATTTATAAAGGAAACGGGGAAGGAGGAAAATAATAAAAAGCGAGGAGAGAGAGAGAAAGATGGGCTGGAGAGAGGCAGTAAGAGGAGGAACGAAGAAGGCGGAGGAAGTGAGGGATGAGAAAGGGAAAAGAGAAAAAGTCTGGGTTAAGAAAGTTTGGAAAAAGGGGAAACTGTAACCAGTTCGATAATATGATGAATTTTAGATGAAACAATAAAATGGAACAAACTAAAGTAAAATATCAGATCCAGTTAGACAAGGGTAGGAGGAGCGCATGGAAGAGAAGAGAGGATGGGAGAAAAGACGAAGTAGATGCAGAAAAATGGAAGCAACCAAGCAAATTCGTTACCGCGATAAATTGTGGAGGAAAATAAAAAGAAATGACAGAGAAAGGTAGAAGAGAACACAGTTTAATATGAAGTGCATTTGCAACCAATATTCCTTTTACACTATCGAGGTGTTATAGAGAGATGCCTTCACGTGGTGTCACCGATATAACTGAGTGGATGCACTACCCAGTTATACAAACGTCCCTCAGTTCCTTCTCTATCCCCCAAAAAGGAAGATTGTGGGCTGTAGGAGGACATCTTCAACTTGGAGTCCACTGGGTTAACATTTCAGATTAATCATGAGATACAATCACCACCACCACCACCACTACTACTACTACTACTACTCCTCCTCCTCCTCCTCCTCCTCCTTCTCCTACTACTACTACTACTACTACTACTACTACTATTACTACTACACTATCTCGAAACAGAGTTAAACCCTAATAGGATCATGTTAAGCTAATCAGAAATATTGTACAAATGTTAGAGAGATTGTCAACCTCGCTCCACTGGCTCGTAACCCAGTACATGTAAAAGGATATTTGTCTGCTGCTGCACGATATAAAATATAATAATAAAAATCCACGATAAAACAAGCAATAAACACATCAGACAAGACGAGAATAAATCAGAGCCACATACAAAAACAAAGGAAGAAATTGTTGTTTATGTGGTAGAAGGAAAAATGTTCAAAATTAAAAAAAAAAATACATGACATAACAATTGGTAAAGAAAAAGCAACTATCACCTCAAAGAATAAAAGATTTAATCAGAAACACACAAAAATGCATAGGAAGACATCGAGGTTCATGGGGGGAGTGTTAGAAAAATTCCAGTGGCAATCAAACAAAAGTGAAATATAAAAGAATCACCGATAAAGCAATCTATCACCTCCGACAAGAAGAAATTTAATTGAAACACATCGGATAATATACAGAAAGAAGTCAAGGCTCTCGGGGGAACAAGAAGTACCAATGACAAATGAAATACTGACAGAATATGAGAGAATTATAGATAAATCAAGAATCACCTCAAAGAAGAAAAAATATAAAACACATTACAAAGGAAGAAATTACGGTAGGAAGAAATATCAATAACAATGAAAGAGAAATAAAGTAAGAGTTATAGATAAATCAATAATGGTCTCAAAGAAGAAGATATTAAATCAAGAAACACGTAAGAATGCAAAGGAAGAAATCGGGGCCCGAGAAGGAAAAAAAAAAATGAAGAGAACTGAGGCAATATTTGAAGAAAAAAAGGTTTGATAAATTGGTAAGCGAGAAAAAGAGAGGAAACCGTAAGAGAGAAGTATGGAAAATACGCGAGAGGGAAGAGGTGTTACGGAGGATGGTGTTGGCAGACGGTGATGGAGTCAGGGAAAAAGTGTTGGCAGGGAAGATGACAGGGAAGGAGACTGAGAAAAAAAGTGGCAGAGGAAGGTTGTAGGCAAGATGGCAAGGGAAGGTGGTAGGGGAAACTGGCAGGGGATCGTGGTAGGGGAAGATGGCAGAGGATGGTGGTACAATATGGTAGGGGAACTATGGTAGAAAGGGTGGTAGAAGAAAATGGGGGAAATGATAGGGGAATGATGATAGGGGAAGATGGCAGGAGAAAGTAGTCGGGGAAAATGGTAGGGGGAGGATCGTAGGAGAAGGTACTAAGTGAAGTTGGTAGGGGGAGGAGGTTGGGGAAACACTGGCAGAGGAAGGTGGCAAGGAGGATGGTACTGGAAGGTGGCAAGGGCGGTTGGTGTCGTCAGTAAAAGGTGGTAAGGGGTTAATCGTCTCAGTCAAAGGTGGCAGAGGGGTTTTTGGTGGTAGTCATAAGTGGTAGGGGCTATTGGTGGCAGTAAAAGGAGGTAGCAAGGGGCTATTGGTTGCCGCAAAAGGTAGTAGGGGGCTAGAGGTGAAAGAGAAAGGTGGTAGGGGGACTAATGGCGTCAGGAAAAGGTGGTAGTGAGATAGTGGTGGCAGAAAGAGGTTGTGGCAGAGTGAGGTGGCACAGAAAGGTGGTAGGGAGGTAAGTGGTGGAAAGGGATGGCAGAATGTGGTGGCAGGGGGGCATATGGAGGCCGGGAGAAATGTGGCAGGAGTGAAAGTGGTGGCAGGAAGCGAGGCGTTGACTGAGGGTGAAGTAATAACACGAGGGAGTGGCGGTAGAGAAGGCTGGTGAAAGAGGAGCGTAATGACAGAGGAATGTCAGGACGCAGAGAAAGAGGAGGGCAGAAAAACAAAGGCAGCGGCAGGTACATAACTACAAAAGGATATAGCTACAGGAGCACAGCGACACAGGAACGCAACATCAAGAACGTAGGGACACGAGAACGTACTATCAAGAACATAACTATACAGGAACGTAACATCAAGAACGTACAGTAGCAGCGACAGGGGGCCTCGTGTCGGCTGCTCGTCAACCATTATTAGGGCCTAAAATCCGGCGGTCCAGAATATTTGCGACTGTGCCAGATTTTAGCGACGTACTAATTACTGCTCTAATTAGACGTCTGCCAGTGTTACAGGGGAGAGGGGTGAGGGGCACTGAGGGGAGGGGGAGATCTGAGGGGGGAGGGGAGATTGGGGGGGAGAGAGATGGGTAAAAGTTAAAGGGGTAGAAGTCAGATTGGTTGAGGGTAAGAGGGATAAAGAGGATAGGGGAAGGAGGGGGACAAGGGTTTGAGGGGGGGGGGAGATTGGAGGGAGGGAGAAGGGTAGGGGATAGAAAGGTAGAAGATAGAGGGATAAGGGGGTGGTACGGATTGAGGATAGGAGGGGTGAAGATGATAGGGGAGGGAAGGGGAGAGAGGTTTGGGGGAGGGGAGGGGTAATTGGGGAGGTGGAGACCGGAGCGAGGGAGAGGAGTAGAAAGTAGATGGGTATGAGGTACGTACAGGTAGAGGCCAGGGGAAGGGTAGGGGGAGGAGGATAGATGGAGAGTAAGAAAGGGTACGAGTAGATGTGGGGGTTATTGGGTAGTGACAGAGGACAGGGAAGGATAAGGGAAATCGAGTAGGAGTATGGGGAAAGAATAAGTAGGGCTAAGATGTGACAGAGATTAGATGGAAGAGAGGGGAAGAGAGGGGTTCAAATGAGGTAGAGGTGAAGTAAACGAGGAGTGGAGTGGCGGAAGGGAAAAATGGAATGAAGGAAGGAAAAAATGGAGAGAGGGAAGGGAAGAATTGACAGATTGGGTAGAGGCCTGATAGGGGGCTGGGTAGAATCTAGTGAAAAGATGGGGGTAGGAAGGAGGAGTAGAATGATAGGTAGGGAGAAGTAAAGGATAAGGGAGTGGTAGTAAAGGATAGAGGATCGGGGAGTAAGGGTAGAGAGAACGGTAATGGGAAGGAGTTAGGTGGGGGGGGGGAAGGAGGGATTAAGGGAGGAGTAGGAAAAAGAAGAAGGTAATGGTATCTGATAGAGGGGAAAGGACGGGAGAGAATATGAAGTATGAGCCAGAAAGGAAAGAGAGAGAGAGAGAGAGAGAGAGAGAGAGAGAGAGAGATGGGGTGGTGGGACTGCCATGGGAGTTTTCTCCCCTTGAGTACGGAGGACCTATCTGTCTTGAGCACTGACTCTTTTATTATTATTATTATTTTTACCTGATTCTTACCTCGCATTACTCTCAGCTTACCTTAAGCCCTTCTGCCAGAGGACGCCGTTTATATTGTATTCTTGCAATTTCTCGAGAGATATATTTAACTTAATGTAATCCACAACTTAATATTGACGAAGTCCATTGGTTTGTCTGTTATCGGTGAGAGGGGTTTCAGAAACGAAACAAAGAGGATTGAGTAGTAGAATGAGGAGTGTTGCTTTGCCAGTTACCTAGAATATCTGTTATTTTATTGTGTTCGTGTTATCGCCAAAGGTTCATCATCATCATCATCATCATCATCATCATCATCACCATCATCTTACATTATTATTATTGTTATTTTTGTTGTTGTTGTTGTTGTTGTTGTAGTTGTTGTTGATGTCGTTGCTGTTCAGCTAGCTTAGGGGAGACTTCTCTTTATACAGGAGTTAAAACCATTTCCTTTGCCCTCATCAATACCCGATATCTTCCCCATACAGGCAACGGTTTCTCCAGGAGGTAGGTAAACAAATATGGCGTGCAGCTGCAAACAAAGTAAACAGAGGGGACGTAACAGTGACATCTTAATTATATCTTGGTATTAGACATTAAAGACGATAGCTGACAGAGAGAATAAAGCTGCATATCTTCTGGGGGGTCATATAAAGCCGGGTATTAGCGAGAATACTGTATTTATTTATTCATTTATTTATTTTTTTTTTTATGCTTATGTTGACTGAGTGATATCATGTTCAGCTTACCCTCTTTAAGCTGATTTCATTTCTTTTCCTTTAGTCTCGTCTTCATTAGTTTTTATGTTTAGTTTCATCTTAGGCTCCCTTTTGTCTCATCTTTGCTTCATTTTAGTCTCACCTCTGCTTCATCTTAGCCTCATCTTTAATTGAAGCCTTAGTGATATTATGCTCATCTTATACCCCTTAAGCTAATCTTACTTCTTTACAATTATCCTCACCTCGGCTTTGTCATTAGGCTCAACGTCATGTTTTCCTAATCTTCCCTCTTTGTTTCACTCATGTTATGTTTATCTCATCTCCTTATGCTAGTCTCACCTCTTTACACCTGATCTCATCATAGCCTCATCATCTTTCCTCGTAGTCTCATTTTTCCACATGTCCTTGATACTATTACATTAATATTACCCTCCTATGCAAATTTCACCTCTATTCTTATCCTCTTTTCTTTACTCTTGACGTCATCTCATTTCCTCTCACATTCTCTCGTCAATCTTTATGTCATACGCAGACTCACAGCTTAAGTGGACATCAAGAAACATCTTCCCTGAGATTGGAAGTGCATTTTATATTTCTGTAAAAACCTCCTGCCTCGTTTTCTAATCACATCAAGTTTGCTTCGTGAACATCATCGTCTGATTTTCACGTTGGATTTCTGTATATCTGTAACATCCTGCACCTTTTCTGTTTTCATCAATTTCTGCTTCGTGACCACCATCCGTATTACAAAAACAACTACCTGTGCAGTGAATACAAAATTAATCTACTTTTTCCTCGTTTATGTTTTGGGGATAAAATTTTGAAAGTATTGTTTAATACTTTCTTATTTACGACGTGCAATAATGTATGCGCATGCTTGGTATTTCAAGTAAAAGAACTGCAGTGTACACAGTCATAAATATTTGTTTTACGAGGGAAAAGGGAACGTATCTGTTATTAGCTGTTTCCTTTTAGACCACCATTTCTGACTGCATGAAGTTTCGGTTTTGTGTTCAATAGATAAAACTAGCTTATGAGTGAGACGTTACCGCAGATCATTTTCCAACGTTTAGCCAATTGCTTTAAAATGTTAAAAACGAAAATATTAAAGGATGGCGAGAGACAGAGAATGCTAGAGGATTTATATACCATTTAGCAGGAATCATCGTCCTGGAAAGTTAAATCTTTATAAAAAATGGTCGAGTGTATTCAGCTATGGAAAATATCTACTCGCCTTTTGATTAATCTTCACTCACTACAATGTATATAAACATTTTCTGGTGTCTTGTTATATTAAGCCAATGGACAATTTTATTCAAACTTGGTGGGACGTCACGTACGGGGCTTTTTTAAATTCAAGAAAGAAAGAACCAAAGACTAGAAGCCAACAAGATTGTTCTCTCTCCTATTAAAAAAAAAAAAAATCAAACTGAAGATCCGGTTATTTCGGGATGTCTGAACGCACCGCGTTTAAAAGACTAGAGATCACAGGAGGAGGGAAATACAGACAGAGAAAGACATTTCCACAGCTGACCTGTTTCACACACGAAGGATTGGGAGTTAGGTTAGCATTTGCATTAGAGGGATGGACAGAAAAGTGTTGGGATGATGGAGACTACCTGTACTTCTAACATTTTTCACTACAAGAGTTTTTTTCTAAGATGAACAATAATCCTTTGGGGCAGCATGCATACAACTACAAAGCATGCAGAGCGCTCATACCCCCGCCAATGCCATTGCCATTAAAAAGGATCCGGTTTCGGAATAGTGGAGATAGGATCCAAATCCCGATCCGGATCTACCCTAAGATTTAACCACTTCATCCTTGTACCATGGCCAACCCTTCCGCAGAAAGTCACTGAAATTCATTGTGAACGTTTGGAGATATCGTCTGGACAAACAAACAGACAGACAAACAAACAAACAAACTTTTTTGTTGGCAGTAATAAAAAGCATTATCAACTGATCTCCCTTGAAAAACTATGGATGTCACTTGCGTATTCGAAGTTTAATGTGTTTTAATAAAATACGATGGTTA
>NC_137000.1:2814130-2991630 GCF_032717465.1 Coenobita brevimanus | reverse complement strand
CTCCCATCTCCATCAGTTCCATAATATCCTTCAGTCCATTTTATCTACCTCCATCTCAGTCTATCATCTTTATCTCAACCTATCCTTATCCTCCCTCATCGCGAGTCTACCTTTTTCTTCGTAAGTCTATAATTCATCTTTATTCTTGAGTCCCCCTTATCCTCATCCTTCAGTCTATCTAATCTATCTTCATTATATCTATTTTATCCACCATTATCAAACAGTCTCACTTTTCCCCATCCTATAGCCTTTCTTATCCAGCCTTATCCAACCATCTATTATATTCTCACCCTTGAATATCCTATCATGCCTGCATTATCCATCCTACCCCTTCCCATTCACAAATCCTTTCATCTCAGGCCAAACCTCCCCTCTCCGCCGAGACTATAAGACAATGAATAATTATCCTCAGTCAACAAACTACTTGCAGGAGGTAATGGCGTAACAGCAAACACTCACGATAATCCGGTTCATGATAACTGAGGGGGAAGGAACAATTGGAGCACTGTCAATAAAGTCTTCAATCGAGGGAGTACTTGCCACGAATAATGGAACGCTGACGATTATTTTGGTCTAGTTCCTGGCTATTAGAGGGCTTATTGCACACACACACACACACACACACACACACACACACACACACACACACACACACACACACACACACACACACACAAATAAACAAACATACAAACACATACACAAAACATACATACAGAGAGAGAGAGAGAGAGAGAGAGAGAGAGAGAGATTAATTAAAGTTCTCTAGCCACATAACACTCATTTCATTTCCCCTCAGCCTCTTGTTTCTGCGTCGCTCGCCCAGACAGACATGATTACAAACGGGAAAGCTCACACCCCACTGTAAGAGAAAAGTAAAAGGAAAATGCATGTTTGTGGGGTTAATAAAGATAAGGTGCGCAATGGAGAGAGACGCCTTCATGTGGTGGCATCGATATAACTAAGCGGTGGAGAGGCCCGGTTACACAAACGTCTCTCATTCCCCTCCCCATCCCCGCAAAAGAGAGTGGAGACTGGGATAGAAGGGTGACCTTGGCCTTTAGTTCACCCGGTTCACACTCATACGAGCCTGGAGACACAAAGATAACTACAGCTAACAAAAACAAAACTGAAGAAACTGTACTAAAGACGATGGTTGAGATTACTTCTAACCATCTAGCTAAGAGAGGTCTGCCAGTATCTAATGTAAATAATAATCTAGTTGTAGCAGGAATCAAACAAAAGACGTCTTGGTACAGACATGCTTAACTAAATGGGAACGGGAAAGAGGGACAAGAAAGAGGCAATCTGCTGAGAGTGGTGGTTTGGTGTCTTGTATTAATTATCTTCTCTGAGTTTTGTCTACGGTATGTCAAGTTGTTGAGGAAGCCGATCCTGGTTTTGCAATGGTATCAGTAGTTCGGGATTAGTAGTCGTGGTAGCTACAACCTCCCGCTCATCTGTATGTGAACCCAGTTGACTACAGGATGAAGCTGCCATTCTACATCACTTCGCCATCTTCCATCTGAGAGGCGTTCGTACAGCCGAGCAGTGGAGTCGCCCAACTATATTGATGCCACCACACGACGGCGTCCCTCTCCAGCACCTCCGATGATTGCTCAATTAAATAAATAAATATCATAATAAGTAGAGTAACGGAGACTGTTTCCAAGGCCTTTACTTCAGGAGGTGTCTCTAAAGATGCATACAGTCGTTAAGCTATCGTGAGAATCAAACAGAAAGGCTTAGTGAATTTCCCTTCGATATATCTAACTACCGTAAGTCGATTAAAGTTTCCAAATGGCTGAACGTAATCTTATGGGGGTTGTAGGAATAAAGCAGAAATAACAAGGGATAACTGTATGAATAATTACCTAAAAAATTAATGGGTTAACTTAAAACAGCAACAATGGAAGGATATAAGCGAGAGTATCGTGAAAGTGGTTCGCTTCCTTGCTTTAATTAGTTCGCCTGAGGATTGCCTAGGATCCATCAAGTTGGTGTTGGGAAAGTCGATCAAACTAGCCTAGCCCTGCTAATCATAAGACAGTCCCTGAGCAAATATTGAACCTGGCTAAGTCGAAACTCCACTGATGAGGGGCGAGATTGATATGGAAATAAGGTGTCGCAAGGGGGATCATGTGTAAGCTGGGAGTCTATTATCTGAGTGGATGTAACTTGTTCAGAATTAAATCGTCCAGCTGTAAGAAAATCGTCTGAGGGGTAGTTAGAATGATCTCTAGTACTGTAATTAATAGCCTGGATGTAACCCTTTCACTACGCGAAGTCTTTCCCTAAAAAACGAAAGCGTCTGTTGGTGGCAAGAAAAAAGATTGTGTCGCCGAGGATGATCATGTAAACGAGGAGTCTGTAAGGGTAGTGGATGTAACTTCCTCTTTGTAAAGTCTTCCCCTTTAGCTAATTGATAATGTCCGTCGCAGTAAAAAATAGTGAAATAAATTATAGTACAGAAAACATTTATAACGTTTTTAAATGAGCAGAAGTTAACTCTCTCTCTCTCTCTCTCTCTCTCTCTCTCTCTCTCACTTCTGTACAGTTTATTCTGAAAGAGTAAATTTTTGCAGCAGGCTTCTAACCTTTGCTTCGTATTTTTGGTGAGAGAGGATAAAAATAAATATATACTGAAGGGACTGAAATACTCCTCCTCCTCTGGGATTAAGGTGTCTGGCAATATATAAAAAATAAATAGATTAAACTACAGACAATCCACTTAAAACAGCACTCAGCCAACTTTACACAAGAGGGTAAGGGAATGGAGAGCTGGAGAAGAACAGATAAAAAGGGAAGAGTGAAGGAAGGTAAGGGAATAGAGAGAGAGAGGTGATAAAAAGAGGGAGAAGAGGAGGAAGGGCAAAGTAGAGAGATAATGGAAGTGACAGAGCAGAGATTAACTGAGGAGGAAGGAGATGAGAGAGAGAGAGAGAGAGAGAGAGAGAGAGAGAGAGAATGTGGTAGTGTGTGTGTGTGTAAATTGCTTTATACAGATGTGACAGTGGAGAGACAAAGCAGTGTGTGTGTGTGTGTGTGTGTGTGTGTGTGTGTGTGTGTGTGTGTGTGTGTGTGTGTGTGTGTGTGTGTGTGTGTGTGTGTGTGTGTGTGTGTGTGTGTGTGTGTGTGTGTGTGTGTGTGTGTGTGTGTGTGTGTGTGTGTGTGTGTGTGTGTGTGTGTGTGTGTGTGTGTGTGTGTGTGTGTGTGTGTGTGTGTGTGTGTGTGTGTGTGTGTGTGTGTGTGTGTGTGTGTGTGTGTGTGTGTGTGTGTGTGTGTGTGTGTGTGTGTGTGTGTGTGTGTGTGTGTGTGTGTGTGTGTGTGTGTGTGTGTGTGTGTGTGTGTGTGTGTGTGTGTGTGTGTGTGTGTGTGTGTGTGTGTGTGTGTGTGTGTGTGTGTGTGTGTGTGTGTGTGTGTGTGTGTGTGTGTGTGTGTGTGTGTGTGTGTGTGTGTGTGTGTGTGTGTGTGTGTGTGTGTGTGTGTGTGTGTGTGTGTGTGTGTGTGTGTGTGTGTGTGTGTGTGTGTGTGTGTGTGTGTGTGTGTGTGTGTGTGTGTGAGACATGTAAATAAAGTGTTGAGAATAAAGGCTGCATACGCTGGGCGGTTCCTTGATCATGTCGAGGCTGACGGGGCAGTAGCGACAGAAAAGGGCCTCTAAATCCCTCAAATCGCCCCGTAGATGGAGAAAATTACCCCTTGAGATAGTAAAGTAAAGAGTGAGCGAGGGTGGTCTAGTGGGGCATTGGTAGAGCCCACACATTTACGGTGCTGTCACTAGCTTTAGTACCAGTCCCTCCCTCTCTCTCCCCCTTTTTTTTTCTCTCCCTCCCCCTCCCTTCCCCTCTTTCCCTCTCTTTCTTCGTCCCTATCATTTCTTTTTCTCCCTCTTCCTCTCTTGTGCTCTCTCTCTCCTTTTTCATCATCTCTCTTCCTCACTCTTCTAGTTCTTTCCCTTCCTCTCGTCTAGTTTTCCCTTTTCCTTTCTATCTCGCTCTCACTCTCTTGTGTCTCATCCCAGTTCATTTCTCCGTCTAGTTCCTCCCATTCCCCTCTTCCTTCTGCGTCACTGTCTTGCTTTCTACCTCCTAATTTTCCTCCCTCTCTTCCTTCCATCTCTTATTCTTCCTCTCCCTCTCTCGTTCCTGCCTCCCCCGTACCTGATTCGTTTTCTCACTCCGTGTACGTTTCTCTGTACTACCTCTCTCCCTTTCTTTCCTTTCTCTCTCTCCCCATCCTCTCCTCCCCCTTCTCTCTCTCCCTGTAATCTCTCCTCCTAGTCCCCTTCCTCCCTGTACCATTCACCCTGTCTCTCTCCTACCGCACCCACCCTCCTCTACCCCTCCCTCCCTCTCCCTCTCCGAACAGTTCCCTCAGCCCCTTTCATTCTCTCTCCCTCCCTCTTCTACCTTTCCCCTCTCTCGCTCCCTCCTCTACCTCTCCCCTCTCTCTCCCTCCCTCCTCCACCTCTCCCCTGCCTCCCACTCCCTCCCTGTCCCATTGCCCATCCGCTCTCGACGTTATCACAGCCACTTGTCACCCTGTCACCACCACTACTCAGTCCTCGCCAAAAGTCAGGAGCCGCTCTCTTGTCACGCAGCCTGGGAGGTGCTGACTAGAATACACAGACCACCACTACCACAAAACTAGGCCCTAACACCATATTGTAACTATGTTCTAACTAATACCTCTCGATGTTTTAACTATCTTTTTGCAAAAGCTGGTTTTCCTTTGCCGGCTATTACACAGGACTCAACAACGCCACACAGTTACACACTAACAACGTATCGTGACTTATATGCTACCTATTGTGCTCTAACGTCACATTATAACTACTTTAACGGCGTATCCTAACTATTTTCTGACACTAAACTACTGTCACACTGACTGGGAGGTGCCGACTAGAACACAAGGACCACCAACCCCACGAAACTAGATTCTAACACTGTACTGTAACTATACTCTAACATTATATTCTAACACCACATACTAAGTATATTTTAGCATTATATTCTTGTCGGGTTCGCTCTGATAGGGGGTGCTGCCTTTAACACGCGGACCACTAACACCGTACAACTATAGGCTAACACCGTATTCTGTGTTCTGTTTCCCGGCATTGTACACTAACACCATGTTCTAACACTCGTATTCTCCTCGGTTAACGAAGCTGCCTAACACCTCTTTTTAAGCGATTTCTTTTGCTTATTACACCTTACTCTCCTTGTGGGGGAGGCTGTGGCTCAATCGGTAGAGAGGTGGCCTGCGGTCCTACCGGACCCGGGTTCAAATCCCCGCTGGAGCAGGGAACAGTTTAAGGATTTGAACTACATGTAAAGCAGACTTTACCGATCTACCAGAAGACCCGCCGACATGTCGTAAAAGTACCCCCGCTAATACCAATACGCCAGTCCTGTATGAGACAGCCGTATTCAATATGGACGGTGTGTGTTAGCGCCGAAGTGGTGACATGTAGTGGTGTATGATATGTAGGAGGACTACTGGGCCTTGAGAGCAGGCTGTGAGGCCTATGCCCAGAGTCGAGCACATAAAAAAAAAAAAAAAAATCTGTGTTACGTAAATCCTTCACGCATCGCCAAAGTCTGCATAAATAACGTACAGAAGGATACGAACTAGCCATATCCAAAAATAAATCGCTAAGGAAGAAGTGCTTGGGAGCCTCCTTACCCAACGAGATCACGAGTCTAACTGTTTTCTAGCTCTATTCTAACACTTTATTCACGTCAGGCTGGCTGGGATGTGCCTCTTCTAACACAACCCACCGTCACCATACAACTAACATTATCACTCGTATTCTAAGTCACTGGAGGCTTCGTAACATCTCTTCTATAGCGATTTATTCCGGACATTATACCTCAATATCCTCTTAATACTAAATCACATCTGCTTGTTAATAAATCTCCATTCCTTTACTTCTAGTAGCAATGTGTTTTGGTCTAGAATGTGGGAATTGTAGTAGATCTGTTTGGTTTTATTTTTAACCGCACAAGGGCTTAGAGGGGGTGAGGGAGAGGGGAGTCGTGGTGTAAGTTGCAGATGTGTGTGTGTGTGTGTGTGTGTGTGTGTGTGTGTGTGTGTGTGTGTGTGTGTGTGTGTGTGTGTGTGTGTGTGTGTGTGTGTGTGTGTGTGTGAGAGAGAGAGAGAGACAGAGAGACAGACAGACAGACAGAGACAGAGACAGAGACAGAGAGAGGTGACAGGGAGCAATAACTCTAAATGGCAGCAAGTAATGTGAGGAGGGGTGTGCCAGCCTGTTCGTACCTAGCACTAAAAAAGGGACCTGGATCTATAAATCGATGGTTGCATGTCGTAATATGAGGGGAGGTTGTTGGGTACTTTCCATGTCAGTCATATATACAATGGAGGACACTGTAATCTGGCGTAGGGATTATTTTTATATTGTTTTTCTTTCCTCTGTTCATCTGCTGTTAATAAAAAATACAGGTACTAATGCAAGGTATGTCATAAACCATTTATATCATTTTTTGTACGATATATCATTACTCTCTAATATGTATCATTATCCTGCAACATGTATCATAGCTCTGCAACATGTATAATTACTCCGCAACATGTATCATTACCCTGCAACATGTATCATTACTCTGCAACATGTATCACTACTCTGCAACATACTCCGCACTCTGCAACATGTATCATTACTCTGCAACATGAATCATTACTCTGCAACATGTATTATTACCCTGAGCACCAGTGTTCAAACTCCTTTAATAATTCCTCTCTAGATCCGGCCAACAATTGCTAATATAAAATGATGAATACTAACAGTTAACTCTACGCCATCCGCACGCCACGTTTCATTTTGCTGTGTACTCATGTCTGTTCCTTTATCATTTATCTCTCTGCTTGTCTATCTACCTGCCTATCTGTCTATCTATCAATCTGTTTGTCTGTCCGTGTGTGTGTGTGTGTGTGTGTGTGTGTGTGTGTGTGTGTGTGTGTGTGTGTGTGTGTGTGTGTATTATTTTTTGTATTTTTCGGAAAGATTGTGATAAAGGGAGTACACCAAAACTGCCTTCCCCTAAGATTTCGGGATATCTCAGAGGACAGAAAGACACAGTGACAAACACGGACAGACAGGCAGACAAACATAGACAAACAATCACGCAGGCTAACAAAGATACACAAAGGCAGACAGAGAGAGAGACAGACAGACAAACAGGAAGACTGATCAATCAACAAACCACGACAGACAGACAGATGGACAGAGTGGACAGACAATCAGACAGACAGACAGGACAATCACTAGCCTTGCCTCTTTGATGGCTGGGAAAATAAATTGCAAACCAGTGGGGTATAGAAATTTGTGGAACCCAGGGGGGAAAATTCGGAAAAAAAAAAGAAAGAAAAAGAAACGCAGTATTTGATTTGCATATCGTGTTCTGTTTATTATTTCTAAAAGATTTCCTGATTTTTTGCACTACGATGATGCTAATTGTTGTAGTTATTATTATTATTATTACTATTATTATTATTATTATTATTATTATGATGATGATGATGATGATGATGATGATGATGATTATTATGACTACTATTACTACTAGTACTAATACTGCTACTTCATCTTCTTCTACTACCGGTACTGTTATTACTACAGCTACTACTACCACCACCACCACCCCTACTACTACTACTACTACTACTACTGCTGCTACTACTACTACTACTACTACTGCTACTACTACTACTATTATTTTTATTATTATTATTATTATTATTATTATTATTAAGAGTATATTATTATTATTACTATTATTATCATTATTATCATTATTATTATTATTATTATTATTATCATCATCATTATTATTATTATTATTATTATCAATATTATTATCATTATTATTACTGTTTGTGTCGTGTCAATAAAGCCTATTCAATCTCTTCTGAGAGAAAACTGGCAGCTGATTCCTTGTCTGTGTACATTCATTAGTAATGCTATATTATAAATAATTTTTATTAAAGGCTTACAATAACCGTTTCTGACGAGACGATTGTTATTTGCATAGAACATTAACTTAAAAACGAGGCCTTACGAAGCCTATCAGATGGTGTAGATATGTGTGAAATTTTCAGTTCTATCAAATCAATACTTTCGGCCAAAGTTTTACGAGTTCCATATTTTTCCATGTTAAGGCAAGTTACGAGAAATTATACGTCGTTACTGCAACATTTTGTTCATTTGGCGGGAGAAATGAAATATTCACACGTATCTAGGCTCGCTGATAGACTTTGTAGGGCCTCGATTTAAAATTAATCTATGCGAATAAATAACACACACACACACACACACACACACACACACACACACACACACACACACACACACACACATCGTTCGCTGTCTCAGTGGTAACGCTCCAGCCTGCCATCTGGTACACGAGCGTTCGCCCCTTGCTTAACATGCAAGTTTCGAAGACGAAGCGGGTGGTTACTCGCCCCCTTGAGCAAGGGGATGGGTGTGTGCGTGTGTTAAAGTCATAGCCTTGCCCCTAGGTTCGACTAATGAGCTCTCAGCTCTCATCCGAGAGGGTAAAAAGCTGGCGATCACGACCATCATGTGATCCTGACCAACCCTGTGAATTACACACACACATACACACACACACACACACACACATATATATATATATATATATATATATATATATATATATATATATATATATATATATATATATATATATATATATATATATATATACAGTATTTATATATTTGTGTGTGTGTGTGTGTGTGTGTGTAAAATGCGAGTAATATTCTCGTCAGAAACGGTCATTGTAACCCTTATAAGAAACATTCTCTAAACTACATCGTTACAAATGAATGCATTCGGACAAGTTCGCTGCCAGCTTTCAAAAGCTTAAGGCTCTTCTCTTCTCAGAATGGATCGAATAGGCTTCAGACTGTTGTATTCAGATGAGGTAACACACTTTTACCTTCACGAGAGGATTTTCTGAGAGTTGCAAAAATATGACAGTGAAGGCGGATTGATCGGTATCATTATCGTTATTACTGTCTTCACCATCACCATCACCATCACCATCATCACTATCACCATAATCATTACTCTCAGCGCCACCATAATCGCCAAAGCTTTCTTCTTCATCACCCTCACTATCACCACCATCATCATCACATCCTTCTTAATCACCCTCACCATCACCATCATCGCTATCACCACAATCATTACTCGCAGCGCCACCATCATCACCATAGCCTTCTTCAGCATCACCCTCATCCTCACTGTCACCACCGTCATCGCCAAAGCCTTCTTCATCACCATCACCATCATCAGTATCACCATAATCATAACTCTTAGCACCACCATCATCACCAAAACCTCCCACATCACCCTCATCCACACTGTCACCATCAAAACCTTCTTCATCATCACCCTCACCATCATCACCATCATCACCATCCCAGTTCCCAAATCGCAAACAGTGTTGTATAAAAAATAGAAAACGAAAAAGGCAATAAGAATACTCCATTCTTGTTGTCCTCCCTGATGAACAAACACTTCGCCTTTTGTGATGGTAATTGTATCACTCATCAGAGAATATACTGTCTATCTGTCTGTCACCATCTATCTATCTATCAGTCTATTTATCTATCTGTGCTTCTATCTATCGCCTTTTGTGATGGTAATTGTATCACTCATCAGGGTATATACTGTTTATCTATCTGCCTATCTATCTATCTATCTATATCAGTCTATCTATCTATCCATCTATTTATCTATCTGTCTATCTTTCAGTGTGTGTGTCTGTCTGTGTGTATGTGTGTGTATCCATTTGTTTCTTTGCCTGTATGCCTGTGTTTATTGGACTCTGTGTGTGTGTGTGTGTGTGTGTGTGTGTGTTTTGCCTGTGTTTCGTTGTTTGTCTTTGTGTGTCAGTCTAGTTTTGTCTATCTAGTGATCCATGCCTTCATTTTCTATCTCTTTAAATATCCATATGTCTGTCTATTTATCTATATTTGTGTGTGTGTGTGTGTGTGTGTGTGTGTGTGTGTGTGTGTGTGTGTGTGTGTGTGTGTGTGTGTGTGTGTGTGTGTGTGTGTGTGTGTGTGTGTGTGTGTGTGTGTGTGTGTGTGTGTGTGTGTGTGTGTGTGTGTGTGTGTGTGTGTGTGTGTGTGTGTGTGTGTGTGTGTGTGTGTGTGTGTGTGTGAGATCTCGAATTTAACGAGGTTAGGAACAGCCCCATTAACCCCTTCACTGGCAGAGCGCTTCACCATGCTTTAAAAATTATTAGGTAACATCCTGAATAAACCACTATAGAGAAAGTGTTTAGGTGTAATATGCAGGGTAGATCGTTTAGAAAGGGATGTTAGAAGGTCTCCTAAGCCTTTACAAGGTGTTAGAAGTATTCAGTATGTATTAGAGTTTGTTAGAGGTATTAGGTAAGTGTTAGAGGTGTTACAGAGGTGTTAGAAATATATCAGAGGTTGTTTGAGGTATTTGAGAAGTGTTAGAGGTGTTATAGAGGTGTTAGAGATTTATTAGATGCTGTTAGAGGCATTAGGGAAGTGTTAGAAGAATTACAGACGTATTAGAGATGCACTGGAGGTTGTTAGGGGTATCAGAGAAGTGTTGAAGTGCTGTAGAGGTAACACAGATGTACTAGGGGTTGTCAGGTACATTAGAGATGTATTTGAGATGTTATAATGGTGTTAGAGATGTATTAGAGGTTGTTAGAGGTATTAAATATGTGTTAGAGGTGTTACTGGGGTGTTAGAGAGATCTGAAGTGCTGTTGAAGTGCTAAAGAGATGTTAGATGCATTAGACAGCTGTCAGGGGGGTATTGGAGAGGTGCTACACAACCTCGAGGAAACACAATATTCCCACCATCTGGAATGTATCATTTTTCATTTCAATCTGATCCTGATGCGTGTATGAATTACCAGAACTGTTTTTCATTTCCAGTCAGGCATTATTATAGATTTCACAGCGTATGTATTAAAAGCACTGATTGCAAAGTGTATGCATTTAGAATAAAGTACAGGTATCAGTATTATTTGCGAGCTATGTTACAACTGGGTATTAAAGTTGCTAGAAATATACATGCATACGGCCTTGAGCAAAAGTCAGCCGACAATCCTCCTCCAGCATTGTACCCTGCCTTTTGTACCTCTTTCTCCTCATCAAACAACAGAGAGTATCCTTCCTGCTCGTACTTGTTTGTTGCGTTCTTCATACTGCAATCACTTAAAAGCAGTTCATATAATGCCACCTGCAGTACATCCATGCCTTCTGAACAGAGGAAGAGATGAGACCCTGGGACATCGCTGCTCATTAAGTACAGGATATACAAACGTCCCTCAACGCCCTCCCTATCCCCCGAAAGGAGGATGGTGGACTGCATAAGGGCAATTTCAGCCTGCAGTCCACAGGGGTCACGATCAGATGAGTTCCTAGTTTTCACTAAAAGTATTAATGGAGATTGGTTTTTACCCCAGCAGTGCGAGAGGTCTTTCCTGAGGAGAAATGGGTCGCCTGACGGTACCAAGGACACACTAAAGAGCACTCTGAGAAGGCATACCTCCGCCAAGGCAGCATCTTTTCATGTTTTTCACGGCCTTGCCCTTCAGCCTTGACATCATACTTCAAAATTTAATCACCTGTTCCTCTTATGGTCCTCAGTCATTATCAGAAATTTTAGTGGAAGTCCATATAATATATTTTTTTTCATAGTACAGCAAAAAGACAGACAAACAAACAGACAAACAGACCAAGCCAAAAAACGTAATCTCTCTGACTGAGGTAATAGTAGTGTCATTTGTAGAGGTGATTGATAGAGCTTAAATAGGAAAAACTAGTGTGCAGGAAGTGATGACTGACCTGATAAGAAACTGATTGATGAAGAGGGTGATGACTGAACTGATAAGGAAGTGACTGATAAAGAGGGTGATGACTACACTGATAAGGAAGTGACTGATAAAGAGGGTGATGACTACACTGATAAGGAAATGACTAATGAAGAGAGTGATGACTGAACTAATGAGGAATTTACTGATGTAGTCCGTAATTGGGCCTATCAGTAACAGAACTCCGATGCAAAATAATGACACTGATAGGGAGGAACAATTGTTAACCCTCTCTTGGTCGAGATAACTCTAGTGCCTTCCTCATGCTTTGATAAGATGATGTGACTCAGTTGATGGTGGGTCGTAGGAGCCTAATAGTGTTAATGAATTACAGAAACTGAGATTATTTTCCCCTCAATATACCCACACAAACTGTAATTAATAACCCTCATTAGCTGGACAAAGAAGCACAGAATAATAACCCCAAAGGCAATATATGGTCATTTATCGAGTACACACACACACACACACACACACACATACACACACGCACACACACACACACACACAAGGAGAGTATACAACAAATATTATCATCCTCACTTGAAATACCTACAGTCAGTAGCTGGGTACTGAAAAAAGGAAAATTATCCCTAAAGGTAACAGCAAGACAGCCATTAACCGAGCATCAAAACAGAGAATATTAACCCCACAGGGAATAATTAGAGAGTCATTACCCGAGTATCAAAACAAAAAGTATTTCCCACACACGCTGTCATGTAATTAAGTCAGCCTCTCCGTTAATGAAGGCTGAGGGCAATAATGAAGGTCTGTCTCTCACCCATCTTTTTCGTACAAGTTTAATTAGGTGACGGTAATGACGTTAGTACTATCCAGGTACCAGGTGTCGGCGCCAAGGTGTGAAACGGGTTTGAATGAGTGGAGCATGTGAGAGACGAGTTGCTTTTGATGTGAATAATCTGAAGAACATATGTCATCCAAAATCACCAGCTTCCACTGTAGTTTCGCCTTGTGATTTGGTTGAACTTATTTACTTATTTATTTGCTTTGTCTGTCTGATTTCCACAAAAACTAAAATACCATTTCGCGTGACTCGTGCCATAACTGTGATTCACGGGCTTTGTGTATGGCGACAGCGGTACCAAACATCACCGCACAAAATTGGTCACACAGAATTATCTCATAAAAATGTTATTTTTGAACCAAATTACATTTATGTGACAAATCCTATGGTTTTAGGGATGCCCAAACAAACGAATTACTATACCAAAAAATCCTAACTTGTATAACTCATAACTACGACGATTTTAAGAATACTTTTTAGGGGTGAAGTTTAAGAAACTCTGTTTCACCTGACCATGTTCATTTTGCATGATGATTTTCAAAAGATATAACTCTAATATGCAAATTTAATATTTCCACAAAATTACACTATTAGAGGCTGCCCCAGTTACTCTCCAACCTACCTGCTGGTTTGGGGAGAAGGCTTTGAGTGTATTTGTGTCTTTAGTCGAGATGGTCATTGCTTACGTCTAATTTGATGATAAAAGCTATCTAAAGAGGAGCGTCGGTGAGATTACATAGTGATTCGATGGGTACAGAAACAAGGAATTTCACCCGAGTAGGCCATAATTAGTTAGTTATCATCCATGTGCAAAATTAATAATGATGATGATAATGATGATGATGATGATAATAATAGTAATAATAATAATAATAATAATAATAATAATAATAACAACAACAAAATAATAGCAATATATTAATAATGATAATAATATTAATAATAATAATAATAATAATAATAATAATAAAAATAATAATAATAATAACAGTAGTAGTAACAATAGTAGTAGTAGTAGTAAAAGTAGTAGTAATAATAATAATAATAATAATAATAGCAGTAACAATAGTAGTAGCAGTAGTAGTAGAAGTAGTAGAAGTAATAATAATAATAATAATAATAATAATAATAATAATAATAATAATAATGATAGTGGTTGATGGGGGCGCTCACCATCCACTCACTCATTGTAGTGCTGCTCTCGGGTCCTGCCCTTTCCTCTCTTCCTTCTTTCCATCCTTCCTCTTCTCTCTTTCTTTCCTTCATTCTTTCCATTTCCTTCTGCCTACAAGTGACTTTACACTCCCTCTTCTGTCTTTCTTTCCTTTATTCTTTCCTCTTACTTCTGCCTGTGGGTGACTCTACTGTACACTGAGTGACAAGCCAAATGGTTTCCTGTACACCAGGAAACCATTTACTACGCCGGGTGGTAACCATATAACCAAATTATGGCGCCTGGTGGTTCAGTGGGTAATTAAGGCTCTCCAGTCGGATTGAGCCTGTGTAGGTTTATATCCAAGGAGTGGTTGGGGTTTATTGCTCACGTAATGACACTCAGGGATGAGTGAAGCTGGTCACTCTCGTCTTAGATGTCAGGACCAACTTGCCTAGCCCCGGGTTCCTACTCTCCTCATGGGGCGATATAGCATTGGATGATGGATGGACGGAATAATAATAATATTAACCTCAACAAAACACACACAGTCATGTTGTCAATTCAGCGCATAAAGAAGACTTAGGGCAATATTTCAAGCCGTCTTTTCACTTACACATAACTAAGAGGCGGTAATAACTCCAGTATATTAAATAAAGTCTTACAACGTCTTTTAAACAGAGACAGTAATTAGTTAACCCCGAGAGGAGAAAACATACACAGTCGGACAATGAGTGGAAATAGTCATCAGCTGAGTACGGAGCCAGAGAGTATTAACCCCAATGACCTTAAATAGAGAGTCGTTATCAAAGTACCTAAACCAAAAATATTACTTACCACACACACACATAGTCGCTTAATTAAGTCAGCTTCTGGGTTAATGAAGACTGCGGGGCAACAATGAAGAACTGTTTAGAACTGCCTCTCTCATCCAGTCTTTTCATACAAGGACCCAGTTAAGTCGGACTCATTACAACTTCTGCTTCTGCTCGACCTTCTGTTTGTAGAGCAACTTCGTAATGAACTCTGGACGTACCTCCAAATGTTTGCTTATTGCCGGGTAAATTTGTAACACAGGTTCAGTTAAATAATTCATATTAAACCCTGAGAGTCACGAAAGTTCTCTCCAGCTGGAAAGGAGATGTAAAGATTGATTGGACTTTGCCATATGTGTTTGGATTGCCTTTTATAGAGTTTCTGATGTTAAGATACAGTAAAGAAAGGCTGAACAGATGCTAATCATGTTATTCCATCTCATCATCATTATACTGCCAATAAAATGAGACGGTATGATTATTTACCAAATGTCGAGTCACCTTACCGCACGACTGAGCTGTCAACTTTAGAGATTCCGATGAAATGTCAACATACAGTATAGGATGACACGGAGTCACTATTCATTACCCCAAATCAATACAGCCATCATGATAACACTAATTAGTGTCATTATTATAAACCAAATAGCGCATTAGCTTACTATACGACTGCCACTGACAGAGCTTCCGGTAAGATGACGTAGTAGATGGAAGCTGATTTACCAGCCGTTTTACGTTATCTTCGCATTATCGATCTTCTTAATCATCTCCAGCTTCATCCATACGTTTTTTTCAGTATCACGGTTGAAAAAAAAAAATGGATTGCAATTAACGTTTTCGACGATGACGTACGTGTGTGTGTGTGTGTGTGTGTGTGTGTGTGTGTGTGTGTGTGTGTGTGTGTGTGTGTGTGTGTGTGTGTGTGTGTGTGCTTTCTTCAAACTTATTTTTTTTCTTTTCCTTTTTTTTTTTAAACCTAGGACAGACGTTTTGAACTGGAGGAAATCAACATTAACTGCAATAACCAGTTCACTGCGGTAGGTTTCTTCTCAGCTGAATTTAATAGACGATGTAGCAATAATAAGCTAAAAACTAATGTCGTCGTAGTTGTTAAAAGATCTGTAGGGAGTGTAATGAGATTTTCCATTTTCCCAGAACTACATCGCCATCACTCAAGTCTTCTCATGGAAAAACTATGTACCAGGATACTGAACTTGTGTTTAAAGCGAGAGTTCAGCAGCTATATCTCTACAGTAAACGAAATATCAGCAGCACAATTCTTTCGTTGGAATAATTCACAGTACAGTAAAATCGAGACAATTTTTTTTAAGTGTGAAACATGTGCAAGATACAAGAGGATTATTGGGAACTTTTTCAGAAGTCGTCCTTCCCCAAACGGGATTGAGGCGTTTGGCAATAGATAGATAAATAGATAGATAGTCCTTCCTATTCCAGTGTGGTAAGCACACACATTTTATTAAGTTTAGGAGAGATAATTTTGACTGGCGGGAATAGTAAGTCTAACCAAGCAATAGACTGTGGTTATCAAAAATATTTTGATGCTTCTTGAACCTTCTTACAATGATGTTCTTTATTATCATATGCTTGCCACATCCAGAAAAATTCATCATCATATCTTCATTATATCATCAGCATCAGCATCACTTTTTATCTAACTAATGGGAAGACATTTCGTCCTGAAGTGTAACAGAAGGGTGTATCTAATTTCTCCATTTCGCCCTGTCTCTTCAAAACAAAACATAATCGTCAGGAGATATGTATGTAAAATGTATATCATCCTATTCAAGGGTCATTCAAGGCTGCATCTAACCCTCCCATTTCGAAAAGTTTCTACGACAGCTGAATAAAAAAAAAAAATGAAAAAATTAGACCAAAAACAAGACATCGTGGAAGCGACAGAAGTAACCGCTCTCTAAAACTCTCTCCAGTATCATCCCTGCCTCACTCCATCACATCCACGAGACTGTAAACAACCAAGTCCACCATTGTTTCTGTTATTTCCACCACCGCCATCTGCCCCTATCCGTCTCCGGCACGTCTAATAAAGCCATAATGAAGACAGTAAAGCCAGGCCAAGCGAACATGATGCGGCTCAAATCCTTCACTTCGACTGGCATGGAGGGCGTGTCTCTGTCAAGGGTTGTGGCTGGCGGATGGTGTTTTTCCACAACTATAGTCGGTTTATATTTATCTTACGGAACTGAGACACTGTCACAGTTTGAATACCAAGCCGTGGTTGTGTGAAGTTCGATGAACGATGGTTATGCGTTAGGAATGATTCTTCTTGCTGCCTAGTCAGATTTACCTCCATATCTGACTAGGCCTGACCATCAGATAAGCTTTAAAAGACTCACGAATCTTTAACAGGTGAGAACAAATGCGTTATGATGTTTACGGTATACCTTTCCTTCGCTGGTGTATAATTCTCTTGGCACTCTCACAGTCAAGTGGATCGAATTCATTACATTCCTCACAAACACACAATTTTCGTTTGTTATAAGCATTCTCAAAAAAACAGCCTCAGTAGGCCTATGTGTGATTTTTAATATGCAAGAAAAGAAAGAAAGAAAGAAAGAAACCAAGACTGAAAACCTAAAAAAAAAAAAGTGCTCTTCCTCCCCCCCCCCCAAGAAATCAATCAATCAAAGTAAAACAGAAGGGAACCAAAGGTCAAATTAATTCATTTCGAGGCGTATCGACACAGCGAATAAAAGACTGGAGATCATAGGCAGAAGGAAATGCAGGTTGTGGAGGAGTGTTCCAGTGTTCACTAATATTGCAAAAGGTGTCTCTTAAGCTAATTATGATTATCTGGTGGTGGCAAAAATAAACGACAAGAGACGTCGTGCTACCAAATGAGATAAAGTGGAATATATCCATCCCTTTACTGCCAGTTATTCTGCTGGCATGGGTCGACTGGGTAATATTCACTTGCAAGATGAATGGCTGTGTAAAGATGAGGGGGCTGAGGGAATGGAGGCCATTCTGCTAGAGGCTGGAGAGCTTTCTCCTGGAGGTTGGAGGTCATTCCACTAGAGGCTGAAGGTCATTCTGCCAGAATTACGAGGTTCTACTGCTCAGGGATGGTCATTCTGCTAGGGGCATTCAGTTAGAGATTAGTTGTGAATCTGCTGGCCTTTGTTCAATTCCAGTTCAACAGTTGCATTGGATGTGGTTGGAGGTCATCTAGCAAGCTCAGGTTTGATTTTTGTGAGTGTATTATGAGCTTGGTGAATGTGTGAGAAGGGGGTTCGATTTCGGCGATTAAGTATGAGTTCTACTGGCCAGGGTTCGATTCCAATGATTGGGTATGGACTCTACTCTTCGGATTCGAGTCCGGTAAGCCTAGGTTCTATTCCAGTAAGTGATTTATGGATTCTACTACCCAGAGTTCGATTCTGGTTAATGGTTTAAGAGCATCGTGGCAGCGAGAAGGGAGTGGGCCTAAGTTTGAGTACAGTGAGGGGCGTATGAGTTCATTTACACTGACTCCTACTCCGGGAAGCCTGGGTGTTATACCAGTGAGTAGATAATGAGGTCGACTACCCAGAGTTCGATACTGGGCAAGGGGTTGAGAGTTCAGTGGCAGCGTGAGGTTGAAGGTGAGGGAGAGACTGCTGGAACTCGTGGCTGGATTACGAGTTCTACTAGCCAGGGTTCTGCTCCCACTTATGGATTTTGAGTTCTACTAGTCAAAATTTTATTCCCGCTGATGAATTATGATTTCTATTAGCCGCACTTTGATTTCGGCAAATGGGTTGTTCATTCAGAGGCAGGGAGAGGTTGAGGGTGAAGGGGGAGGAGGGTGAATCTCCTGGCTCGAAAGTGCAAACAAACCTTGGGGGCTGGGTTATTAGATCTTTAATTCGTACACTAATGGGCTGTGAGTTCTACCAGCAACACTTCGATTATGAGTTAAGTGGCAGGTAGTGAGTGAGGACGGTAATGGTGAGGAGGAGGAAGGTGAAGCTTCTGGCGTCGAAGGTCAAACACACCTTTGCCAATGAATTATCAGCCCTACTAGCTCTGAGTAGATACTGGCCGATGGGTGATGAATTCTACCAGTTAGACTTCGATTCCCGCTAATGGGCTGTGTGTTCATCGGTAGGGAGAGGGTGAGGATGAGGATGGGTGAGGGTGAGGTGGGTGAAGCTCGTGGCCTCAAAGTGCAAACATACCTTGGCTCACACGGTGACAGCTCCTCCCCCACGACGCTCACCTGTGCTCATGCCAATATTTAGGTCGCGCCAGCTGCCCCGCCTGGCCTCCTCTTCCACCCCTCTCAAATGGCCTCTCTCTATCTTTCAGGCCTCTCTCTAATCTAAACTACCCCATCCTAGTCTAACCTAATTTAACCAAACTCTCATATCACTCCAGTCTCTCTCTCTCTCTCTCTCTCTCTCTCTCTCTCTCTCTCTAGCCTATCCTGACCTAAAGTAACCTAGCTAACCTTTCCATATACCTGCCTCTAACCTTACCTAAAAGAACCTAATTTTTACTAACCTAACCCTGCTATCACTCTCCCCTCTCTCTGGCCCATTTCTAACTTTAACCCAAACTGACCTAACCGAACCTTAACTAACCTTACCCACTCAAGTTGTCCCTCACTCCCCCTCTCCTCTTATACCTTAATTTGGCCTCAGCTCTTCAAAGTCCTGAATTTAGACCCCTTCGCCCCTTATGTCGCTATTCTCACCATGGCCTCTTCTACCTCACCATGGCCAAGGCTTCTTCGCGTACATAGATCTCTTTAGTAAGGCTTTTTTCTTTCTTTCCTTCTGAGCCCACTCTATGCTACTTTACTGTTATATAGCAATGCGCCTTTTTAACTGGAGCCACTTCTTTCTTAGTATGGCCATAACTCTGTAATGTACTTGAATTTCTTTACTGAGGTGATATTTAAAAAAAAACTCTTTTCAGTGTTTCACTCATGTTGCAACACGTCTCCCCTCCCCCCCTCTCTCTGTATGTGTGTGTGTGTGTGTGTGTGTGTGTGTGTGTGTGTGTGTGTGTGTGTGTGTGTGTGTGTGTGTGTGTGTGTGTGTGTGTGTGTGTGTGTGTGTGTGTGTGTGTGTGTGTGTGTGTGTGTGTGTGTGTGTGCGCACATTTCTTTGCTTGTGTGTGTGCGCACTTCTTTGCTTGTCCGTGTGTGACAGGCTTCCCTTTCAGATTTTTCATGTCCAAGACAAAACCCCTTTTTAAAAACAAACATTTCCACCTAACTCTAAAAGCTAATGGACGGACACGCCTCAGATTCTCCTCATCCCCGGCCAGGCATAAGTACGAAGCCAATCAGCCGTAACAGCAGAGAGGCGAGGCGAGAAGGACAGTGACGGACAGTACGTGGGCTTGCCGTCCATCACAACGCCAGATTACGGGCGGGAAAGTGAACAGCAGAACCACGTCGAAGGTAAAGAGAGATGGGGCTGGGGGAAAGGTGAGGGGGAGAGGAAGGGATGGTGGTAGACGGGGATAGGGCAGGAGGAGTGGTATGGGAGGGGATGGAAATAAAGAGGGTTGCGATGGGGAGAAGGGAGTTGTGAGGGTTGGGAGATACTCGTAGACGCATAATGGGATGGGGTATGGGAGAGAGGTTTCGAAGGTTGGGAGATGAGGGGTGGAGGTAGAGAGGAGGGGGATTGGAGGGAGAAGGATGGGAGAGATGGGAGAAAAAGGGACAAAAGTAGAATGAAGGGAGGCGGTAGGAGAGAGTAAGAGGTGAAGTGCATTAGAGGGAAGAGGGGGTGGTGTTGTTTGGGTAGGGGTAGATAGGAGTAAATGGTGGGAGTTCAGGGAGGAGTGGTTAGGAGATGGTTAGTGAGAGGAGAGAAAGAGACGGAGGAATAGGAGGCAGGGGAAAACCAATGAGTAAAGGTAGGAGGGATTAGAAGGAGGACAAGAAGGTAAATGGAAGAAGGGGATGAAGTGAAGGAAGGTGGGAAGAAGGAAGGGACGCAGACTTAGGAGAGAGTTAGGGATTGGATGACAAAAAAATAGGAAATAAACGGATGAGGGAATGGGGACAGTAATAGGAGAATGGATAGGAGAAGCGGAAGGGGGAGAACGAAAGAGTAGGAATAGGACGAGGAGATAAAGGATGGAGGAGGAGGGGGAGGTCGGATGCGAGGAAGGGATGGAGAGAGGACGAGAGGATGGAGGTAAGAAGGGGAGGGGGTTAGAGATAAGTGGAGGGGATGGAGAGTGGGGTGGGGGGAGGGAGCTTTCTGGCTAATGACGAAAGGCAGGGCAGCTTGATCCCTCTCCAACACTCCACTCTGCCTCGCTTACTCCCTCTCATTTACTCTCTCCTTCAATTCCACGGCATCACTTACTCATTCCGCTAGCTTACCCATTCCACTAAGCGCTCTTCTCTGTCTCTCTCTTTCTGTGTCTTTTCCATCCACTGTCTCTATGTTTGTCTGGTTCTGTTTCTGTTTGTGCTTGTCTCTCTGCGTCTCTCATTCATCCCTCTCTCTCTATCTGCCTGCTTCTGTCACTTTCCTTGTCTCTGCCTGTCTCAATCTCCCTGTGTTCCTGCCTCCCTCACTCCCTCTTATTTGCTCTCTCCTTCAATTTCCCGTCATCACGTATTCACTCCGCGTATTTACTCTTTCGCTAAGCTCTCTTCCATGTACTTGTGTCTTTTTTGTGTGTATTTGTGTCAGCCTTTGTCTTTATCTACGTCTGTGTCTGTTTGTATTTGTCTTTGCATCTATCTGTCTTTGTATCTCTCTCTGTGTATGCACCTGTCTTTGGATGTGAATGTCTCGGTGTCTGTTCCTCTATGTCTATCTGTCTGTTCTTTCCCCATCCGTCTCCATCTTTCTCTATCTTTCTGTCTCGTTCACCGCCTCTCATTTACACTCCATCCTTCATTCCCGTAGACCCACTCTTCCACTGCGTTCTTTTCCCTGTCTTTGTGTTTCTTTGCCTCTGTGTCTGTGTCTGTCTCTGCCATTCTACCTCTTTGTCTGTCCATCTGTGTCTTTGTATGTAACCGTCTCTGTTTCTTCTAAATCTGGCTCCGTTTCTGACTCTTAGTGCCTGTCTCTATCTCTTTCTGTACCTCTCTATCTCTCTGTCTTGCTCTCTCCCTCTCATTTGCCCCCTCCCTTCACCCCTGCAGCGTTACCTACTCATTTCGCATACTTACCCTTCCACTAAGTTCTCTTTCCTGTCTTCGTGTTTCTCCGCCTTTGTCTCTGTGCCTGTCTCCATCTGTGTCTGTCTTTCTCTGTGTGTATCCGTTTGTGTCTCTCCTGTTGACTGTCTCTGTCTTTCTGTCTTTATACCTCTCTCTCTCTCTCTCTCTCTCTCTCTCTCTCTCTCTCTCTCTCTCTCTCTCTCTCTCTCTCTCTCTCTCTCTCTCTCTCTCTCTCCATTTCAGCAAAATAACTTACTCATTCCACTTACCCTTCCACTAAGTTCTCTCCTCTGCCTCTGCTCTTCTCTTTCTCTGCCTCTGCCTGTGTGTTTCTCTTTCTCTGTCTTTGCCTGTGTGTTTCTCTGCCTCTGCCTCTGTGTTTCTCTGTTTCTGCCTTTGTGACTGTGTCTGTCTTTGTCATTCTGTTCATGTCTCGTTGTCCCACTCTATGTCTTTGTATGTCTCCGTCTCTGTCTGCTGGGGTTATGTCTCTGTTTATCTCTGCATCGTTCTCTGTTTACTTCTGTGTCTCTGCCCCGCTTCCTCCCATTCATTTACTTGCTTCTCCATTTGACATACAAAATTTCTTATGTTTCTGTTTTTGTTTGTTTCTTTCTTTTTCCAAACACTTTTCTGCTTGGTGGCATTCCATTATTTCTTCTCCAGTTCACTTTAAACCTGGCACAATTGTTCCTTTTGGGCAAATACCCCCAGACAACTTATTTCATTTTCGTTTTAGGTCTTTTAAAGTGCTCTAAGAAGCCAAAGGCCAAACCATACAAGCACACAAATTTGGGGACCTTATGCTCATGTATGTTCACTGATTCTCATGGCAATAAGCACAGGGGTATTTCAGTGCACAATCGCTGAGTGGAGACCATCCTGCATTCCCCTGGGAGTGCTGGCAGTCGTTTAATTTCAGAAGCATCATTCAGTTCTCTTCCCTGTCTGTGTCTGTGTCTGTTCTTGTATCTGTATATTCTCTCTCTCTCTCTCTCTCTCTCTCTCTCTCTCTCTCTCTCTCTCTCTCTCTCTCTCTCTCTCCTAACCTGCCTCACTACAGAATCCTCCTTTATCGCCTCCCCACACATTGTCTCGCTCATTTAATCCTTAAATACTGTATCTCTCTCTCTTTCTCTCTCTCTCTCTCTCTCTCTCTCTCTCTCTCTCTCTCTCTCTCTCTCTCTCTCTCTCCCAGGTCATATTTCATTACCTAACTTCTCCTTCATTACGCGAGCCCTTCCTCATTTCCTCACTTTTCCCTCATTTCCTCAACGCCATCACCTCATATTTCCACGTCTCATTTGCTACCTCTTTTCTCCCTCCTTCCCTAGCATTCTTCACCTCATTTCCTCCCTTGTGCCTCATTTCCTACATTCATTTCCTTACGTATCCCTCATTTCTTCACTACTCCCTTACTTTCTCCACTGTTCCTTCTTTCCTCACTTCTCAATCGTGTCTCCCTTTATATCCTCACAACTCCTTCACTTCCTGGCTTCTACTTCATTTCCTCAATTTTTCATCATTCTTCGCTTCCCTCTTGTTTCCTCACTTCCTCAGTCCCTCATTTATTTTTTCTCTTACCCAACTCGTCCTGTTTTCTTATGGTTCTATTTTCCCTGTTCTCCCTTTCCTCACACACTTCTTCACTTCACTTCAAGCACCTCATTTCTCAGGCACCTCATATTCTAAGTACTTCATATCCCAGACAGTTCGTATCATAAGCACACATTTCCCAAGACTCTCAGTTCATCTCTTTTCCCAACACCTCACTTCTCAGACACCTCATTTCTCAAGCATCTCATTTCCCAGTCACCTTTCCTCGCGTTCATTCTTCCCTCGCGTTTCTTTACCTCATATCTCAGCATCTTCTTCCCTAGGTATTTCATTTTTGAGGCGCTTCATTTCCCAAACACCTCGTTTCCTCACCAGCTTGCCTTACAAGACTCATTTTTCTCTGTACTTGCTCACCAGTCACTTCCTTCCCCCACCCCTCACTATCTAATCGCTCACCACTCGCCTCCTCCTCTCTCATCCCCTCCTCCCCCACCCCCATGTCCCCCACCTCTTCCTCCTCCCCTACCCCCTGCCCCGTCACCCCCCGCGGGCCACACCCTCATTCCTGACATATAAGTAAGTACTCAGCGGGGGATTTCCACGAATAGGGATTTTAGTGGAAACTTGTGAGAAAGTAATCCCTCATCACACTTCCTGCCTTTACTAGACCGAAAATAAAATCATGTCTTTGATGAAATACATACATATATTGTATCTCTCTCTCTCTCTCTCTCTCTCTCTCTCTCTCTCTCTCTCTCTCTCTCTCTCTCTCTCTCTCTATTCATCAGGTGAAGAGATTTATCTTTTCAAGCACACTGAACTTTCCCTTGACGTCTGCAAACTTGCCGCAGTTTCTGAACGCTGAAGATTAAGCAGTGCTTTGACTGGTATTTCTGCGTTGTTTAAAAATTGTTTTATACAAGACGTGAACATAGTTACTTTTCCTGTCTAATTTCTCTTTTGTCTCGCTATTTGTGTGTCTGGTAAACACACGATGTTTTAATTATCTACTTGGGTACTAAATATATATACGTTATACTTTATGGATGTATCTTCCGCTCTGCCATGGCATCAGTATCAAGCTGTCATTTTGCCTGTAGCCTGTTGTGATGTTGGTACTGTGTGTATGTGGCGTAACGGCCGGCTTGCACATAGCTGACATCGGTGGGCAGCTCTATTATACACGTTTAGTAAGCATTAATGGAGATAACAATAGGATGAGTATATTATGGGTGAACCGTGGCAGCTGCGGTAGTGCCATATCTCGTTCGTTGAACCAAGACCCAGGTGGCTAAAGTTAAAGGCAGTGTACCTCAAGTTTACTCATCAGTTACGTGTACCCTCGCACACCTTAGCCACTCCCTTTAGCTGTTGCCTTCCCTCACAGTAGAAAATGATGTCAGTTAATATATAGTAGGTTTCCTGCAGTCATAGTAATAAATCATACAAAGAGCTAAGTAACACAACAGTAATAATGAAAATATCTGTGGCAGCAGCAGTAATAGTTATAGCAAATAATAATAATAATAATAATATTAATAATAATAATAATAATAATAATTTTTAGAGGGCAGTGTGGACCACCATATCCATTTGCTGCCATTAGGTGACTCTATGACTATGATAATCTCTTTTTCTCCTTTCACACTTCCCTATAAAATGTCCACGCCAGTTTTTCTATACTGCGTGGTGTTCTTTCTGACTTTTTCCTGCCGGCTTCGGCTGGAGAGTTCGGAAGGCGAGGGAAAGCCTTCTTCTTTGCTATCCTTATCTCATTCTGGTAGTTCAGTTACTCTTCTAGGAGCTGCCTAGCATGGGACAACCGGCCTACTGCAGGTATCCTCTCTTCTTGTGTTCTTATGTTCTACATTTAGTGGCAAGCTAAATACTTTCGTGTATCCCAGGAAACTAATATGCTGAGTGGTAACGACAAAACCAATACATGGACGCCTGGTGGTCTAGTGGGTTCGGTCTAAGTGGGTTCGGTCTGAGTAGGTTCTGTCCAGTGGGTTTGGTCTGGTAGGTTCGGTCTAGTGGGTTAGTCTAGTGGGTTCGGGCTAGTGACTTCGGTCTAGGGGATGGCTGGGGTTTAGTGTTCACATCATGGCACTCTGGCGCATGTGACACGTCATCCTTGCCTCAGATGTCTGGAAGAAACTAGCCAACAGCCCCTGGTCCCTACACTGGAGAGAAGATTCATGAGGGAAACTTATTAACGAAGAATCCCGCGAAGCCAAGGGTTGCCTCTGCCTCGTTTGATTAAGTCCTTCAGTAAGGTGAGTACGATGATGTTATGCATTTTTCTTTTCAATTTCAAACGATTTTATTTAACCTTGGCAAGGCTTCTCGTACTGAAGGGGATAAAAGGGTTGTATGCAACACTTCTCTTTTATTTAGAGATAGCAAGAATAAATTAAGAAAAAAAATAATTGAAGTACTTGAGTTAAAACTAAAATAATACTTAAAATCTCCATATTTCAATTGCCATGGATCAAAATTACTGTCCGCACGACCTGAAATACCCGTCAGTTGTGTATAACCCCCTAAGAGGTGGAAGGTTTGGGTTGGGTGTGCTTCCTGGTGGGCGGGATGAAGATGCGGGTGGACAGTGAGTGAGGGCGTGCAATGAAGTTAAGAGGCGGGTGTGTAGTGAGTGAGGGCGCGCAGTGAGGTTAAGAGGCGGGTGTGTAGTGAGTGAGGGCGTGCACATGTGAGTGGAGGAGATTAACATGCGGGCAAGAGAGGGAGGGGAATAAGAGGAGCGAAGGGTGCCAGGCCTCCCGTTGTGGCCAGGCAAAATGAAAGAGGACACAATGCAATATGGTACACGCATGCATTAATTTACACACACACACACACACACACACACACACACACACACACACACACACACACACACACACACACACACACACACGCACGCACGCACGCACGCACGCACGCGCGCGCGCAATTCAAGCCGCAGAGGAAAGTCTGAAGAACCTGAATACCAAGGGACAGTGATGAAAGTTGACCACCAAGAGCTAAAAGAATTTCATTATCACAGAAGAGGAAGAGGACAGTGGCTGACCTTGAACTAAAGGAACAGTGTTATCTAACCTGTATCTCCATAACAAAAGAGCATTTCATCTCATCCCATCCTTATATAGAAAAAAGATCAGGAAGAGCATTTCATGAGATTAGGTACCAAAAGTTGTATTAACTTTTTTTTTTTTTTTTTTTTTTTTTTTGACGGCATACTGCAAAAAACACCTAAAAATGGCTTCACTGACTAACAACGCAGATAAGTGTAATAAAGGTTCAAAAAGAATCAAATTGGGCTATTCTGGACTTGTAATAAAAAATAGGCATTGTGTTGTGAGAGCGAGGCCTCAACACCGAAGAAAGAGAATTCCCCTTCAGTGTGGAACGTGTGTGGAACTGTGTGCGGGGGATTGAGGAGCGTGAGCAGGGGATTGGACTGCTGCAGGGTGGGGAAGGGGATGGGAGGGGAAGTGGGACATGGGAAGGGGAGTTAGGAAGGGAGAGGTGGAGGATGGGAGGGTTGGTGAGGGGAAGTGGGACATGGAAAATGGTGATAGGAGGAAAGGGGACGGGAGGAGTGAGGCAGGAAAGAGGAGGTGGAGAGGAGGAGAGGGAAGAAGATGTGGGGGATGGGAGGGGAGATGGAAAGGGGAGACTGCAAGAGATGATTGGAGAGGTAGGAACTGGAGTGAAGTGAAGGTGGAGTCTGGGTGTGTGGGTGGAAAAGGTGGTGGAGATGGGAGGGAAGGAGTGTGTAAGAAGGGGATGGAAGTGGGAAATTGGAAGAGGAAATGGGAGGAAAGGGGAAGGAATAGGAGGAGAGTGTAGGTGGAGTTTGGGAGAGGAGGTGCGGGTGGAATGGAATGTGGGGGATAGGAGAGGAGGACTGGGAAATGGAGAGGACTGGAAGATGGGAAGATAGCTGGTGGATGGGATGGTAGATGAGAAGGTTTGAGAAAGTGGGGACTGTATGGGATGGAAGAGAAAGAGAAGGGGAGGGAGGGAGGAAAATTCATGAAAAGGAGGAATATGTTGGGAGGGAAGGAGACGTGGAGAAACGTGAGGTAAAGAGTGGGAAGGGAAGTAATGGGGGTTGATAATAGGGATTGGTGTATACTCGTATACTCGTATGGGAGGAAAATAGACAAGTTAGTAATAGTAAGAGATAGACTCCTTACTTAATGACCACCATTTTCTGTAGCCCTCCCTCCTTTACCACTGCTAGTAAAATATACAGTACCTATACACTCCATCAACCCACTACAAATAAAATAAATGACCAAGGAATAATACTGGAGCTCGCTAGCAGTCAGGTATAGTGTAGTTTTTAAATGAACACAATTTGATGTAGCCCTCCTTCTTCAATAACTTCTTATGCAATACACATACTGTAAATCAAACGAATGATAGAAATAATATTAAGGGGAAAACTAATAGTAAAGAGAACAACTAATCTATAAATGAGCACAATTTTCCCAACCCCTCATTTTTCAATCACTGCTAATACAATCTACAATACCAATCCACTCATTAACAGATTATTAATAAAGAAACATCCCGGGAATAATATTAGGCTAAACGGAATTATAAAGTAAGCACATTGTTCTTGTTATACATGAACACAGTTATCCCAAACCTTCCCACTTTTGTCACCACTAATACATACAATACGGCACCTATCCCCTCCAGTAACATCAGATAAGTAAAATAAATGGCCCAAGAATAACATTAGGCTACATGACTTCATAAAGCGAGGACATTTTTCTTGTAATACATGAACACAGTTTTCTCTAGCCTTCCCTATTCTGTCAGTACCAATACTTCCAATACACAGAGCCTATCCATTCCATTAATATATTCGATAAATGAAATAAATGGCCCAGGAATAATATTAAGCTATACGGCTTCATAAACTGAGGACATTATTCTTGCGATAGCGTCGGGCTGGTGATGACTGTGCCAAGACTGAATGGTGAGCGTACAATATATTAGTCTCCCCCTTGTCACTCTTGCTATTTACTCTCCTCCCAACCTTGCTGCTGCTTTGCTGGCGTATGTGAATTAATATAATATACAGGGGAGTATTGGGTGGATTTGTATATAACGTCCTAAGCATTGTATACGTGGCCGTCATCATCATCGTCATCATCACCATCCTCATCCACATCATTATTATTATTGTCGTCACCATCCTCCTCCTCCTCCTCCTCCTCTCCTCCTCATTATTATCATCATCATCATCATCATCATCATCAGTATCATCCAACTCATATATCCCAGTAATAAATGGGTTGTAAATAAGTAGATAAATAAATAAACAAAAATAAACAAACACCTATAAATCTATTAGGGTAAAAACAGTTCATCAGAAAAATTTTACTTTTACATGTGACCTTTAGATATTCAGTATTTAAAAAAGAAATTATTAATGTTATAAATTCTTAGGACATGCTTGGTAATAAATCATCGACGAATAACTGGGATCCTTTTTCTGTTAATATTACAAACCAGTATTTCAAAAGCACAAAAAAGAAGAATATGGATGGGGTTATAAAAGAGATACAAGGTAGGCCAGTGGATGTTGGAGCGACCCTAATGACAGAGGGCAGCATTTGGAAACTCCCTGTACTGTTGCTTGCAGATGATACTGTGTTGTTAAGTAAAGACGAAAGTGAGCTGCAAGGCTTGGTGGATGAGTTTAGTGTGTAAGAAACGGAATCTAAAGGTGAATGTAGAGAAGAGTAAAGTTATGGTCTTCGAGAGAAGGCAGGGAATGTACAGTGAGGTTGGATGAGGAGGAAATGGAAATGTGAGAGCGTTTAAGTACATGGGTAGTGTGATGAGTAAGGATGGAAGTTTAGAGGGTGAAGTGCTCGAAAGGGTATAACGAAGAAGAAAGGTTGCCGATTCCTTGAAAGCAGTGATAAGAAACTGAGAAATGAGCATGGGAGTGAAGAAGTTGCTACATGACAGTATTGTGATACCAGCTTTAACGTATAGAAGTGAAGCTTGAACCTTGCTGGAGGGACAGAAGTCAAGAGTGAGAGCAGTGGAAATGAGTTATTTGAGAGGAGCCTGTGGAGTCACATGGCGAGATAGACTGACAAATGAGGATGTGAAGGAGCGTTGTGGTGTGGATATGGATGTGATAGGAAGCATTAGGAGAAACACATTGAGGTGGCTTGGCCATGTGGAGAGGATGGAGCGTGAGAGACTGGCAAGGAGAGTGTATGTGAGTGAGGTGGAGGGGGGGAGAGGGAAGGGGAGGCCAAGGATGAGATAGAGGGATGGAGAGGAGAAGTATATGAGAGAGGGGGTTGTCAGCTGGACGCAAGGCAGTGAAATGGCGGGGGACAGAGCGACATGGTGGCGATGTGTTTGTGGTCACCCTTTATGGGATTAAGGCTTCCGGCAATGGAAAGATAGAAAAAAAAAAAAAAAAAAAGATTTCCTGCATTTTCCTGCCACCCATTCTCTTCTCTTTTAACTATGAATCAGTCACGCTACACAGACCATTAACAACTTGATGAAACATGGCAGTAAAGAACAAAGTATCATCTCATTTCTGTCTGATCTACAAGGGACTGATGGATCATATTGAGAACCTCGTATCCAAAGGTGAGGGGCCATGAACCGGGAGGGATATCGCTGGAATGGAGTAGGGAATGAAATGGAATGGGGAATGAAGGAGGATGGGGAATAAAACAGAATGGGACATGAAACAGGCTGAGGTATAGAATGGTATGGGGAATGAAGTAGAAAATGGACTGAAATTGGCAATGGAATAAGAAGTGAAAAGGAACTAGTAATGTAATAGGGAAAGTGAGGAATTTATAAGCATTATAAGAATGTTTTCCGTATTAATTTGGCACAGTACAGCAGTGACATAAAAGTGACAGAAGAAGAGACATAAACGAGCGTAGAGAGAAAGGTGAAAGAACAAATCGAGATTTCGATGGCTGTGTTATGTAATGAAGCTTTAGTGTCTCGTGTGTGTGTGTGTGTGTGTGTGTGTGTGTGTGTGTGTGTGTGTGTGTGTGTGTGTGTGTGTGTGTGTGTGTGTGTGTGTGTGTGTGTTGCGCACGCGATGTGAGAGAGGTGAGTGAGTGGTATAAGTGATGGGATTAAGGTAACAATGTATATACCGAGGATTTACATACATACTACATGTGAATTGCTTTATACAGATGTGACAATGGAGAGACAAAGCAGGGTGTGTGTGTGTGTGTGTGTGTGTGTGTGTGTGTGTGTGTGTGTGTGTGTGTGTGTGTGTGTGTGTGTGTGTGTGTGTGTGTGTGTGTGTGTGTGTGTGTGTGTGTGTGTGTGTGTGTGTGTGTGTGTGTGTGTGTGTGTGTGTGTGTGTGTGTGTGTGTGTGTGTGTGTGTGTGTGTGTGTGTGTGTGTGTGTGTGTGTGTGTGTGTGTGTGTGTGTGTGTGTGTGTGTGTGTGTGTGTGTGTGTCAGTAAGGTGGAGGGAAGAAGTTGGAAGAGTGATATAAGGGATAAGGGATGAGGTTAAGGTAGCTTTGTATACACCAAGAATTTGCATTTAAACAACATGCAAATTCCTCAATAAAAATATGACAATGTAGACGCGAGGTAGAGGCAGAACGAGGAGGGGGGGATGTCGGGGTGGAGGGAGATTGGTGGGGGTGTGGGGGTGGATGGGGTGAGGAAGGGAGGGCGTGTGAGTGGTATAGCAGGCCCTGTGGACGTGATCAAGATAACAGTAATAGGTTTGGGCCCCCGCGCCTCCGGAAACACCCGGGGGCCTCCTTGCATTAAGATAAGCCTGGGTTAGAGCATTACCTATACATCCACAAAGCTTCCTTCGTTTTATGTGCGTGGGCGTAATCTCTTTCCTGACATATTTATTCTAGCAAGATCTTCCTTTCTAATCAGGTCATGATAAATACATCTAGACGTTTAGGGAACAGTAACTGCTAGTATTACGCAGAGGGAGTCACGATTGATAGTTCCTTTACACAAAGAGGACTTCGAATTTACGCAATCTGTCATGAAACCGGGTCAAGAATAACAGAACTTTCAGGCAGCAGGAACATCAAATGACAAGTAAGAGCAGTAGAATTTTTACGCATCTAGGGGTTCGAACTGCCGTTGTCAGATTCCATCCCATTTGATTATATTGATTACTTTTAAAGGCTCACTAATTTTGAAGTAGTTTCGAACGAAGATAAGGGAAAACTGACCTTATTTTGTAAAATGGAGAAGCAGAATATCGATCCACCTTCTCGTCGAGCAGTTATGAAACTCTAACACAATGTTTCGAAAGTTTACTTGGTTCGTAAGATTGCATTACGTCGTCTGCTTAAATCTGAACTGGAGAAGTGAGATGCACTCCCAAAATTTTGACGATGATTTCTGAAGTACTTGACGATGATGGAGCGTATTTGTCCTTACTATATAATTGCTGATTGCATTCTGTCGTATGGGATGCAGGCTAACCGTACGAAATAACCGCAAATGTTCCATAAATGACCTTCAAACATTAGAGATTTGCACTCCACTTTGTGATTTCAGGTTTAGGTACACAGCCTTTAGTTTCAAAAATCAGTATTTTGTATCGATTTGTCGCTGTGAAGTGTATCGATATTTTTGTCCGCAACTGTACATTAGGTATACGCGGATCTACAAATATGTATTAACTGGGAGACAGTCTTGTAATTGGGGGCTTATGTACGACTAGACCTGTTGCCAAGCTTCTCGCTAAAAGTTATCATGAGTAATGGTTTCCGGGAAGAATCTGTAATACCTAAACGTCTTTCTTTATTTATTATTTCCGCGTATTGTTATCACTCATGTCTGCCCTCCACTTCTCTCCAACCCCACTCTCCAGCATTCTTCCCCTCCTTGCCCACTACGCACCCTCCCTAGAACTCACATACCTCTTACATTACCTCCCCCCATATCTCCTTCCTCACATGCCCCATGCTTTCTCCCCCGTTCCTCCCTCTCTATGCCCTTCAGATCCCTCTTAACTTCCTCTTTTTTCCCCGGAATTTTCACATCCTTATCTAACCTTCCCGTCTCCCTCTCGTCTTTTACATCTTTCTTACCTTCCCTCCCCTCCACCTTATCCTATCTCTCATATCCCTCATACCCCCTCTCTTCCCTTCTACCCACTTCCTGGCCTCTCACATCCCTCTTACCCCATCCATCACACCCCATCCTTACCACCAAGTCTTTCCTAGCCTCACATCCCTCTTACCACACCTATCCCCCCTATCTGGCCGGTTACATTCCTCTTCCCTTGCCTTTTTACTCCGCCCACCCTCACCCCTTACATCTCTATCATACGTCCCTCCTCCATCTTACCTTACCTAACCCCCTCCCCCCCCAGCACCCTACATACCATCGTGAGCGTGGCATGTGCTCATCATACTCTCTTGACGACCTTGCCAAAATGCCAGAGTGGCCGCAGTCATCGCCTATATTAAACCACGAGTCGAATGTCGCTCCGGCCCGAGCTGAAGAGAGGGAGGGAGGTGGGGAGAAGGACACAGGCAGAAGAAAGACAGAGGGTTGATACATGTAAAATGAGAGTGGGAGTGAGTGGGTACAGGCAAAGTTAAGGTGGAAGAGGGTGGATACAGGTAGAATTTAGGTGGGAGGTAGGTACAGGTAGAATGGGAGGGAAAGTGACGAGGAGCAGTTGGATACAAGCAGAGCGGAGGGGACTGGGTGGGAAAAAAGAGTTGATGGAGGTAGGATTGAGGGGAAAGGGAGGAAGGAAAGATTGTAGTAATTGTGAAAAGTGGAATAATTTCTGGGGAAGAGATGATTACAGTAAGTGAGGGAAGTGTGGAACGATTAGAGAATATTAGTGAAATGAGGAGGGGAAGGGAGGAGAGATCTTTTAAGGGGAAAGAACGATTATAAGAAGCATCAGCCGACTGTATGATTTGCAAGAGGGCTGCAGGAACGGTAAGGAGATTAGAGGAGACAGGAAGGGGATCTGTAAAACGAAAGAGATGAATGTGAAAGATACGAGACGGGCTTTTATTTTTTATTTTTTGCAAAGGGAGGTGATGATTGTAGGAGTTATTAGGAGATTGTATGAGACATGAGAGGATTCAAGAAGACAGGAAGAAGGAGAGTATGAACTTAACAGGGAAAGGCATTGCTTTGAAGAACGGGTAGGAGGGAGTGAGGAATGTTTTCATAGGGAGAAATTATTGTAAGAAATGTAGGACGACTGTAAAAAAGATAAGAGAATTAGAAAAAAAACAGGAATGGGATCTGCAGAAGGGAAGTGACTATGGAAGCACTTGGGGTGAGGGAGGGAGATAATTTCAGAGATGATTCCTAGAAGTATTGGTCGATTATAGGAAGCGTTAGAGTGTCAATGAAGACGTGGGGTATCTATATAATCGAAGTGACGATTGCAGACATTGAGAGGAAGATTTTTTTAAAGCAGACATAGTGATCGTAAGAAGTGTTGGAGAACTGCAGGAAAAATAGGAGAAGTAGTACGAGTAAATACACGATGAAAATGAGAGGAACAGAACGACAGGAATAGCAAGGCGGCAGGGAGGAGTCATTTTTTCAGGGGCAAGATCAGTTGGAAAAGCAGGGGGATCTTTTTCAGGGAAAGGAAGCACTGTATGAGGTGCTGACACGATTAAAACACAGGCACTATCTGACATACGTAAAGTTAAATATACCGTACTCTAGATTGAAAAACTACCTTTGCACTTTAAAAGCGAAAGAAAAAAAAGAAAATGTTCCGGGATCACTTTTAATTAATGTATGCCTTCTCTTACCATCAACACGCCATCACACACAAAATTAACACATCAAAAGCGAAGTCTTATTTAGAACTACAGTATATGCTTCAGGAAGAAGACGTGAAGAGCAGCAACGTGAACTAAGAAACCATCGATCATCAGTATAATTGACTGATTGATTACACTTCAAAGTCCTGGCAGCGTAACATCAAAGGTCATTGTCGCCGGGGAAAAAAAAAAAATCATTTGAACCATCACAGCAAGTACAAATATCGAAGTAACCCTATAAAGCAACACACAATAACACTATAGCAGATTGAGGAAGCTCATCAGTGTAAGGATTTCCTACTTCGATCGACCGTAAATTATGTATATCTTTGTGGACGGTTACAAAGGGTAGTTACAGCTTTTCTCGGATCGCACAGGGGCACACTTGGATACAGGCAGAAGACAAAAGAAAAGAGAGGGAAAGAGAACGGGAAGGAAATTCCAATGTTTAGGAATTCAGTGAGAGAGGAAGATATGTTTTATATGTATGATAAGGCAAGAATAAGCGGCAGAAGAAAATGATGATGATGGTGATGATGATAATGATGACGATTATAATGATGTTCACGACGGAGACGACGATGATGATGATGAAGACAATGATGATGATGAAAAAGAAAAATTAAATAAAAGCATAGGGGATAAAATCTGCTGAGACTCCACTGCTGAGGAATGCACTGTGAGATGAGGAAGGAATCTGACAGTGGCAGTAGATGGTAAAAGTGACTATTGATGATGATGATGATGATGATGATGATGATGATGGGGAAGATATATGGGACTGACGACATGGTAGGACAGACAGATTATGATGATGATGATGATGGTATATGACAATGATGCTGACGATGGCTATGTAGCGAATGAAATGTTTAAAACTGACGACAGAAAGTCAGTTCACATATGCTGGGAAATTCCACAAATGAGGAAAAAGAAAGAAGAGATTTTCATAACCGTGAGAAGGCAAAAGTAAATGGCATGACAAGGACGACAACAACGACAGTGATGATGACGATGATGGTGATGGTGATGATGATGATTGCATTAAGGAAAAAAGAGATAAAAAAGAGAGAGTGAGCGAATGAGATATAAATAAAGGAAAGAATGAGATATAAATAAAGGAAATTCCCCAGCAGTCAAAGAAAGTGAGAAGGAAGAGGAACACGTTTTATGGTGTGAGAAAGCAGAGTAAATGTTGGGAGTGAGTGATGATAATGTCAAGGGTACGAGAGAGAGAGAGAGAGAGTATACGAGTATACTGTAAGCAAGAAAACTGAGAAGGAGAAGTGAAATATTTTCCTGGTGTGAGGAGTCAAGAGTAAAAGGCAGGAGTTACTGATGATGACGATGCTGGGGGAAAAATAAACAGGAAAAAGGGAAAAACTGGCACAAGCCTCAAAATTAAGCCAGAAACAGGAATCCGCCATTTACCAGTATGAAAAGAGGAAAGGAAATGGTGAGAATGAGAGATGAAGGCGATAGAAAGGTATAAAAATTAAGAGAAAGAGAAGAACTTGTATAAGTCGCACGATTAAACACCAGAGGAGAAAAAAAAAAACAAATCTGCCTTTTACGAGTGTGAGTATAGGGAATAGGAAAAGGTAAGCATGATTAATGAAGGCGACTGAAGGGGAAAGTATTACCCAGAAAGGAGAGACAGTAGGATATAAGACAGAAAAACATATACATGAGGAAATGCGAGAAGAAGAATCAGTGTTTTGATGATGTGAAGAAGCAAAAGGAAATGGTAAGGAGCGATGGATGAACACGGTGGAAACAAAAAAATAAAAACAAGAAAAAGAGAAAATGATACGACACAATAATATGCACCGGATGCAAAGCGATAAAGATATGTGTGGGGAAGCAGAAGGATACCGCGAAAATAGTGGATAAATGTGAGAATTGAAGAGAGAGAGAGAGAGAGAGAGAGAAAGACGGGGGGGGGGGAGGCTTTACCAGCGTGTGAGGAAGCAGGAATAAATGGTAGGAAACTGAACCCCCCTTGTTGTGTGTGTGTGTGTGTGTGTGTGTGTGTGTGTGTGTGTGTGTGTGTGTGTGTGTGTGTGTGTGTGTGTGTGTGTGTGTGTGTGTGTGTGTGAGACCCTTGCTGCAACATATTCAATGTCAGAGGGGTAGTATGTGAAGTATGTGTGTGTGTGTGTGTGTGTGTGTGTGTGTGTGTGTGTGTGTGTGTGTGTGTGTGTGTGTGTGTGTGTGTGTGTGTGTGTGTGTGTGTGTGTGTGTGTGTGTGTGTGTGTGTGTGTGTGTGTGTCGCCCTTGTTGAGATGAATATTCATTGCCAGAATTATAGAATGTGCGCTATGTGCGTTCGTGCGTTCATTCATGTGTGGGTATGTGTATATTTGTGTGTGTGTGTTTCAGATGTGAGTGTTCGTGTGTGAGAGGGTGTGCCTGAATGTCTTTTATAGTGCTCTTGTACGTTTCCATTGGTGTGTGTGTGTGTGTGTGTGTGTGTGTGTGTGTGTGTGTGTGTGTGTGTGTGTGTGTGTGTGTGTGTGTGTGTGTGTGTGTGTGTGTGTGTGTGTGTGTGTGTGTGTGTGTGTGTGTGTGTGTGTGTGTGTGTGTGTGTGTGTGTATTATATGTGTGCGTGTGTCTGTATGCATACGCCTTTGTCTGCGTATGAATTTATGTACGTATGTGTGTGTGAGCCCACGCCTGGCAGAGGACGTGTTGGCATGTAGTTGCAAATTCCTTAAATATGCCTTGCTTCCAAAACATTCCTACATGCAAGAGGCGAATTTCAGATCCAAGGCTGAATTCAAGAAAATACTTCCTTGTTTTACGTTCCCCCTTGGAATTGATGAGTCTTTTATGTTCTTTGGACCAGGGTTTTATATTGCTTATTGGCAGAGTTTATTCACCAATTTTTTCCTCAACTTTCCCCTTCTTCATTTTCTCTTGATCAAATCAGTATCTCATCGTAGGATTTTTGTTTTTTAATTTTATCATCTTCTGTATTTTCTTTGCATTAAATCTTTTGGGTCGAGTTTTTTCCCAACATTTTTCCTTAGCTTTTCTCTTGCTATTTTCTTTGCATAAAATTTTTATGTATCTTAGGAGCCAATTTTTCTCCCAACATTTTTCCTTAGTTTTCCTCTTATTTATTTTCTTTGCATCAAATTTTTAAATGCCTCATGGGACATTTTTTTTTCTAACCTACTTCTTTCCTTAAATCCTTCAGCCGTTTATACTTCTTCGAGGCAAGGCTTTTGATTACTTATGGTATTTTTCCTTCTTTTTTCCATAATTCGCCCCCTCATTTTGTTTTCATTAAACGAAAGTTATGTATGACTTAGGCGCCGAGTTTTTTTCCTGCCTCTTTCCTTTGTCCTATTCTCATTGTAAATTTATATCTTACTTATGAGCCGAGTTTCTTTTCATAGCTCTTTCTCTAACCCTTCTTGCGTTTAAATTATTTCGGTAAGGTTCTATATAAAGTTTGGTACCTGTTTTTTCCCTGCCTCTTTCTTTAACTCTCCTCAGTCTTATGTCCTCTACAGCAAAGTTTTATACAGTTTAAGGGACGAGTTTTTTCCTCTCTTTCTTAACTCTTCATTCTCCTATATCCTTGGACCCATTTTCTTCTTACCGTTTTTCTTAGATCCCCTTTAATTTTTTTTTTTTTTTGAGTAAGGTTTTATATTAAAACAACACTATCATTGAGCTTATACCAGAGATAGAGCCAAGTAATTGTTGTCTCTGACAATAAATAATTAAGTAGCTAAATAAATAAGTAAATAAGTAAATAAATAAAACAGCAATATCCTTCCACTATACGAGCTATCTTGCCCAATATCTTTTAATTAGACCATCGAGCTGGTTTTAATATTTTCCATCTTTGCTTCGGTTCCCACAGAAGGAAGAGGATGAAAGGAAAAATGACGTGACAAAAATATGAGATGTTTATTGACCTGGACTCTACTGAAATGTAAGCCTATTCACGTGACAGCAGTGGGATGTAATGGATGGTAATGGTGGGTAATTGTAACAGCACTCAGACGTGACAGAAATGACTGGTGACAGCAGAGGGAGCCTATTCGTGCGACAGTAATGAAAGGTAATAGTAACTGACTGAAGGTGCGTCAGTTAAGATTAAAATAAACTTAATGGTACGTGAGATGTGGTAGTAATGGTCTGTAATGGTAGGAGACTGTAACGGTATTTAACGTGACAGCAATGAGTGGTTGTGGCACAGGGGTGAGGCAATACACATTAATAATACGACAAGCACTACCAGGCATTTCTCTGATTCTTGATGTAATTAAATTTCGTTCATTCTCTCACATCATTTCTCACATCCGGCTTCCCTCGCCCCCTGAGTCCCAGTGTATTGATTATTAAACAGGCAGCGGTCTGTTTCACAAATATTGCTTGTGTAATAAAGATTTTGCCAGTTTTCTCCCGTTAAAGTTCAGGCAAACCCACCACAACTAAAAATGATGAAAAGTCTCCCTGTGAACCTTGTAGGCAAGAATTAAGAACTTTAACCTCATTTTCATCTCATGCTAGGCGAATTTCTTCATCCAAGAGAAGACTAGAAAGACACAGAATATAAACATGAATTCTGGATACTTACAATGAAAATATGAAATCTGGAGTGTAAATAATCCTGTCGATAGAATGCAACATGAGGCAACAAATTAAGAAGTTATATGAGGAATGTTTAACATGAATTCAAGAAATTGAGTAGTTTTGACAAGAGAATAATATTAAAACATGAACTCTGGAAAGTGTACAGTTGCACTGGGAATATATGAATTCCGGAAATTCAATGGTTTCTTTAAATTGACAGTTTTCCAATGCTATCCTTCTCTTAAACAAAATTTTACATGTTAAGACAAAATATATATAAACATGAATCAAGTGTGTAGTTTTTAAAAGAAAATATGGCATAAATTTTGTGTTGCTTTGTTAGGTTGTATCTGAGTTATGTAGCGGCTTCCTTATCTTCCGCAAACTTCCATAGAGCTCTGCGAGTTATAGAGCGACCTCCTTATCTTCCACAAACCCCTATAGAGCTCTGACACGAATATAAGCAGGAATGGTTCCCTTTGCCCTGCACTGGTGAGCTTGCACAGAGAATTGTATTAATATGACACTGGAGACTTTATTGTATTAATGTCTAAGATGTTTATTTTGTATATTGGACCTTTATATCCCTTTGTATGATGCTTATGCCCTTCTAATATCGATTTAATTTCCACAACTGTCATGCGGCAGAATATGAAGGCTGTTGCAGGCAAAAGAAGTCGCTAAGTAAGAGGCGCTACGAATACACACACGAGGGTGGGAAATTAAATCGGTTAGGAAGATGAGTGGACACAAAAGACAATGATAATACAGCGACAGGCAAAACAAAACACTTAAAAATAGGCGCTACGATGGCAAAATAGAGAGTACTGAGTTTCTAGGTTTAGAAGGCAAAATAAATCGCTTACGAAGAGGTGTTACGAAGAAATACAGTACTAGAGAATGTTAATGTTGTAACAGACAGAGTAAACTATTAAGGAAGAGAATATTAATGTTTCAACGGGCGAAATAAATCGCTTAAGAGGTGTTACGAAGGCCCCGAGGCGAACGGGAATACGACTCAGAACTCGAGAATTCTCCCCACCGACACGAGGGAAGCACAGAAGTTATTGCATTCACGCCTGCTGGGTTTATTGCCTCTCACACCCCGCAAACAATGAAAAATAAGATGCTGTTTGTAATATCTCACCTCCACATATAGTTTTCATTTCATACACACACATATTCTTATAGTTTTACCACCCAAAGGATGTCTCTCGCAATAACAATTCTGCCTTTTTTGTTTCACTTGTAAACGAAAACTGTCTCATCCATGTCTGTAAAAGATGAAAAATAATATTCTTCTTGTTATATCTCATCTACACATGAAGTTTTCTTTCTCACACATGCTCATAATTTTTCCCTCCAAAAAGAAGTCCACACTGACGATAATTCTGTCTTTGTTTTACTTCGATACAGAGAACAATTCTTTAACAAGCAATGAAAAATAATATTCTACTTGTAATATCCCACTTCCATATGTAGTTTTCTTTTCACACATACCCTCAAACTTTTCCCAGCAAAGGGAGTCTCCCTCCATAATAATTTCTGCTTTCGATTATACTTGTAAATTAAGCCACACCAGAGGATGCAGCTGTACTGCTGCATCCACCAACATTGTAGGATAATTCTTTTAAGCAAGAAAAATGTGTTGAACATCTCTTCATATATATACATACCAGATTTTCTTTCAGCGTGTAACATATTCTTGGATGTTGGAATTTGTGGCCATAATCTTATTTTCCTTTTAATTTATTATTGGTAACTATTTACGAGACAGCCGACAACTTCACGCTCACAACAAACGCCTTCTAAAAAAAAGTTCACATCTGATTGTACGTTTTAGTTTAATTTCGCAACTTCCCATAAAGTTGTCAACAATGAACAAGAACTCTCCGTCAGCAGACCAAATGCATATTACACTCTGGCCTAACATTTGCCGGTACGGTTCCCTTCTTACAAATATTTCCTTTGATGTCCTTTGCACTGTTGGCGAAATGAACGGGTGGTATGTTTATCATTTAAGAGAAGTATATTTATATATATGTCCAAATGGTTTGGCCTGTAAGGTGGAGCCAGGATTCCAGGGGCTTGAATGGCGTGTGAATGAGTGTATGGCCCATCTCTCGAGGCATATTGTCATAGTTCTCCCTCCTTTGCATTTTCTCTTTCATTATTTTCTTAACCATTCCTCACCTCATCCTTAGGTAGGAAAAAAAAGACCCGGATGTTGTTGTTGCTGCTGCTGCTGATGATGATGATGATAATGTTGATGGTGGTGGTGGTGGTGGTAACAATGATGACCTCTTAAGATATTTGCTGTAGGGTCATCTATTGTCAACATAATTTTATTGCCAGGATTGTGCAGGTCCTGGAGAGGGAAGCATTCACGTGGTGACTCAGATATAACTGGGCGGTAGAGATGTCCGTTTATAAAAATGTCCCTCATCTCCCTCCAAATTTCCCCAAAGGAATATAGGTGGACTGCAGGAAAAGGGCAATCTAAGTCTGCTGTCCACCGGGTTCACGTTCAGGCAGACATTAGGCCACAACAACAACAACAACGGCGAGCCTTACACTTCGCAGGGACTGGGAGGTACGATAACACAAGGACAAAGGTCGAATAAACAAGGAATGAAACAGAATAACACAAGAGCACAGATAGAATAAGACGGGTAGGGTAGAAATAACAAGAGAATTGAGGTTTAATAACACGAGAGTCGGGGTATAATAGCACAGGTAAAATAACACAAGCGCTGAGGTAAAATAACACGGGAGTTGAGGTAGAATAAAGCCAGAGCTGAGGTAGAACGGAGTAACTCAGGTAGAATAACACAAGAGTTAAGTGGGTCTGGCCCTGAAGTACAAAGCTCATTTTCATAATGTATTCCTCCTTCCTTTGAGAGATGGCTCCATTATTCCCGAAGTTATATCATTACAACTTTGTCCTCCCTTATCTTCACCGACAAGACGTACTTCTTATCTCAGGTACCTCCTCCGTCACGTGATGTAAAGCAAGTATTAACATTCAGGCGAAAAACAGCAGCATAGATTATGGGAAAAATCCTTGTTTAGTTGGAGACATTTTTTGTTTGTAAAGTGCAAATGACGCCTTGTTCTAGTTGCCTCCTGTTTGTATAGGACGATTTTTAATTAGCCTTCAGAACCAGAAAAACAGCACATATTTAACAGAAATTCCTTGCTTATTGGAGATAAATTTAGCCTACTCAGCATGATTTCGCAGTTTTTATTTATTTATTCCTATTATTTCTTGCTACCAGACAAGTTTTATTAGCATTAAGGCCCAAAGTAACAATATTTCTCAAGGGAAATGCTTTTTACTGATCAGAGATTCTTTCATCCCTGCTGTATGGTGACGTACTTTTCTCGAATTTTACTCTTGCTACAATCAGATGATTGTACTCATTGAAGAAAATCCTCCTCGTTGTGAAGAGGTTAATGAAGGTTATATCTATACCCTTCATTTCGAAAAGTCTCCCCTAATTTGAACATAATCTTCTTGGGATAACATGAAAAATACACAATAAATAGTGAGATAAACAGAGGAAGGAAGGGCTAGGGACAACGCAGCTCCTGTTTTTGGCTCCTGCTTCTGTGTCTTGAAGATATATTAGGCGTCTGGGACCCTTGGAAATGAGGTCTGAATAAGCCTTTCAGTTCAAAAAGCTTTCCTTAAACTAAACAAGGTGCAGGAGAGTGAAGCCTTCAAGAGGTGACACCAATATGACTAGACGGTGGAGTTACCCGGTTATGCAAAAGTCCTTCACTCCCCTCCCTAGCCCCAGAAAGGAGAATGGTGGAAAAAAGAAACAGGGCGACATAAGTCTGTAGTCAGCCGAGTTGACGTCCAGATGAGCCTGAGATTACAAATGCTGTCATTACTAAGCTGAATAAAAACTGGAGAGGGTAAAAACAACAAAAACGACGTCATCAGGCTGAAGGAGTTAAGACAGTAAAACACGGTTAGGGAAAACACACGTGCTATTTTCGTACAGTTCCAAAATATACCCTAAGATAAATAAAACCATCTGGAGATAAGACGAAGGAAAAGAAGGCACGGTTTTACCCTGGAAGAAGGGAATGCGGTCAAGGACACGGCACATTCTGTATTTGGAACGTCCTTGACTCTCCTGGAGATTTATTTGGCGTGTGAGGCCAAGACGGGGGAATAATAGAGGCGGTGTGGGTGACGCTAATGGCAGTGCAGAACGGACTGGGAGGAAGCAAGCGACAGTCAGGTGCTGGACTGAAATTATTAGTGAAACGGAGGCCACAGATGTAAAAACATAAGAAAAGAGGACAACTACAGTGGGCCAATTGGCGCATGTTTGGCAACAAATAAAAGATTTTGCCTTGACTACACGAATGAGGAAAGAAGCATTTATCAAGGAAATATGCGAATATAATTTCACTTTTAAAACGTATTTATTTTATTGTGAGTAGCGGCAAATGACTTTCTCTTGTCAGTGGAACACCGCCCAGAAATTAAGACTTTAGGTATTTAATTAGGCAAATTATAGTCCATGGACTAAATATCATATACCTCAAAACTTGATTAATATTGAGTAATATCACTTTCATTTTCGAGACATTTATAATAATAAGGTTCTCTCTCTCTCTCTCTCTCTCTCTCTCTCTCTCTCTCTCTCTCTCTCACACACACACACACACACACACACACACACATTATATACCACTATATATATATATATATATATATATATATATATATATATATATATATATATATATATGGAGCCTCTGTGGTACAGTGGTAAAGTGTGCATTTTCGTGCACTGAAGAACGAGGGTTCGCGCCCCGCCAGGGTAATACACTTTGGGAGCGTTCTTCAGGCCACGTTCTACATTGGCGGACACAAGGGGTGCTGTGGTTGAACCATGTCGCATACTATAAAGTATGCTTGCACCCAGTCGGCTTGCGCGGGCCGATTACACATGGTTCACAGACTACACACACATCCAAAGCCACTCCAACACAACAGTTACACTTACAAGCACTTCTCACCCTACATACTGTACAATCTCTACTAGACAGCCTAAGCCACTTGGTAGAGATACATTGGCTGTATCGTCCCCACTTCGGTCGGGATAAGCCGGTCCTGCAGTGGACACAAACGGCTGATGAGATGATATATATATATATATATATATATATATATATATATATATATATATATATATATATATATATATATATATATATAGTACATCCATATAATGTGTGTGTGTGTGTGTGTGTGAAATCACTATAACTTTTCATAGACACATTTTGTTAGTCTACAAATTAATGATCTGACATACGAGAGAGGGTGTATTGGTACGGTGTTGTGTGGTGTGATGAGTTGCGGTGGTGTGATGCTGTGCTGTGCTGTGGTGTGGTGTGGTGAGCAGGCAGGTGGTTTCTGTTCCAGAGTCCCTACTGAGTCGTGGTGGATACAGTCTTGCTCCTGTTTGGTCTCCTTCGTTACTGTGTTTTCTTTAGTTCACACACACGACTCTCTCACCTTACGCACACACACTCGCTCTTGTCTCACTCTTTTACTGCTCTAATGCTGATACTGAACCACTGTCCCTCTCTCTCTCTCTCTCTCTCTCTCTCTCTCTCACACACACACACACACACACACACACACACACACACATGCATATGATCCCTGCCTAACCCAATCTAGTCTCCCCCCCAAAAAAAGGCAGACTCTCACATTACATATTGGTTTTCTCACACAGAATTCCATCCATCATCATCATCATATTCTCTCTCTCTCTCTCTCTCTCTCTCTCTCTCTCTCTCTCTCTCTCTCTCTCTCTCCCGACATTAAGAAAACGAAGATTGTTTGTCCGAGCACTCCATATGGACGTGGAGGAGAGAGACCTGCTATTACTCCTGCCTTTACTGCTTTTGTTCCAGCACAATACTCACGGAACTCCGCTGCTCAATAGTTCCTTAGTCCCACACTCCGCTACTTTTTCAATGGAACATCGGGCAAGTAATATTCCTTCTTACAAGCGTTGAAACTCCACTTATACAAGGGGAAATGAACGGCGTTACTGTTATTCCTGTCGCCAGCACTTTTTCTGTCATTCGGTCTGTCTGACCATCTATCTATCTATCTAGCTAGCTGTTTTTTATGTTTGTCAGTTGTAATGTTTTATGTGGCTTGGTGTGGCAGAGTAGTGTGATATGTAGCAGAGTAGTGTGATATGGAGTGTTAGTATGAGATGTGACCGTGTGAGACTTTTCAGTGTGAGATGTGGCATGGTGTGGCAGTGAATGGTGTTGTATGGTGTTGTTAGGATGAAATGTGGCAATGTGTGTGTGTGTGTGTGTGTGTGTGAGAGAGAGAGATAGAAAAGAGAGAGAGAGAGAGAAATCTATACCATAAAGAGGGTCGGGGGAGAAATGAGAAAGAGCAGGTGAAAGTGAGGAAGGGCAGACAAGGAGGAAAGGAGAAGGAAAAGAAGGAGGAGGAAGGGGGAGGGAGAGATGAAGAAAAGGAGAGAAGAGGAGAGTACAGAGGGATACCAATTAAAATACAGCGAAAATAGCTTATGTGAACCTTATAATACTCAGAAACCCTGTGAGTCCTTTCACATGTTCATTCATCGGACATTGAACAAAATAGCATACTTATTACCAATGTCAGTATTTAAATCACAAGGTACATTAAAATCACCAGGTTCTTAAGAATGGTACTGCGCTGACGTGGTAGGGGTGGAGAGGAGGGAAGGGAGGAGGAGGCGGGGGAGGGAAGAAGGGAAGGGGTGGAGGGAGATAGGGGAGGAGAGAGGAGTGGTGGGGTGGGGTGATGAGGGAGGGGCAGGGGAGGTGGAGGGAAAATGCGTGAGACAGGAAACGTGGTGGAGATAGCTAGGCAAACTTTAGAAACAGCCTGCTTAAACACCTCACAGGAGTAATTCCTTTCCATATTTTTTTTGTTGCTACCTAATGGATTAATAAAACAAAAGCTGTAAGTACACGCTGCAGTTAACGCTATAAGTGTTATCTGGGGACTGTAGTAAACTAGTTGTAATCAAGTTACATGAATGTTTGGGAGGGGGGTTGTGGCAAGGAGTGAAATGTGCACTCAGATATCACCAGTAAATAAATATCGAGCACATTTTTTATCAACTAACAACTAACTTATGTAGCCAAATTAAGATACACTGCAAAGAGTATGAAATTATAAGAGTTTTTCGCTAAGAACTGTGAGAGTAGCATTAATTTCTACGCTTTGTTTAATCACTCGAATAATATACCGGTATGACAATTTTTGCAAACCAGTCAGGTGATGCGTCTAGACTATGGGTTGCTGTTCCCTATGCAGTGTCAGGCTTTCCTCTCTTACTCCTGAGTTTTCTTCCATGCGCCACACCAACAGTATCCAACAAATCTATTCCAGAAAAGTTTTAGTACCGTTTTCGTAATTTCAAAGACTATAGCGAAACCACATGCCACCAACCCACACCACACCACACCGCACCACACCACACTCCCTGCTCGCATTACATCCACACAAAATCACCCTCCCACACCACACCGACCTCTCACATCACACCACACAAAGATCACCCTCCCATATCACACCACACCACACTACACAACACCACAACTCACCGCCCTCTCACACTAGACCACACAAAATCATCCTCCCACACCACACCACACCACACCACACCAAAGAAGGGCTTGAAGCTCCTTCATCAGGTACTTTTGTAGTGATTTTAAATATGTCCACACAGCCAGTACCTTACTTTATTTTTCATTTGCAAGTTTAATAATGTTTTCATATACCCAGTACAATATTTTTTTTTTTTTTTTTTTTTTTTCATAGCCTACACGAACTTCATGCAGCCTCTCCCTCCTAACAGCTATTTCTCCATTTTCATCCCTCACACTTTGCTCACTTTTTCTCACATTTATCCTTACATTTTTGCGCCACTTTCCAAAAAAACTTTCCTCCTTTTCAGAGAACTTCGCACTGACCTTTGTTTCAAACTTTTTCATTAGCTCTTTCCTTGCCTTCCTTATTTTCGCATAAAACTCTCCTAACTATTTTACTATTTTTCTGAACTGGGAAATATCGTCCGTCGTAAGTTGGAATGAAACTCCTCGTCTGTCTATAGTCAAGCGCCTTATTTTCAGAAGGGGTGACCTTAAAAGAATCCCCTCCATGTCATTCTGTCCTCCGCCATCAGGCTGCCCTGTCTCCACTTCATGTTAATGAGATAGCCGTAAAACTTTTTTGTTGCCTTAATTTCTCTTACACATAGAATAACTTTTCAACATTATAAATAAAAATGTAAAGTTGGTATTTTGCAGCCAGAAAGTTAATCTGAATAAAATCGTTTGGTGTTGGCAAGCGCAAAACTTCGTCAAACTATAATGATTGCTAGAGACTGTTTCCGCCCCTCTTTACAATGAGGTGTCTCTCTTAAGTTAAAGAAAATCGTCTAGAGTTTGCACGATTAAGCAATAGATAAAATCAAGATGTCATCGTAGTGATGAGATTAAAAAAAAAAAAAAGTGTTATGCAAACGAGAAAGAACCTAAGCTATGAGAGTGTAAAGTTGTTCTACCAAGACAAGCAAAATAAAAGAGAGCTAAATTCAAGTTTCGTCCATTCCGAGATGCCTGGACCCATTGCGTTTACAAGACTTAGGGCTAAAGATACACAGAAGTACAGATTGAAGAAGAGTCCCTGATCTGACCTAACTCTTGTCGTAAATATGTCCCCTTGTTGGCAGTAGCTATTGTAATGATATAACCTGTACCATGGAAAGAACCTGTTGTTATATTTTCACTCGAGGAACCCGATGAAAAATTCCACTTTGCCCAGATTTAACAGCTTCACCCCACGTGCAGTCGTTCAGGTCGTGTGTGATCGTATTGTTCGTCTGTTAGGTTTCCTCCGTCACATGTCTATCACAAAACTCTTAAGCTAACAAAAGAAACTGGAGTAAACTTGGTGTACACGTCTGACAGATCTCTGCATCAGGCAAAAATACTCTCTCCCCTCGCCTCTGCTTCCTCCCCTGACAACCCCGGCTATTGATTCTTCCACCCCCCTTCCTCCTCAGAAACACATCCAGGAAGAAAGGAAAATATGATCCTAAACAGACGAAGCTTTGTGGACTTAATCCCTTCAATTCAAGAGGCTTCAAAAATTCTCTGGAAATTGAAAGAGTGACAAAAATAAAAGTGTTATTGTGATGAAGAGATTAATGGAACTTTTTGTAATCTCATCACTGAAAGAGATATTTCCAAGACAAAAAAAAAAATCACCAGATGAAAGAGTTTATCATAATGAAAAAGTTAAGCCGTACTTCTTTTGAAGAAACAGGTGCAGTCTTTCAGCAGGACACACCAATTGTTACCATTATGAGTCCTAATAACAGTGTAGTATCATCCGATAAAGTCCTGCACCCTCTATAAAATTGATTAAACATTCATTTCCGTCACAGATCATGAATATACTGACCTCTCATAGTATTGGTGTTCATTCAACCAAAAAGTTCTGGGAAGTACCCAGGCTATCGAAAAATTCAGAAACACTGCTAGATTATATTTTGTCACTGAGAAGATCTTGCACACGGTAAAAAATTAAGCATCACCCTAAAATCTGGACAATACAGTGTGGAAAAATCTAGGCACCCGAGCAAAGATTTAGTCCACTTACGACACTGGATGAGCTTCGCTAGTCTAAACAAATTTTCAGACAATACTGGGATGATAATTGGTTCTCTGACAGTATAACTCGTCTTACTGATAACAAATGACGCAGAATAGTTACTTTATTGACACCGTAATATTATCTTATACTCTTCACTCAAAATCGCATGTTCGAGATTATTTCACAAACTCCATATCTTAGTTTTCAACTCTTCATTCAAAATCACGTGTTCCAACTTACCATATCTACATACCCTCTTGCCCTAGTCTTCAGTGCCATGTACCCAAACTTATCCCTTTGCCCTTCCCTTCATTCTGCCTCACGTGGTCAAGCTTACTACGTTACATATCCGAGTCGGCTCCTTGCCCTACTGCTCTTCCCTCCATTCAGTGTCATATGTCCAAGATGACCATTGGATATCACCTGAGGCAAGAGGAGTCATGATCCCCGACCCACGCAGCGTATGTGGCATTATAACGCCTTAATGTCACGTGCGAATGTGAGCCCCGTGTTCTCGCAGACTTGGAGGCCCTCTTACTATCCCTCCCTTGGCAACTATTTTCTACATATAGCGGGTTCAAAGTCACTCCCATGTTATTCACTCCTATTTTCTTTATACACGTCAGTATTGCAAAGATATAAATAGTGTTAACATAAAGGAGAATATCAATGTGTACTATGAAAAGTAAATCACCAAGGAAGAGATGTTAGCCTTCCTAAAATGACGAAATTACGAGGCTAAGGACATTACTCTCGTCGATTAAGGAAGCTCCTTAGTCCCTAGCACCTCTTCCTTAGCGATTTGCTCTTGGACGCGGCTGGTTAACATTAATTTCAGTGCTATTTATGCTGAAAATGGTGGTATGGAATTATTTTAGTGACACAGAGGAGGACAGTAAGCAGTAATATGCAACATAGATCGGTATGGAAGAGGTGCTACTAAGCCTCCTAAGCTGACGAGAATACAAATCTAAGTATGGTAATCAGGTGCCGTTAGGAAGCTCACTAATACCTCTTCCTTACTGGTTTATTTCTGATTCTGCTCACTTACTATATTATTGTGTATTATTCGTGCAATCTGAAAATATATGGGAAGCAATGATGAGGATGTTAATGGAAAACAAATCGGTAAGGATGAGGTGCTAGGGAGCCTCTTTACTCGGCGAGAATACGATCCAAGTGACACTGAGAACCTTGATCTCTATATACGCATGGTTGGGCAAATCTGGCAGCTGCGCCCATCACATGACAGTTGACTTGGATAACTTTACATTTACCTCATCCCCCTCACTCTAATGACGTGTCTTTATTTAACATGTTATTCCCACGACAGCCCGAAGATTTTGATTTAGCTTTGAAAATGCTTCTCATACTGAAGCGCTTAAAAACAGTCTCCATTTTTCCCTTTCAGCACGATGGTGTTCTTTATAATTCCTTTTCGCAGCCAGAAGATGTATTTGCGTAGACCCTCCCATGAATTATATTAAACTGTTCAGTCGTGGCAAAATCTCCCCTAAAATCTCCCCTAACATAAAAAAGATTAAAAAGATATAAGGGTAACGAGTCAGAAAAAGATATACTAATACTGAAGGGGTATTGTATAATGAGGTTTATGTATAGAACCGTCCAGGAGAAGCATAGATACGAAAATAGACAGGAAAAAAAGCCAGTCCTACAATTAAACACCCATTACACAACGACGATGAGAGAGAGAGAGAGAGAGAGAGAGAGAGAGAGAGAGTATAAAAACATAGCCGGTGGACGGATACAGTTCGTGTAATGTGGCCTGGTCTTGTCTTGAGATCTCATCCGTCACTCGCCACCTCGTAATGCGTTGTTAGGTAACCGAGGGAGGAGGGGAGGGGCGGTTGTGTTAAAGTAGGTGACACAGCGTTATCGAATTCCCATACTCTGTGCACTTTGGTCTAACTCTGCCGTCTCTCCATCCTAAGTCTGCCGTCTCTCCACCTAATATTTGCCGTCTCCCCATCATAACTGTGTCGTCTCTCCATCCTATTTCTGCTGTCTCTCCATCCTAAATGCTGAGTCGTAACGAGAGATTAACACTAGGGTATAATGCCAGTCATGAAGAAGTGCCAAGTGCCAAGGAGAGAATGTAGAGTCGAAGAATTAATTTGTCACTGAAATGCGGGAGATAAGCTGCTAGTGGACGAAAATCTACGCTAAATTAAGGGGGACGAACTACAGGATGATTTCACAACACCTGTACTCTGTTTACTATGGCTAGGCGCAAAATTGCCGTCTTTCGATCTTGAATGTTGAGATATGATAAGAGTTTAACACTAGAATACGATGCTATCACGAAGAAGTGTTACGGAAATAATGGAGAGCCACAGCATTGTCTTATTCTGTTATTAAGCCACGGTAAATAAGCTGCAAAGGGGCAGAAATAGCTGCCTAGTTAAAATGAATGACCTTCAGGGTTTATTCATGCAGGATTAGGGGAATTTCTGGCACATCTACCTTACCAGTTATTTTCTACATATGGCTTCTTAACAATTAAAATATTTTGTCTGTTTTTTTTTCGGCATTAGTTTCATCCATCCTCCAGAGCTGTCGATGATGATGAACTTGTCCTTGGTGGCGCTGTGAACCCTGGGTGGAGTTAAGCACCAGCGGCGTCCACGAGGGAGACAAACCTGATATTTCCCTCATCCTCGCCATGAGGAAAGGGTCTCGATCCTAGCGCCTGTCGGAACGCTGTCTACCACAATGGGTCGCTGTTTTCATGTATGGCGTATGTACTGTACTATGTCTGTAGAATGGCTCCATAGAAACAAATATTTACCTGTAGTCGACCGGTCTGCATGGCCAAAGAGACTTGGTAATTCAACAGTAACAACAACCCTCCAGATCTAAAATAAAGACCGTGTAGTGGAAGCAAGGGTAAAACGAGAAGGTTGGGTCCGAACAGCACAAAATACTATGACGTGTGTGGCTGTGACAACTGCACGCCAAGACCCATCAACCTTCCTTTCATCACCTGGGCCACCCTAATGGACGCGCCCCCACGGACAACGGACCAGCACACTACATTAATAAGCTCCTCCGCCGCCCATTTGTCCATTGTCCGGGTACAATATGACCACGTTAGTAGAGGATCAGGACTGGTTTGCTGATGGCTGCCGTGACTCCATCTTGTGAAGGGGGAAGTTAGCTGCCCTCTCGCCTGGATATACAGTATGTGAGACTGTCAGAGCTAAGGGTCGAGATTTGAATAGCTATGGACATTCCGTAAGAATTCTTCCACAGCGATTTATTTTGTACATTACACCTCAGGCGTAACACCTCTCCCAAAGCCACTTATCCTGAAAATTACACCTAAAAAATTTCAAGTCATCTATAGCGATTTATTCTGCACGTTACAGCTCAAACGTAACACTTTCTTCAAAGCGGTTTATTCCCATTTTATACCCCAATATCCTCTTAACGATATAAATAACGCATAAGTGGATGTTAAGGTGTAATATGCTAACTAAATCGCTACGAAATAGGTGCAACGAAGCCTCTTAAGTCACCTAGAATACAACACATAGGCCAGACTTTCATAGCTTAGAGTTAACATCCCCATTACTGCCACCTAATTTTCCACTTTTTTCCCCCTGATCTCAACTCCACATTTACACAGTCCCTTATCTTACTTCCCTCTCTCTGTTTCTTCCAAGGGACATTCATTGCTACAGCTAGCCCCCTTTTCATCATTTTCTTCTATCAATCACCTCCACTAAGCGACCATCCATTCATCATCAACATTGTCTCTTACCTTTTCGCCTCCCCTCCGCCCCATCTCAAATAGCCATTGTGAGGGGAATCTTTTACACTCTCACAATCAGCCGAACAATTATACTACTGTGCTGTTGTCTACCTTCTCCCTCCTCCCTCCCCACTACCACCGAACCTAGACTAGCTTGCCACAACTCCACCCTTCACTCCTCCACCGGACATGCACAATAGTACCACATCTACACTCCGCACCATTACCATTGTCCTTTCTCTCAACCTACCTCCTCCCCTTTCCACATCCAGCTCTCCACCTCTGTCCTCTCCCTAACCCCCTACCCTATCCCCCTGACACACATCAAATTGCGTCTCAGCTCCATACCACCACCCCCACCTCCACCACCAGTACCACCTCCACCGTTGCCTTCCTTCCCCCCTTCCCCCCTCCCCCCTCCACATGACATACACCAAACTGCCACAGCTAAGACTCCACATCACCATTACAGTCCCCTTCATCCTCCCCCTCCCTCCCCCCTCATCCTTCTACACTGGGCATACACTAACTTGTCACATCTCGACTTCATATCACGACTGTCCTTTACGCGTTTCCTTTCCCCCTCCTCCCCTTCTATCCCTTCCTCTTCTTCCTTCACTTGTCCTTCCCCGTTTTTCTCGCTCCCCCTCCCGCTTCCTTTTCTATTTCTTATCACTTCCTTTCCTCCCGCTCCCCTTTCTTTCTTCCTTCACTCTTCTTCCTCCCTCTTCCTCTCCTTCCCCCTTCCCCTTCCCCTTCTCTCTCACCCATCTCTGTCCTTTACCCCCTCCCTCTACTCCCTGTCTTCTTCTTCCCCTCTTCTCCCTCCTTCCTCTCTTTCCTCCTTTCTCTCTCACCCTTTCTGTCGTGTCCCTTCCATGGCCGCTGCTGGGATGGGCATAGATCGCCGTATCGTGACACATATATTCAATAAATTCTCAAACCTTATCACCGCTGCCAAAGGTTGCAAAGAATGTTATCAAAATCGTATGGTCTTGCCCTCCTCACATTATACCAAGGAGTGTCTGCTTCTTTACTGTCGGCTTCTGCATTGTCTGCTTTAATGTCTGCTTTTATATTGTTTACTGTTTTACTGTCTGCCTCTTCACTGTCTGCATCATTATTGCCTGTTTTTGCAATTTTGTGCTTACTTTCCTTGTCAGAAACATTTTTTTCACCTCGTGTTTGTCATTTTCATATTTATTTGCCATTTCCGCTCGTTCTATACCAGGATGGCCTTCCGCGATATCGTTCCCTCAGTGTTAAGGCTTGTACGGAATGATAAATCAGTCGCATACAGTGGGATAACGACGATCACTTACCCACGCTTACGTAACTTACACTTTACTATCCGTGCAACCATTTCCCTCCTGCACTTATCCCTCCCCTTCTGTACCCTTATAGCCACCTACTCTTTACTCCACATATTTACCACTTGTTTTACCATTTTCACCATCACCTCCACTGCTTCCATCACTCTTACAATCGTCTGCTCTTGTGCACATTTACCCGCACTCACAAACGCTTCCAACTCCACCATTTAAACTGCTCATACAGCTAATCGTTTACTGTTCTTCACTCTAGCATATCCCATCACAAATCTTACCCTCACATCCACTTTCACAGTTTCCACTACTCAACCACCTCTTCTTGCAGTCACCTACTCTTGCCCAGACAACGACATAAGCAATAAGCAACTTCCTTCCTCATCTCTGTTCTGCCCCTGTCTAATTCTTCCCCACACAACCACTTACAACCATTTCCTCCTCCTATCCTCCACTTCTCCCACTCTTCTTGCATCCACCTTGTCTTGTCCACATAGGCACGGCAGGCGTATTTCCACCATCACCATAAGGGAACACTCCGCCATCTCACCATCCTCCACAACACTGCAACTCCGCGGACTGCTTGCCATGCGTACATATTTTCCCCTAATAACATATGCCGCCGTTTTCAAGTATGGCTATCTATAGCTTGACGCCGCATCCTGTGAGAGGTGGTCATAACAGAAAGAACCTCCATGTACTTCTATGCATATTCAATAACGACCCTTCCTCTACCGTCATTTTACATACTATCACATTCCTTGTTCCTGTTTAATTGATGATGTTTTGGATTCGCTCCACCTCCCCTCTCAGTTTTTTTAGACGTCCGTTTCAATTATTCGTTTTTCCATCCCCCGCTTTGAATTTCATTTTAATCGAATGTTTGTCACCTTTCTCTAAAATATTTCTCTCACTGCTATTCAATTTGTCGATGTATAAAAATCATTCTGAACTCCCGTTGTATATTATTTTAGGCATCAGTTTAAATCATACTTTTTTTCTTCTCTCACTTCTTTCTCATTTTTTTTTTTTTAACGCATTTCATATACAGGTAACCTTATTTTTTTTCCTTTAAAACATATAACCTTTCCCTTAATTATATTTCTCACTCAATCCAACTTAACGTAATTTTGGAATATTTCTTACTTCGATTGTGATTTCTTTCTTCTGATTTTTTTCCTCCCTAACTTCATTTTAGTTCTTATTTTATATTCTCTTGGCCTTTTTCTTAATTAACTTTTCTTTTCTTTACCTAAATTAGAGGTATTTGGATTTTTTCTCCTTCGTGCCACCCCCGCTTTTTTTTTTTTAATGTGTCGTCAGTTTTAACCAAACGTCTTTTCTTTCCAGCCTCTTTCTTCACTGTTTTGAACGCTTATATTTACCACCCTTTCCATAATTATATTTTACGCCCTTGCTCAGTTTGGTGATATTCTGGGACCACGCTGACTCTCGTAATGTTTCCAGGCGTCAGTTTCAATCTTGCATTTTTCCTTCCTTCACTTTTCTCCGTTTTTATGCTACTCAGAAATTTATAACCCTTCCCTTAAATACATTTCCCATTCCTCTCCAACTTTGCAATATTTTACAACCATTAAAATTTCTCACATTTTTTTAGGCGTCAGTTTCAATCATGTTGTTTTTCTTTATATTCATTTTACTCAAAAATTTTAAACATTCTTTTTTTTATTATATTGCTCCTTCTTATCCAGCTTGGTGATATCCTGAAATCATTCTAACTCATACCGTATTTCATTTTTTTTTTTTTTTTTTTTTTTTTTTTTTTGGTGAAGGGCGCCAGTTTCAATCACATATTTTTCCATACCTCACTTTATTCTCAGAATTTTACTCTGTTATTTACTGGACTTCCCCTAATCATATTTCTCATTTTTATGCAGTTCTGCGATATTTTGCAATTAGCTTAACTTTTCCTTTTTTTTAGGCGTCAGGTTCAGTCACTCATTTTATCTTCCCTCAGTTCTATTTTTTGTTTTTCCTGTTTCATTTTACCCAAACACTTCTCTTTCCTCCATTATATTTCTCATTTGCATTCAATTTGGCGATATTTTGCAGTCATTCTAAGTCCTGTCATAAAGTGTTTATTTTTTCCTCAGTCTTTACTCCCACATATTTTCTCCATATTTTATTATACTGAGATATTTATAAGCCTTGCCTTAATTATGTTTCTCATTTCAGTCCAGGATGGCGATATTTTTACGACCTGTTTTTCTCTCCTGCGCCTTTTCTTTCTCATATTTTACTCTGATATAAAAATAACCCTCCCCTTCATTATTTTCTGCATTCATGTTTAATTTGGTGACAATATTAAAATCTCTATAGTCCTTTTTTCATAGTGTATAAAGGGGTGAATGTAGTTTATGGTTTTTTTTTTTCCTTCTACAGCTTTTCTTTCTCATAATTTCTTCTGAAAATTATTTGCCTCTAATTCTCTATGGTCCTTTCTGTTCATCTTTATTTTGATTCTTTCCTTTCCTTTCAGAATAAAAATAACACAGTTTACGATATTTTGCTGAAGGTCATATAGGAGGCGGTATAACATAGCAAGCTGACAGAGTGGCATGTTGATTCTTAGTATGATACAGGAAAACAATTAACACACACACACACACACACACACACACACACACACACACACACACAGTAATTACAGTTACTTGAAGATTGCTCAGTTTATCGTCATATCTTTTGTTGTCCATAATCTTCCTCAGTTTTCCCTTTCAGGCATTTTCTTCATCTTTCTTACTCTTATTTATTACCCTTTCCTTCATCTCCACTTGGCTGGCTTATCTTCTTGGCCTTCCTTCCTTCCTTCCATCCTTCCTCGTCCTTCTCCCCCTATATCATCTTTCATACTATCCAATACATCACTCTCTTCCTTGCATTATTCAGTCTCTCATCTTCTCTCTCTCTTTTCTCTTCCGTCCCTCGCCTTCATTCTGTAATCTCATCGTCTCCATTCACTTCTCTTCCCCTCGAATTCTATCATTCTTCTTTCGATTTTGTCACCCAATCCTTCCTCTTTTCTCTCTTCTTTCTCTCCAGTTCAGTCTATCGCCTCACTTCCTACACTTTCTTTTTGTTTCTTCTCTCTTCGTTTTCTTCACTTAATTTCGTTCGTTTTCATTCATTCTCCTCAGTTCTTTCTCTTTCACTCCATTCAACTGCATTTTTGTCTGTCCCCCCTTTCCCTTGTTTTGTTCACCCTTTTCTTTCAACGTTTTTTTCTATTGTTATACCTCTACGTTGTTCATCATGTTAACTTATTTCCTCTTGAAACCTCCGCTCTCTCTCTCTCTCTCTCTCTCTCTCTCTCTCTCTCTCTCTCTCTCTCTCTCTCTCTCTCTCTCTCTCATTTCTGCCCCAGATTTCATCTCCTTTCGCCTGTTTCTCCTTACTTTCCTCATCTCCTTCCTTTATCAACTTCTTTCACCTTCTACATCTGTCCGTTGTTCATCCTGTTTACATACTTCCTCACCCGCGTGTACCTGAACCACCTGGGAAACATATCACAATCTCGCACCATCTGTTGTTGCATGTAGAGACACCCGTTTTTCCTGGACCGAGATTCTGCCTTTCCTTGACGCATGTTTACGTCTCCTATTTCGCATCTTTTACGTTTTCAAGGCCGGGGTGAAGTTGATGAATGTTACAGGTGGAGCTGATAATTGCTCCCGTCCTTGTTTGAAAATACGTGACGAGGGGCATCATGTTTCACTCTCAAAATGCCAAGGTTTAACTTAGCGTGGCCGTGAATCAGTTTTATTTCCCTCTTCCCCATCTTTAACACAAAAGCCTGAAGTACTTGTGATAAATTTTTAACTGCACCGTGGTGTACCGTAGACAAAATATCCTGAAAAGCACATTACGTCACTTAGGTATTCTTCCTTAAATTTGGTTAAAATTTCGCGGGAAACTTGATGTATGGGTAACACGCTTTACTACAGTGAAAATTTTGGATGTTTCGATGGCAGTAAATATTCTTTGGAGAAAACTGGGAACCTAGCTGATTCCTTGGATGTCCATGGTGTACCTCAACTTCATTGTAATGCATGATACTACAGCGATTTTCATTCCTGATTGGACAGACAAATGTACATATCTTGTTTTCATTGGTAACTGTTTGCCCAAATGAGTACTTCTTCTACATAGGCGAATGAGTATTTGTTTTGATTTCTGACTACGAGTAAATGAGTACCTTTGCTTTAATATATGAGTGTTAGGCACATGGATACCTTTTGCATTGATTCACTGAATCTTGTTTTGAATCGCAGCTGTATGGGCGAATGAATGCTTGTCTTGGTTCATGACTATGAGTAAATGAGTACTTTTTGTTTTGGTATATGAGCTGTATAGGCAGATAAGTACCTTTTGTTTTGACTGATTAAGCACATGAGCAAGTATTTCCCATTTTGCTTCGTGAGTCTGTGAAAAATGCGTATTTGTTTTGATGTGTGAGTGAACGAACAAAATCAATACCTCATCACAAGTCCTATTTCTAGAGTATACAAAACATCACACACATGAAGCCAAAGAGTTATGTACCACCAGTATCTAAGAGGAGAGGTTATTATTAGAGTCAGTCGCCAGGGGGGAGGAGTAACTGACAGAGGTAATGGGCGATACGTCAGGTGTAGACAGGTGTACAGGGCCAGGTCATTAGCTCATTGGCACACCTGAGGATGAGTATGAAGGTGCGTATTACTCTGGGATTTTGGTTAACGTGAGTTATGATGATTGGGTACTGGATCTCATTAAGGGGTTGTTATGATTAAAATACGGTGTGTTCAATCCCATCACAGGTGTTTGATGTAAAAGAAGTTTTGATCGACTGCTAGATACCATAGAGTGTTTGTTCAGATTGTGGGTGTTACAGTAGATGTCATTTGTTTTCTCGTTATATTTTGATAGAGGGTTAGATGTTATAATGGTATTTCAGGCTTTGGAATAGTGCTCCATTTCATTAAGGTCTGTGAGGGTTTTGATTCGATATAATTAGGCTTCGTTAGGGTTTTCGTGGAGTTTTAGATCTTGAGGTTTGCTGAAATTTTAATGGGGAGTTAGATATAGTTAGAGTTTATTGAAGTATTGATGAAGTTTTAGATCTGACTGTGATTTTTTGAACTGTTAGATCTAATTTGGGTTTGCTAAGATTTTAATGATGTTAAGTTGTATTGTAAATATTGAGGCTGTCAAGGAGTGTTAGAGTGTGTTGTGAGGTTTTGGTGAAATGATGAGTGAAACGAAGATTAGGTGTTGTTTATGTGTCAGATAGATCTAACTGAGTTTGTTAATGTCCGAAGGAATTTCATGAATTTCTTAGCTTTAATGATTCTATACTCTTTTTGCCTTAACCAGGCCCAGGTTTTCGCCCTCTTGCAGCTTATTTTACGTAGCTAAGCGGCAGAATAAGACAATACCGCTGCTCAACAGGCTTTCCAAAGCGCTTCTTCCTAACTGGCACCTTATTCTAGTGTTAATCTGGTATTACTACTCACCTTTCAAGACAGATGACAATTTTTGGTCAAGCTGAAATGAAAAAGCAAAGTTTCGTATTCCAGTGTCAATCGATTGTTACAACTCAACTTTCAAGATGAAGAGATGGCAACTTTAGACCACGTGAAAAGCGTATAGCTGGATTATTCACTTAGCACCCCTAAAAGCCCTCAGCCTTCCCCTCCCCCCTTTTACTCTACCCAACGCTTGCCAACACTCATTTCACTCCAGATACAAACACATATGACAAGTTGTAGGGAAAAAAAGAAGAGAGAATCTGGTGGCTCTCCCTCTGCCAACACCACTGGTATGAGTTGCCAACGACGAAGCAGAGTTAAGACAGTCAACCTTCATCTGTCTTCATTATGGGCTAATTAAGCTTTGACTCCTCGGCTGAATTAGAGTGAAACAGACATGGTGAATAATCTATTTGCACTTTGACTTACGCAATACGGGAGTGATATTTTCTCCAGTTTATTCTTGGTATCTCCTTGTTATTTTACTGACTTGAGAAGTGATTTTTTTTTTTTTTTTCAATACGGAAGGATCATATATATAGCCTTTGATCAGAGAGATTTTTCCTCAGTTAAAAAAAAAATCCCTGGAGACTGTATAAATATCTAGAAATAAGACCTCAAAACAATATCCCATCGTATTGAAAGAGTTGATATATCCTCCATATGTCTTCATTATGTAATAATTAAACTTTGATTTCTTGACTGAATTAGAGTAAACAAACATGGTGAATAATCAACCTGAACTTGGAGGCAGAATTAGACGCCGCTTAAATATGTCCAATTTGCAAAGGCGACGACGAGGAAAGAAAAATCCCAGCTATAAATTTGGAAATAATCATCCCAGTGAGAGTAGGCACTTTCATTAATAGTGTCGCTTTTTATTTTCTAAGGGAAACGCGCTGCTACGAATCTAATAATCGGAGAGAGGAAGGATACTTTCAATTTATAGTGCCATTTTCTAGGTACTCAATATACTAATTTTGGATCCTTGAATTTAAGCGAAAAATGACTAATGATTTATAATTTCTCTGATCCAATTATATTTTAAATATAGATAGATAGATAGATATAGATATAGATAGACAGATAGATAGATAGATAGATAGACACTTAAATTTCACACATACTACTACGCTTGATGATGTCCTTGCGATTAATCGTCCCGCTCTAAACTTAACTAAGATTTTTTATTATTTAATCAGTGTCCATATAAGTTAATCACGGTGCTGTTACGAGAAAAGGTTCATACAAATTACTTGGAAAAACAAGAAGGAATTTGCCCCTTCGATACTCATGAAGAGTCTATTTTTTGCCACCAACAGACGGTTTCCTTCAACTTATGAGGCCCTTCAAACTTTCAGCTCACCACACCTCTATAGGATGGTGATGGTACTTGAGAGGAACGCCTTCAAGTGGTGGCACTGACATGACTGGGCGGTGGAGCTACCCTGTTATACAAACCTCTCTCACTCCCCTCCCGATCATCTACAGGAGTTTGGTGCACGGTAATAGAGGGGCAGCTTTGGCCTTCAGCTCACTGTGTTCACATTAAGATGAACCTGGGATTGCAATCACTACTGCTGCTGCTGCTACTACTACTACTACTACTACTACTACTACTATTACTACTACCTATCTGCCTACCTACCTACTGCTACTACTACTACTACTACTACTACTACTTTAGGAGGGCGCCACTGAGAAACACGAGTTAGAAAAAAAAATCAACCCAATCTCCCTAACCAATGAGCTTCCCCATCCCTGTACTATAACTGCCATAATATCTCAACACACACACACACACACACACACACACACACACACACACACACACACACACACACACACACACACCTGTTCCTTGAGTATTACCCTGACAGTCAGTCCCGTACATGCATTTTCCAAAGAAGTTGTTGCTAACCATTGTTTCGCTGATCGTGATACGCAAAACAAGTTCTTCCAGTTAACATCAACTCCGTGGCTTTCACCCGGCCACATGCAGACTACAAGGAGTTTACTGAGCGGCGTGAGGAGACTACACCTATTCCTTAGCGATTTAGTCTGCACATTACACCTTATTATTCCTTTGTATGTTATTACTGGAAATTGTCAATATTAAAGGAAATAAATAACATAGAAGAGCACGTTGCTGAAGAATATATAAAATTAATCTCTGAGGAAGGGGTGCTGCCAGGCCTTCCCTACCACCTAGGCTCGTATTTTCGTCAGTTATGGAGACTCCCTAACGTCTATTCCGTATCGTTTTATTTTTGGATATGTCTGTTTCATTTCCATTTGTACGTTCTTTATGCAGAATATGGCAATGTTGGAAGGAATTACGTATCACAGAAGAGGACAGTAAGGTGTAATTAACAAAAATCGCTAAGGAAGAAGTGTTAGGGAGCATCCACAACCGACGAGAAAACCGGCCCTAGAATAAGACCTTATAATGACCCTCCAGACCACTGTATTGACAGGAAGTTCCAGTAACGTATAACTGTTTCGGTATGATGTCTTTATTTGGGTTTTATTGCCACATCCCCCAGACGACTTAATTCCGTTTACAAAGACGGTCAGATTCTCCTTTGATCTCTTCAGTGCGATGATGTCTTTTTTTGTTTTATTCTTTCTACCGCCCAGTGTTCTTATTAAGCTTATTAGCGAACCGCCGCAATGAACGAAATAAGATTAAGATTTATATAATTATTTAACTTGCCATCCTCACTGATAATCGAGAGAGAAGAGGGAATAGACGAAAGGACAGCAAATAACAGGTAAATCTATTCTTCATGATATCAAAAACTTCATATACCGGTGATAGGAAAACATAACAATACTGTCCTTATTAATACAAAGTCCTCACATAGCAGGAAGACAAACACACCCTCCATAACACCAGAAACCTTAATATATGCTAATGCTCTGTGCTTATATCCCCACGCCTTCCAGCAATCAACAGAGGGCAAATAACACGCCAAACAAATGGACGGCAGGACCCCTAGGTATCTGGTGGCCAGGATGCCCTTACATTACAATGAGAGAGCAGTGCAATAGCAGCGATGGCAGGGACCGCGTTAAGAGATATGGCAGGATATTAGGCCCGAAGTGGAATAACAACGAGTGGGCTTGTGGAGAAAATGTGAAGCTATGTACAAGGCGAGGAATAGACAATAAGTGCATTTGAAGATAAAGGTTCGACTAATATTAAACCTCTCCTGCCCCTCTTCTCTCTACCGGCTAACATTCCTTGTCTGAGAGACGTTTGGTGGACAAGAGAGAGAGAGAGAGAGAGAGAATAAGTATTCTCGAGAACAAAAGATCGCCTAAGATTTCACTACATATGCTTTCATTTTCCTCTACCAGTTAATATTCCTAAGCTGAGAGAGGATTGGTTTGTTCGTTTATGGGGACATAAGTTCGTCACTTCTTTTACCTTTTCTCACTTCGCTCAGTTGGCTAATATTTCTAGGCTGCGAGTGGCTTAGTATGTTTCTCTGCCCATAGATGATTTTCTGTGGAATGATGAGTCTGGGAGGAAAGTGCCGGCATGTCCTGTGTGATGCAAAAACAGTGGAATAGTTGAGGATTTTTTTTTTTTTTTTCAAATCCTGACTATATCCAAACACAGCAATAACGTACGAACATGCTAGTGGAGTGGTGCTGAAAATCTGATTTAGCGATGTCAGGACTTCATGATGAAAGCGACGTTAGAAACTATCTCCATTACAAACTGTCTCCATAAATACTGCAAACGCTGAATAAAGCCGAGTTACTGTACACCGGTGTATATATTACGGTGTGCTCCATGTTACGTTGTTCTCTGTTACCGTCACACTCTCTCAACTATGTGCCTGAAGCTGTATTTGCAACTGAACTCGCATGAAATGATAATATACGGTCAGGGACATTAGTTCGTCTGCTATCTCACCTCTTCTGACGTCACTTCTCACAGATGGCTAATATTTCCAAGATGAGAGAATTTTGGCATACTTCACTCCCTGCAGATGATTCTCATTGATATAATGCTTCATGTACTATCAGGAACGAAAGTTGGTCGACTATCTGAACTCCTTTACTTCTCACTATTCTCTGGTACCTAATAATACTAAGCAAAGTGAAGCTTGGTACAGTCGCAGACAGAAATATCGAGACACTTCATTACGATAAACAACGAAAAACTGAACAGTGACTTTCGAAACCCAGTGATGATAATTTAGGAGCATGGCAGACGTTTCAAAATACTGTGTACGAGTGTCATAATAGTTCGACAAAGAATGTACTGATATTATTGTTCGCGACTTGCATTTATCTGCTCATAGATACGATAAGTCTGGAAGGAAAGTGACAGACACCAAGAATGTTAAATAGACACAGTGAAAGAAAAGACAGATGAAATTTTGTATCCAACTGTTCGCTGTATCAGGAAATTTTCTCCACACAATTTCCTAAATGTTTTAACAGTGCAAGAAGCGATAAAATATGAAACAATATTCCGATGCTGAAATAAATAAGCAGATGATATATCGTCACAACTGCAGTTATTTTACTCACATAAAGGCAATGAACAATTCTTTAGCGAGTAATTCCATGTGCAGAAAATATATATGATGGGGCATCGTTGCAAGCGTAATATAACAATGTTAATATAATAAAAAGATATAATTACCCTAGAAGACAAAAAAAACATACACACAGCAGGAAACATATTGCCATCGTCCAGCTCGCGTGATTAAAAAAAAAAAAAAGGCGGGGACGAAATTAAGAAAAAAAAAATCTTCAAGGATTTATAATGAGGCAACTTTCGCATCACTTAGCACAATTACGCGATATTTTTTAGTCATATGTATAAAATGGAGTAGGTTAGCTGAGAAATGTGCTTCACTGCCATTAAGAGTTCCAGCCGTTGTGTTCAGGGGGAGAAAGTGTGAGTGTAACTGTGTGTGTGTGTGTGTGTGTGTGTGTGTGTGTGTGTGTGTGTGTGTGTGTGTGTGTGTGTGTGTGTGTAGATGTGGATGTGAGTATGTGTAGGTGTAGATGTGGATGTATGTGTGTAGGTGTAGATGTGGATGTGAGTGTACAGGTCTGTGTGTGTGTGTGTGTGTGTGTGTGTGTGTGTGTGTGTGTGTGTGTGTGTGTGTGTGTGTGTGTGTGTGTGTGTGTGAGTAAGTTATAACATAAGAAGTTGTGTGTGTAATTGTTTAAGTGATAGTGTAGGTAGGTCTGAGTGTATGTGTTGCAGAGAGAGAGAGAGAGAGAGAGAGAAAGGGGGGGGGTCAGAAACTGCAGTGTTGCCCTTGTTCAGTATCGCCAGGCCATGTCAGGGTTGCGATCTCTACACTTTCACTGCTGGAGCAAAGGAGGAGAAAGTGGAAAAATCAGTCAGCTTCATTACCTAGAGTTTATTTTCTTTATTTATGTAGCGATATAGGAAGCTCATTTCTGTGTGTGTGTGTGTGTGTGTGTGTGTGTGTGTGTGTGTGTGTGTGTGTGTGTGTGTTTACATTTCACCAACTTATTTTAGTTACTTAGATATTTCCGTTGTCAAATGTGGTACTTTTACTTTTAGCATTTACTCACGTAATTACAAGAGTACTGTATATTTTGTTTCCTTATTTTTACTAATTTTCATTTTAGTAATGTACTTTCTAGTCAAAATACTTCATACAGTTTTCCAGAGTTTTTATATACTCCTGCAGTTGCTTCCAGTAATTAGTTTCGTTTCTGTTACACACTTAATGATGTGTGAATTAATAAAATGGCCTTTAATTACTGACTAATAAACGACTTTAAAAATTCATAATTCTTTCCTGGATATAATACGCTTCTTTTTTTTTCCCCGTAGCCAGAGGGGATATAATTTTTAAAACACGGCTTTGCGAAATGACAATTAATTTGAGACTGGTAATTAGCCACATCATTAATACAATAAAAGACAAGCACGGTCTTTTGATGTATTGCTGTAAAAATTATATTCTGATTCTTTTTAATTATAATACTGTACATATGGGAACGATAGATTTCACTCCGCTTCGTCCATGGGCAAAAAAATGGGTGGGAAGTAGAGAACATGAAAGAGTTAAATAATACATACTGAAGAGATAATGGCATTTAACGTCAAATGTCAATTACGTTATCGTCCTCGTTATCTTTCACCCGGCAATGCTTAATAATTATAGTCGCCTCGTAACAGTGACAGTATAATACATAAGTGATATCTTGTCCTAAGCTGAATTAGTCGAGAAAATTACGCAAGAAGAAACACAGCTTAGCAAAACATGAAATCAGACACCCGTGTAATGGACGAGCAGCATCTTCAAAGTGCCTCTCCCTTAGCTAAATAGACTGTAAAAAGAATGTGATGAAGAAGAAAGCCTTGTCGTACTAAAAAAAAATTAAAGAAATAAAGTCAGGTGGGAGTTTTTGCCATGATCGGCGCAAAAATATCCCGGTGACTTACAGACCTCACAGGAAAAGGGAAGTCGCTGCCCCTGTCTCGTATATCCGCTGGGCCCGCCACCACCTTTAACTGTTTTTATAATCTCTTCCTTTTTCTTTTTTCTTTTTTAAGGGGGTGCCTCTAGCCGATTTCATTCCGAATAGGAAGGATCCCTGACAGTGAAGGGATTAAAGATCATACAGAAAAAAAGAAAATATGAAGTCCGCCCCTTTTCTGTCCAGCATTAGGGGTAACATCACCTGTAACCCATCAATTGGAAGATGCATTTCTGTGTGTTTTTTTTTCTTTGCCACTCAGTTCTTTTATTCGGTTTAGAGAAGATATACCGTACTGAAATGATTAATGAAGGGTATATCTAATTTCTTTTGTTCGAAATCAAATCCCAAGCTGAAGGAAACCGTCCAGGGATAACCAGGACAAATAAAGACAACAGCCTACAGACGCTTCCATTACGACTAGGCATCTGTATATTTTGTTCGTGTTACCTTTAGATTATTTTATTCGGACAAGGAAGTGCCCTGTCATAGTGAGGAGCTTAGTACCAAACTCCATTAGGGATATCTCCATTAACGCCTTGCTTACGTTAATGTCTTTACTCCTTCTACCTACAAACTATTTTTATCAGACTAGGAGAGATCCCACAGTAGTGATGAGGTTGGATGCAAAACCCACTATACCCGCCGTCAGCCAACTTGTCTCTTTAGCCCCGCCTCTTCCTGAAATCGTGTCCCCGCCCCTCCTCACCCACTCTAGGGCATTTGGTGAGGAGGGGCGGGGCATATGGCACAAGTAGCCAGGCGGCGGGTATAGAAGTAATTTCCATCAAACCGTTGCTACGATGTCCATTCTTCTTGTTTTCAGACGATTTTGTTAATGGAAGAAGAACACATCACTGTTTAGAGATTATTCAGCCCAGGGGAGACATGTCGTAGCTAAGGGGTTTTCTACAAGAAGTCTTTGCCTCTTGAGCACGATTAATTTATACCTAAAACCACCAGATAATTGTATTTAGGGTAATGAAGTTTTGTCGTAAAAAAATAATGAATATGGGAAATACATGCATTGCTATTATGAGATTTCGTTTCGAGATAAATATATCCTGTCACTAAAATAACGAGTTTTTCACCTTTTCTGTCGCCGTAGACCTTTTCTTTAAGTTTACAAGGGACCAATCGAAGTGAACAGCTTAACCCAATCGATATCTAACCCCTCCAGTTAGAAAATTTTCCCCAAATCTAAATAAAATTGTTTCGAGATTCGCCAAATAAACTATACTACATATCCTCATAGCAAAGAAATTAAGGTCAATCAGAAAATACATCACGACAGAAATTACAGGAATGGTATATAAAAACTCATAATCCGTATCACAATGTCAAAAACAATCATGAGCTGGAGAATTAATATTGGTTTATGAATCGTAGTCCTCTGCGAATCAAAGACACGAACGCACAGGCACAGAAACTGACACACACACACACACACACACACACACACACACACACACACATACACACACACACACACACACACACACACATCACACGCAAAACGGTGCAGGGGGCTATAAAAACGCGTGTGGTGTAGATGACGGTGGTGGTGGTGAGTAAGGCCGTCTGGGTGGTGAGATAAGGCGAGGTACTGCCACGTTTACATTTCACTGCCTTGACCTTTACCTGCTGAGGAAGGAGGCCAAGCACCACCTGTAGGAGGCTCGCAGTTCCTAGAGGTCACTGTATTTTGGGCTTGGAGGTAGCACTGTGAACTTTAACATCTACTTTACATCTTAAGCATAGATTGAATTTTTTCTTTCCCGTATATTTCTTCCTATTGATATATGGCTTTTTCTCTGCTTGAGGCACTAGTTATTCCTTGGGTCAGGAGGGCCCTCAATGACCTATCTGTCTATCTGTCTATCTATCTATCTATCTACCTATCCATCCATCCATCTATCTATCTATCTATCTATCTATGTCAGCCTAAACGAAAATCAGTTTCACGTATCGAGGAAGCAACATAAACACAGAACACATAGATTCACCCCAGTCCCTCTGCTGCCTAATACCTTTCCCTCCCTTCCCCATCCATTTTTTTGTTTGTTTACCTGATGGGGTCGTTAGTAAGAGGAGAGGAGCTTTGGTGAATAAGGCACAGAGGGTGAAAGAGAAAACTGTGATAGAGTCGTTTGGTGTAGATTACGTGGTGATTAAAGTACTGAGGGTAAGTGTTCTTTTGTTATTTCTGTACGAGTCACCTGGTGGCCTAGTGATTAGGACGTCCCATTCGGAGAGATGGACTTCCATAGGTTCGTTCGTTCTCCAAGAAGTGACTGGATTTTTTTTTAATAATGTAATACTACAAATGGAAGTAAGTAGCCTTGCATTTGCCCCCTTACACACAAAAAAAGAGTAAACTTACTTTTTCTCACATTGCATCCCCATCCCTTCGCTTTGTTCCTATCTCTTTTTCCGTTTTCTTTGTCTTTTTTCTTTCCTTTTTTGTGTGTTTTGGATTTAGTGGTAAAAGAGTGATAGGACTGGATAAAGAAGGCCCAGCGAGGGTAAAGAAATGACTACGTTAGAGCATAAGTGAGAAGTGTAAGGTATTATTATTAAGAGGTCTGAAATTTAGCCTAACCACCCATCCTGCCACTCTCTCCACCTATAATAAAACTCCTCTAATCCAGAGACGTGTTTTGGATGTCATACCTGTTTCTTCCAGGCAATCTTAGCCAATTCAAGAGTGACTCTTCTGAATGGAAAGATTAGGTATAGACTTCATTACTCCTTCAGTGCCAGAGTCTTCCCTAAGCTGAATAGAATCGTAAACTGGTTGCAAAAATAAAACAAAAACACGGCCCATTAATGGAGGATTTAAGTCCCAGTCCAGGATTCCTCCCAGCCTCCCTCATTTTGGTTGTCCATCCTCCTCTCCTCCCGACCAATTAACTCTTTTAGCCTGAGGACGTCTTTTTCTGGCTTTATTCTTATTGCCTCCAAATGATTATCATATGTCATTTAAGAATAATGAATTTTCTAGCTCTGTAGTTCGAAAGGTCTAAGCTTAACCGAATTAAATGGTCTGGAGAGAACAATTCCTTGGGAATCACTACTTTAAACACACACACACACACACACACACACACACACACACACACACACACACACACACACACACACACACACACACACACACACACACACACACACACACACACACACACACACACACACACACACACACACACACACACACATTTATTCATCACCTAAGGAAGACCCATTCGTAGGGAAATGGCTAAATTCTGAAGTCTGGAAGAATTCGCTTTTCGTGAGATAGTGTAGGCGTGTTCATTTCCCTTATGAAGCTGTGAATCTCCGCCTTCCTTGTTTATTAAGACCTCACAGCAAGATGAGTTAATAATAAACTTTCTGGCTAGCTAAAAAAAAAAAAAAATTGTGTTCACTAAGAGACCACGATTTATTATTCAGTTTTCTTCTGCTGGACGATTTTCTTCAGCACAGGTAATATCTTAGACCTAAAGAGTTTCTCAAAAGGTGGCAACTTCCAATCTCTTTACTATAGATCTCTTCAGTTTTGAATTTAATAGGCTATAAGCGAGAAAAAAAGTAATAATGATATCATTTTAAAGGGTTCTGTGAAAGAATGAATGCGTGTAGACAAAATAATCTTTAAACTTTTCCCCCACGAAGGGTAAAACAACACTGTGTCAAGAGTATACGATTCAAAATAAGACACAAGAAAATAGAAAAACTCGAAGCAGAAGAAGTCAGGAAACATGATAGAAGTCCCGACTGAAAATGTGTTGTGAGGAAAATCAGAGGCGGACAAAGAAAGAGAAGTGGATAAGTATGATGATAATGCCATAAATAGCTAGAAAAAAACAAATTTAATCCTCCCCACCACACGCACACACACACACACACACACACACACACACACACACACACACACACACATGCAGCTGAAATTCAACACAATACACTAAAAGGAAGACAAATTCAACCAAACAACAACCATATTTACAGAATCCAAGAAAAAGGGATGAAAGGAGGGAGCACGAAGTGTATGCAAACACGAAAAACAGCAAAAAAACGCATAGATCAGCTAAAATGCGGTAAAAGGGAAGAATCCTCCCCGCTCCATTAAAGCTAAAGGAAAAAGTCGAAAGCAATGACACGATACAACGTTTAAAAAAAAAAGTTACAACTCACAACACGATACAAAAAAAAAAAAAAATCCCATAAGGAAAATCAAACCTTAATGCTGAATCTGATAGTTCTGTATGAAGAGGCGCGCCAGTATAACACACACACAAAAAAAAAAAAAAAAAAAAAAAAAAAGAGTGGGGCGTAGCAGACAATCAACAACTAAAAATTTTAAAGACGATACAAGAATTAAAAAGAAAAGTTTTTTTTTTCATTCATTGCCAGACGCCATGTATCCCAGACTGGGTGGCCAAGGGCTTAATTGTTTTACGGGGAGGGGCACTAATCCTCCACCAACCCCACTTGACACGTAGGGATGCCAACAGCATCTGGTGTTCCCAGGCAGTCACCCATCCAAGTACTAACCAGACCCAACGTCAAGGAAAAAAAGAAAAGGCTAAATCCATGAATTTCTGTACACATCGGTAAAAGGAAAACGGGATTGCAAGTAAAGAAAATAAACAAAATTCTGTGAACTTCGAAACACGATATGAGAAACAGGGCTCAAAAATACTAGCCCCCCCCAAAAAAAAAGAATAGAAGGGGGGTGGGGAGAATGCAGAACCCGAGAAGAAAGGACCCCAACAGAGACAGCTACGTGGATAAAATTAATTAAAATAACATAAACATCTATGAATACTATAATTCAAAAATCGAATCGACCAACAAGAAAATGACGCACAAAAAAAAAAAAAAGCATAAAACCAAAAATAAAAATACATATTGCTGTGAAGAAACGAGGAGGCACGAAGAGAGGGCGAAGTGAACAAAGATGATTAAGGCATAAGCACATAAAATATCTGAAACTTAAAAAAAAAAAACTACATTAAAATTATACGATAAGAAAAAAAACTGCAATGATGAAATGAAATGATGAACGAGGCTTACACAGCTATAGCCAAAAAAAAAAAATCTAAACCTATGACAAAAAAAGCAAAAAATATATATATATAATATCGTAGCAAATAAACCCTGAATGAAGACACGTTTTGTTTTGAAGAGATCGGGGAGAAAGTTATATAAAACTCCTATATAGCTAATATAAATAATAAGCAGGAGAAAACATAGAAAAAATAGACAGTAGAAGGAAAATAATAGCTTAAAACACAATCCAACAAGCCTTGAATGAAGACACGTGTTGTTATGAGGAAAACAGGAGGCAAGGAGAGAGGGAGGGCGAAGTGGATAAAGGTGATGAAAGCCGCATAAACGTCGCTGTTTGTTAGGGGGCATAACAGTGTGGGGCGTGAGGAACGGTACAGCGGAAAGGGGCACGGGATATGAGTTAGTTATATTGTATGATGAGGGGGAAATGAGGAGAGGGGAAAAAGGAGGTGAGGTGAGAAAGTAGATATGAGAGGGGGAAGGTGATGAGGGTGAGAATAAGTATATTTTGAGAAGGGAGAAAGAGAGGTAAAGTGAAGGGCAAGGTGCAGGGGATATGAATTTAGTTATACTGCATGATGAGGAGGAGATTAGGAGAGGGGGGAAAAGGAGGTGGGTAGGTGAGGGATGTGAGGGGAGGTGAGAGGGGAGGTGGGAAGGAAGGACGTAGGTAGGGTGATGCGAAAGGGGTCAGAGACATGAGTTAGTTGTAAATTATATCATGAAGGGCAAATAAGAGGTAATAAAAAAAGAAGAGGAGAAATGGGTGACGAGAGGCTGGGCGGGTAAGGAAAGGGAGGAGTAACCAGGTGGAGGAGGTGGAGGAGACTGGGGAAGGGAAGACGCGTGCAGGGTTAGGGAATGAAAGAAGGAAGAAAGGAAGGAAGGAAGAAGAACGTTTAGAGACTGGGAAGAGTAGAGCGTAGGAAAGGAGAGATGAGAAACGGTGGATAGGTAAGGAAAACACGAAGAGACAGAGGAGGGAGAAGGAATGACAGTGGGTGGCGTGAGGAAGGGTAAAGCAGAAAGAGGTCAGGGAAATCAGTTACTTATTTGATGAAGAGGAAATGGGGAGTGGGGAAAATATGAGATGAGATGGAGGTGCATGGCTGGTTAGGTGAGGGAAAGAAAGAGGAAGAAGCGTCGCAGTAGAACAGCGTGGGAAGAGGAAGAGAGAGGGAGAAAGGGATAGGGGTAGAGATAAGGGAAGGGAAGAAGGTGGCGAAAGGGGAGAGGGTGAGATGAGCGAAGGGGAAAGACCGAGGGGAAAGATGGAGAGGAATTTGATGAGGGAGGAAAAGACTGGGAGTTTCGGGATGGTAGGATAGATAAACGGAAGGAGAGGTTGTGAGAGGGCGAGGGTAGGAGAGATGAAAGAATAAAGAAGGAGGGAAGGGGTAAAGGAGATGAAAAAAAAAATGAGAAGGCAGGAAGGGGATTGATGGGAAAAAGAGTAAGAAATAAGAGGACAGGAGAGTAGAAAAAGGGAGATAATAGGGAGGGGAGCAAAAGAGGTGAAAGAAAAGGAGAAAAAATGAGAGGAAAAGGAAGAGGAGAGGGAGGCAGAGGAAGAAAAGAAATTAGAAGATGTGAGAAGGAGAATATAAAAAAAAAATGAGTGGAAGGTGACTGGGTGAGGAGGGGGGTTAGAGTAAGAGAAGTGAGAATAAAGAAAATCATCGAATGGAGGTGTAGGAAAAGGGTAGGTAAGGGAAGGGAGGAGAAAGGGAGGAAGTAAAGAAAATGGAATAAGTAAGAAAATAATATAAGACAGGATGGAAGGGGAGAGAGGAAGTTGGGATTGATGGGGTGGGTACTAGAAAGATCTTAAACAAGAAAGAGGTGAAAGAAAAGAGAAGACCGAGAAGAAGAGTAACGGGGAGGGGGATAAGAGAGACGGGCAGAGAAACGAGAAGGGTAAGAAAAGTGAAAAGATAAGGAAGATATGAGAAGGAAGGAACAGAGGGGAAAAAGGGAGAGAAAGAAAAGGGTAGCAAAAAGAGATGGGTGGAGAGAAAGGAAAGATGAAAAAAGGAGAGGTGAGGGAAAAAACAAGGTCAGAAAGAAAATGTGAGAGAAAGAGAGAGAGAGAGAAGACGGAGGAGGTGGGAGGGGGGAGTAGGAGAAATGAAAATACTGAAGAGAGGAGACAGCCCGCAGTATATTCCCGGCGTGAAGGTCTCGCGTCCGGAGTAGCTGTCCACCGCCAAAGAAAAAATGGAAGAGGCCGTGTTCAGCTCTTTCAGACCCGACGCGTCTATGTTTTTTTCCCCTTAACTCCTGCTATCACCGGACGATTTTATCTTATTTATTATCTAGTTATTGTACAGAGGCAAAGGAAAAAATAATAATAAAACGGAAGCGGACGTGTTCTATTTTTTAACAACAGCCGATATTCTTTCTGCTTGGGAGGGGTATCTAATTGCTTCTTTTCTAGACGATTTTCCTCAACTTTGGGAGGCTATTACTGCGATGACGTCTTTTCATATCTTATTCTTCCTACCATCGTACAATTATATATAACTTGGGAGGGACATCAAGCGGAGGCAAACTACTACACTACCATATTGACCACAGGCTTCCCTCTCTCCAGCCCACAACCCCCTCTCGCTAGCTAAATAAAATCGCCCAGTGCTTGCCTGAATAAAATAAAAAAAATACAGCCACCGAGTGAATGAGTTAAAATTGCTAACAATGTCATGAATTAAGGTTTATTAAAAAAAAGCGAAAAAACAATACACTCAAAAAATTATAAAAGCCTGTGGGGAAAATAGTTTAAAGGTATATATATAATCAAAAACAATTTCACGGTGCTTCATGAATAAATTTTGTATGCATGTGTTATTCAAAAAATTGTATGTATAAACCTGGTACTCGCTCTCTCTCTCTCTGCATCCATGCTTATGTGCTCGTGTCTATTTGTTTGTTGTGTGTGTGTGTGTGTGTGTGTGTGTGTGTGTGTGTGTGTGTGTGTGTGTGTGGTGGGGAGAGGGGATGTTTGCATGTGTGTGCAATCGTGCTTGTACTGAACTGTATATTGGTGAGCGATGTGTTTTTATTTTGTGTGTGTGTGTGTGTGTGTGTGTGTGTGTGTGTGTGTGTGTGTGTGTGTGTGTTTATAACTTCTCTCCAATAACGCACAATATTTTTTCCGTTTTATCAGTACTACCACAAAGCAGTTTTATTCAGTTTCTGGAGACTTTTCGAACTGAAGGAGCGAATTTAAGCCTTCATTCACCTCGTGACTACAAAAGGTCTGTCCTACGCTGAATAAAATCGTCTAAACTCTACTGGAAGCAAGACAAAGATGATACGTCACCAGATTGAAGGAGTAAAATAATTAACAATAACTAACAATGCCCTTTATCACCATACCTAGAAAGTGAGTACCTAGAGCTTAGCTTAACTAGGGCAGAAGTGGCAAAAAAACTGACCACCTGCACCAACACCCACCCATTACATGTACTCTTGCGATTACATGATTGTGCACTTGCGATCAATACACATGTAGCCTACACCCCCTTGAAACCGTGTCAGAAGCTAATGGCCTCTTGGTTCAAAACTATTCCTTCACTTTTAGCCCGGCCAGATGATCGTCCTTTTTCTGCCTGTTTCCCTTAGCTCAACGGCAGAGTCTTTAGTTGCTACGGCTCTGCATCCTTTCCATAGCACTTCTTCGTGACTAGCAGCATATTCTTGTGTTAACCTCCTTCTACAGTTCAAAATTCAGGAGGGGATGGGAAATTTAGGCCAAGTAAAAATGGACGGAGTGTTAATAGGGAGCACTTGGTACCCCGTTTCTTTAGTATAAATCTATCGTTGTGTAATTGGAATATTGACCATAACTTTAGTATTTTATTCCAGCTAATGCCAAAAGATTTTTTTAAGTTCATAGGGATTGTTGGAGCCTAGGAGTGTTAATATTGGCTCCATTAACTCCTTCATGGTAAGGAAAACTCTTTATTCTACCCCAATTTACGTCAGATGATTTTATTCCCTGGGAGAAAGAGAGAGAGAGTTACTGTAGACGAAAAGTAATCATTCTTGTTCGAAAAATATCTCCTGAGCTGAACTAACTCTTCTGGACAGAGCAAGAATGGATAGTGGTGATTATTTAAATGACGCTAACAACACAAGCCCTTCTCAGAAAATCCCCGAAGAACACAGAACAGCATCTAACTTACTCCATACGGCTGTACTTTGACGCTACCTACCGTATCTTCTCGACTAAACCTCTTCTCTCTCCATTAATCACACCAAAAGAAAGAAGGAAGGAAGGAAAGAAAGAAAGAAGGAAGGAAAGAAAGAAGGAAGGAATTAAGGAAAGGAAGAAGAAAGGAAGGAAAGAAAGAAAGAAGGAAGAAAAGAAAGAAAGAAACTCAGAGGTGGTTGAGACTTGAAAGCTGCTTCACCCCAAGGAAGAGCACCAGGATGTCGATAAAATTACATTCTTGCTGCTGAATAGTGACTTAGCCATGGAAATCACTCTAATACTGAAGAGAATACTGAATGTAGAGTCCAACCCCTCCAGGTCGTAAAGCCTCTCCCGTGCATAATACAAGTGTCCTTAACCTCACACAAAAGGCTACAACAAAGCCTACCTTGATATCTGGCCCGCAGATGGCTTTATTATATTTTGTTTTGGGTACAGCCAGACGTTTTATTCAGCTGAAGAGAGCAACAGTTCTATATTTTGTGGCTAATATCAGACACTGTTGCTCATTTTAAGATAGTCCCCCAGTAATGAGAGGTTGTATGGAGGTGATACGAACCCTTTTAGTCCCTACTGTCTCTCCTCAGGTACCGTAAATAGGTTAGTTTTGAGCCAGCCTACATAAAATACATGAGCTGCCTTGATCATGAAAGGGTAAGGCTTAAATTTAAATCCTCATAGCTTAAAAAAAAAATCTCTCCCCTGCTGAATAAAATCGTCTGGAGCTAGCAAGAAAAAAACACCAGGGAAAACATTTAGAGGCTTACCAGTGCCCAGGAGTTCCTCATTCCCACACAAGAGCCTCCGGCAACAAAAGCTTCTTTGATACTTACCTAATGACGGTACAATCCTCTTGGCGTAGTGTGTGTGTGTGTGTGTGTGTGTGTGTGTGTGTGTGTGTGTGTGTGTGTGTGTGTGTGTGTGTGTGTGTGTGTGTGTGTGTGTGTGTGTGTGTGTGTGTGTGTGTGTGTGTGTGTGTGTGTGTGTGTGTGTGTGTGTGTGTGTGTGTGTGTGTGTGTGTGTGTGTGTGTGTGTGTGTGTGTGTGTGTGTGTGTGTGTGTGTGCGTACGCTCTTATCCAACGTCCGGAAGGGCTGGGTACAAGAGGAGGCTGAAGTAATACGACTGATATATAAAACCAACTCGATCACATAAAAATAAAAATAATATATATAAAAAGTGATACAGTATATACCTCGAGCAAGGATATTATAGCAAATGGCATGCAACTCGAACAAACGTTGAACCCCTGAAATATGGCTCGATCAAAGGCAGAACCGCTGAAAAACAATTCATGCAAAGGAAGAACCTCTGAAATATATCGAGAACAAATGTAGAACCGCTGAACTACGGTATAACGTGAACAAATGTAGAACTGCTGAAATATAACATGAACAACTGTAGAACCGCTGAAATATAACTCGTGGAAAGGTACAGCCGCTGAAATATAGCATGAACAAAGGCAAAGTAGCTAAAATATAACTCGAGCAAAGGTAGAACCGCTGAAATATAACTTGTGCAAAGGTAGAACCGCTGAAATATAACTAGAGCAAAGGTAGAACCGCTGAAATTTAACGAGAACAAAGGTAGAGCAGCTGAAATATAACAAGTGTAGAACCGCTGAAATATAAGATGAACAAAGGCAGCACAGCTGAAATATAACTCAAGCGAAGGTAGAACCGCTGAAATGTAACTCGAGCAAAGTTAGAATCGCTAAAATATAACTTGAGTAAAGGTAGAACAGCTCAAATATGACTAGAATAAATGCAGAACCGCTGAAATATAACTCGATCGAAGATAGAACCGCTGATATAAAACTAGAGCAATAATAGAACCACTGATATAAAACTCAAGCAAAGGTAGAAACGCTGAAATATAACGCGAGCAAAGGTAGAACCGTCGAAATACAACCAGAAAATTAGAAACAATGGTAGAAAACGATCACAAAAGCAGAGAGAGGAAAAAATAGGACGACTGAAATTACCAAGACAACTCGAGCGAATATAGAACAGCTAAAATAACAGACTGACACTCTACACTCTAGTAAAGGAACAACAGAGCAAAGGAAGAGCAGCTAAAATAACACAATAACACACAAAAACAATCCCGAGGAAAAAAAAAAAGAGCAATTGAAAAAATAAGTTTGAAATACGATTAATACGCATCCTGAGCTAATGCACTGATGGATGAGTTAAATGTAATAGGTTCAATTCTGTAAGTGCGATGGCCTTATTTTCATCTTTGTTTTTGCACTCAGCAGATCTCTTTCCTGACATGGTAAAAAAAAATAAAATCGGTCATATAATGGCAATTCAGTGAAAGAGAAACACTGATTTAAGCAAATAAATTGTTGAGCACATAAAAAACACAAATGGAGACGTAGATTGTTGAGCACACACACACACACACACACACACACACACACACACACACACACACACACACACACACACACACACACACACACACACGCACGCACGCACGCACGCACGCGCGCGTTATTGACGCCTCTTATATCTTCATTCAATCTACTAACAAATAAGTTTATTTTTACTTTAGGGAGGATAGTTGACATTGAAGTAGTTGGTAGATCCACAAAAGCCTCGTCAGTGCTGTAGGTCTCGCTTTAGCTGAATCAGATCATCCGATGGTAAAACAGAAATTGTAAATGTCATCGTACTTGGAGAGGATAAAAACAATTCTAGCGTAAAACGGAACAGCTGAAATAATACCCTAGTGAAAGAGGTCACACAGGAAAAGAAGATAGTGGACTTAAGCACAGCTCTTCTCCACCACAAAATAAACTTATGCTCCTCTGTGGTATATTGTAGAAAGGAGTGTTGTAGTAAAGAGGTAGCTGGGTGCAGTGCAGTGGTGTTACGTGATGGTGGTGTGTGGAGTTGTGATGTGGTGTGGTATATGAAGTTGTGGTGTGGTGTGATATATGAAACCTTGGTGTGATGTCATGTGGTGTGGTGTGTGGCTGTTGTAAAGTATGTGAAGTTGAGGTGTGGTGTGGAGAGTGGTGGTGTGACGTGACGTGTGGTGGTGCGGTGTGTAAAGTTGTGGTGTGGAGGTAGTGTCGTGCGGTGTGGTGTTGTGTGTGCTGGTGGTGTGATGTGTGAAGCTGTGGTGTGGGATAATGTGGACAGAGGGTGTGCAGAGTCAGGGAGTGGTTCTGAAATATAGAGTTGTTGTGATATGTGAAAAGTGGCACTGAGATGTAATGAGATGTTAAGTGGAGTAATGCAGGGAAGGAATAGGTACTGAATTCTACTGAGAAGGAAGTGGTGGTGAAAAGTGGAGAGTAGATATATAGTGCGGGGAGAGGAAGCAGAGAGTGAGAGGGACAGGTACAAGGTTCTAAAGTCTGGGAAACCTTTCATTAATGTGGAGAGATGATCTGAGGTGTGACGATTGGATCTGTTAAAAGGAGAGGGCAGGAGGACTCTGAATCGTTGCAAGGTTATTCTGAGGAGAGAAGGGGGAATCTTACATGTAGGCAGTGATCCAGGAGCGTATAAAGGAGTTCAGAAAAATTAAGAGTGATTCAGAAAAGTGAAGATTAGTTCTAAACTGTGATACGTGGGGAGGGTGATTCTGAATTGCAAAAAGGCGATGCAGGGGAAGGGAGAGTGGATTCAAAGTGCAGTGGTGTGGTTCAGAGGCGTAGGTAGTGATTCAGAGAACTGGAGAGTGGTTCAACAGCAGGGAAGGCAGCTCAAACAAGTGGAGAACGGAGGATGCAAAGCGTGGGTGAGTGAATCAAAGGAGCAATGCAGAGAGAAAAGAGCTTGGGGTAGGTTCTGAAGAGGGAGTGTGTGGGAGGAGGAGAGGGCCTGTGTGGTGGAGGTGGTAGTGGTGATTGGGGGGGGGGGAATAAAAAGAGGTAGTGGGTGAGTTCTGAAGTGTGTGTGTGTGTGTGTGTGTGTGTGTGTGTGTGTGTGTGTGTGTGTGTGTGTGTGTGTGTGTGTGTGTGTGTGTGTGTGTGTGTGTGTGTGTGTGTGTGTGTGTGTGTGTGTGTGTGTGTGTGTGTGTGTGTGTGTGTGTGTGTGTGTGTGTGTGTGTGTGTGTGTGTGTGTGTGTGTGTGTGTGTGTGTGTGCTTGGGAGGAGGGGGTGGGGCAATGGTGACGCAATATGAGGGCGCAGCTGCACAACACTTCAGTCCACAATACCTCATTTGTTCTCCGCTGGTATTGTCTTGGTCACCCTTATGAGTCATCGCAATATCCCAGTTTGCTCTCTCTTGTGCCTCCCATCTGTCCTACTCAAGGGAATCAATTTGCTGCCAAGATCTTATGGTACAAGCCATTGTGAGTTGCCTTTGGGTGAATTTATCCCATCTGCTCCCAGTTCACTTTCATTAATTGCTGCATGAACTCCTCTGGTGACGCAGACTCATTCTTGTGGTGGCATCGATATAACAAAACGGCTTAACTGTCTGGTTATACAAACGTCCCTCAACTAACTCCCTATGCTCTGAAAGGAGGATGGTGGACTGCAGGAAAGGGGCACTTGTGCGTGCAGAAAACTGAGTTCACGTTTAAGATGAACTTGGGACCAAAACATCATCATCAGCAAAAGCAACTATTCTGGCCACATATCGACTACTTTAGTCAAATGCAGATACTGATCATGCAATAGAACAGTTCGAGAAAAGTATTATAGATTCTATTTCCTGCACGTTTCGATAAGCAATGGACACCCGCACATTTTAAAACCTTCTCACACCTCTACCCATGCATATGATACTAGGAGGGGACGAGTAACTTCCCCAATGTCAGAAAAAGACGCGTCCTGGTAATGTGGAACAGCTGTACTTAACATATACATGGCGGCGTGTGTTTTATTTGTTCCTTTTATCTCCAGACGATTTAGTTCAATTTGAGAGAGACCTCTTCTAGCTGCAGAGGTTAATGAGGGCTATATAATTATAATCCCCCCAGTTCGAGAAGCCTCTCCTAACATGATTCAACTGTTTTAAATACGTAATGAAATAAAATAAAATTAATAATAATGAACAAGAAAATAATATTCTCGGGCGACTGGGGTTGAATATTGGTAAGACATAGCTTGAATATGTGTGATGGGGTTTCTGGGAGTTAAAGACAGTGGCAGATCTATCTGTCTCTATCTATATCTATCTATCTATCTATCGATAGATAGATAGATAGATAGATATATTAAAACCGGATATGCCAAAAGAGAGAGAGAGAGAGAGAGAGAGAGAGAGAAACTCTAATTTCCGGGAAGCAAAGATTATGTACAATATAAAGGCTATGTGTGATGACAGACACCTGCAAATACTGTCCATGAATCTATGCAATATACAGTATACTTATGCATCATCATCATCACCATCATCATCATTCCTTTGTCCATCGTAGTACAAAGATTTTCTTACTTTCTCCACTCTGACCTTTAAGTACTTGGGTAGTGTGATGAGTAAGGATGGAGGTTTGGAGGGTGAAGTGCTTGAGAGGGTACAGCAGGGAAGAAAGGTTGCTGGTTCTTTGAAAGCAGTGATAAGAAACAGGGAAGTGAGCATGGAAGTGAAAAAGTTACTACATGACAGTATTGTGATACCAACTCTAACGTATGGAAGTGAAGCTTGGACGTTGTTGGAAGGACACAAGTCAAGAGTGAGAGCAGTGGAAATGAGTTATTTAAGAGGAGCCTGTGGAGTCACATGGAGAGACAGGCTGACGAATGAGGATATAAAGGAGCGTTGTGGTGTGGATGTGGATGTGATAGGAAGCGTTATGAGGAACACACTGAGGTGGTTTGGCCATGTGGAGAGGATGGAGGGTGAAAGACTGACGAAGAGAGTGCATGTGAGTGAGGTGAAGGGGGGGAAGAGGGAGGGGGAGGCCGAGGATGAGATGGAGGGATGGGGTGGAGAGGCATATGAGAGAGGGGGGTGTGAGTTGGGAGCAGGGCAGTGAAATGGTGGGGGACAGGGCGATTTGGAGGCGATTTGTTTGTGGCCACCCCAAACGGGACTGAGGCATCTGGCAATAGATAGATAGATAGATTTTAGCCTGCTTTAAGCCTGCCTAGCATATTTGCTCATTCATATAAGCAGTTCTTTTTTTCTGTAATTACAAACAATGGTCCAACTTCGGAGCAATTACTGGGAGTAATTACGAAATATAATCCATGCATTTAAACCGAAGACTTCATTAACCACAGAGGATAATAATTCAGTCAGTTAACAGTATTTGGAATTTCCTGATATGCCGTACATGTGGTTATTGATGTGTTTATTAAATGCAGATTAATTCCGCATAGTTCAGGTTTTTCAGTAAGTTAGGAGGAAAATATGCGTTTTTTAAGTATCCTTCGAATAACCATAACTTTATTTTCCTTTCATATTGTGCTCCCAAAATATACACTAATGCTGATTTATAGAAAACCTGTGGATATAACATGTCTGTTTGTCTGTCTGTCTGTCTGTGTGTATCTATCTATCTATCTATCTATCTAAACTCTGGTGCGGAATCCTCTGAAGAGGGGGGGGGGCCTCGAAAAAATGACTTCCAAGAGCTTCTATATCCACTTAGGAAAGACTTATCTTCAGGCGACACATCACCTATCCTGACATAATCTAGCACTACACTAGCTTTTAACTTCCTTCTCGGTCCTCCTCCTCCTCCTCCTCCTCCTCCCAAACAGCTCACTGCTTTACACATTTACATACATGAACATCTCAATCTCGTTCTCCTTCTCCTTCAGATTTCCAACCACATCCCTGCTTTAGTTTCCCACCTTATCTCTCTTCTTACGGTCTTCCTCTCAGTCCCCTCTCAACTGCCTCATTCCCTCACATCTTTTCTTGCTCTACCTCTTCACCTCGCTTTCAGTCTCCTCAATCTCCTCCCAACAACCACACTCCTGCAAATACTTATCATCCTCAATCTGTTTTTCAGTTTCCTCTCAACCACCTCATCTCATTACATTCTCTCCTATCCTACCTCCCTCCGTCTCTTTCTTAGTCTCCCTCTAATTCACCTTCTAATCACGTCACTTACTGTACTACCGCTCCTTATCTCTCCCATGCGGTCTCTCTTCTTCTCCCAACTCCCTCACGCCCTTACATTCTCTCGTACCCTGTCTCTCCACCTCTTCCTCGGTCTCCCACTCCTCCTCTTAATCACTTTCCCTTATCTCTCCCGTGCGGTCTCTCTTCTTCTCCCAACTCCCTCACGCCCTTACATTCTCTCGTACCCTGTCTCTCCACCTCTTCCTCGGTCTCCCACTCCTCCTCTTAATCACTTTCCTCCCTTATCTCTCTCTCTCTCTCTCTCTCTCTCTCTCTCTCTCTCTCTCTCTCTCTCCTAATCAAGTGTGGCTAGCCTGTATTTCATGTTACACAACCGAATCAGCAACCACTTAGAGAAATCAAACCCCCTTTTTCTCTCGACGTATGTTCCATTAATTTAAAAAAATATTGGATCTTGCCTTCCCACCTGACCATTTAATTAACCTCTTCAATCCCGTTAAGTATTATTTAGTTATTCTTGCAGTCTCCAGGCGCCTCCACACAGCCACTTAATTTGCCAGTAACTTACGACGCATGCGCTAAATGAAAATTATTTGCTCTAGAAATCCAGACCAAGTTGATGATTAAGGAGAGGAACTTGCGATCTTATTTAAGGACATAAAGACCCCATCTCACAGTGGGTAAGACTTCTTGAATTTCAGCATACGACTCCATAAATAGAAAAATAGCCCGCATCAGGAACAATAGGTGGTTATATGATGAACAGAGTACGAGAATTGCAATCACACTTGAACGAAGTATGACGCCTCCACGCGGTTAATAACAGCCACAGGAATCCATCGCGACGCGTCCTTTAAGCTAAAAATAGCCTCTTCCAGGAACACAGACTCGATGATGATTGGAAGAAGAGGCCTTCCACCTCACCTAAGTGAATGCAGACGCCCACACGCAATAATAGGTCTGTCAATAATACTCTCGTGAAAAAAAAAAAATAATAATAATAATGCAAGCTATTTCATGATACCGAAGGTTAGCTGGAAAAACATTGTAATAAAAGACTGCTTTTACTCTGACCTGACCTAAAATAATCGTCTCCTCATCTTGAATGCCAAGTCATATCAATAGATTAATACTAGAATATAATGCTGGTCATGAAGGAGGGCTGTGGAAAGGATGTAGGGACAGCACTGTCATTTTCTCCCCTTATACTACGTGAAATAAGCTGGAAAAAAAAAGGAATATTTAGGCCAATTTAACGTAAAAGAGGTACAGTAATTAATTCTGTGATCATGTAGAATCTGTGCAGCCAGAAGGTGTGGTGCCAACGGGTGCAATGCGTGAGACACTCGTAACGAAAGCCGGAACAGACCTGCTGACTATGCGGATTGCGACTCCTATTGACTTATCAAAAACTTTCGACGCTTTGACCATTCTTGGCCTATAGTAACCCAGTCGTTTAAAAATGCTCATGTATGTAGTATTTTCTAGTGAGAAAGAGAGAGAGAGACAGAGACAGAGACAGAGAGACAGAGAGAAATATTCATGAGTGTCTGATTGCACTTGTAGAGCAGAATCATCTTTTCAGTATACAGGGGCTGTTCTGGTGAAAACAACACCGTCCTGAATGACAACACAGCATCACTCACTCATCCAACATAATGTCCTCAGCTCCCCTTCACCTCAGAGGACGGAGGAGGGTTAGTGATGGTGAGGTGGGCGACGCTAATGAACGACCCGGCGCCACCCCTCATCACCTGACTAATGACGGGGAATGAGAGAGCCAGTTCAACACCCAGGGCCCACATAACCTTCAAGGCGCCGGCAGAATTACGGTGGGCTGGGCTTGTGCTGGGATCGTATTTCTATGGTCCGCTCATCGTAACTTGGCGGAAAATTTCGTCAGTCTACTTCCTGCACCTCAGTGGCAGAATAAGACAATGCTATTGCTCAGCATCTTTAGCATAATTCTATAGCTCTTTCACTTATACTTGGCAGAAATTTTAAACGGCCCTGCATCCTTACTGTATGTCCTAGAGTGGAATCAATTTGGAGCGATATACGTAAACCATCCCTCGGACGCAAACCCTAACTTGCCCCAACAAGTTTATGTCCCCTAAGTTACTAGACCACCAGGGGTTATTTGGTTATATGATATGTCCTTAAATATGTACCCTGATTTTTTAATTATCCCGCACATAGCGTACAAGAGTGTGTAAAGTCTAAGATGGAAAAAATAGAATAAACCACTAAGGAAGGGAGACTACGAACCCTCCTACGCCGACGAGAATACAACCCTGGAGACAAGAGAGAGAGAGAGAACAACCGCGAGCGTTTGTTTCTCCTGGGATCGCATTTTTAAAGGATCCAAACCAATTCATATGATAAACAAGTCTCCAATACAGTTAACCATTACCACAGAAGGTTTCCCTTTTTCACATCATTTAACTTTAATCAATATGGTTTAGGTGTGAAGTGCTTGGTTGTTATTTAAATGAAGACAAATGTATATATGTTACAGGGAATTTGTATAACCACTGGTTTCATGAATTCCCTAATAAATTCGTGAAATGAGTTTAAATTGGGATGGGTTAATTTAGGTTAGGTTAATTTAGATTGCAGTTAGGTTAGGTTGGGATAATCTAGGTTAAGTTTAGGTTATGTTAGGCTAGGTTAGTTAGGTTAGGTTAGGTTAGATTAATTTCGATATGTGCCAAGTTATGTTAAGCTTTCAAATAAATTTATTGAACCTAACCTAACCTACCAAACATAACATAACATAAACTTAGCGCAGATTATCCAAGCCTTACCTAACCACAGCCTAAATTTAACCCATCCCAATTTAAACTCATTTCACAAATTCACCAGGGATTTCATGAAATCACTGGTTACACAAATTTCCTGTAACATATACAAGCAGTCTTTTACACAGCCACAGTTTAGGACACTTTGTAAATACGGATCTTTAAGCTTTTGACAGGTGCATAATTACAGAGACACACAAGCAATCTTACACACAGCTTAAGCCTAGGAAAGTTTGTTAATACGGATCTTCCTGAAGTGTTTGATACCTATAGCGCTGAACGCAACCGTAGACAATCTTACGCACAGCTTAACCTTAGGACAGTTTATAAATACGAGCGCTGATCCACGGGTTGCTGCTGCTGGTTGTGGTGCCCTCGGGTGGTCCGCCTGATTGCAGGAGACAAATCCGGCGCTTAGGCTGGAGGTGTCCCGCCCGGAATAGAAGTGATATTTTTGCTCCCCCGTGGTGAAAAGATGGAAAATTTACTGGCTGGGAGTGTCTTCATTCGCTCAGGTGAGGAGGCGAGGCTCGTTTTTCAGGTATCTTCCGTGTTCTGTGTTCGTAGAGCAGGTGGTGTTCGCTTTTTAGGGTGCGTCGTGATGGAATCCTGGCAAGTGAATTTTCCCCCATAAGGATGTCAACTTGCTCACTGTAGTAGTTTCATTTGAGTGCTTTTTAAAGGTTAATAACAAACTATATATGAGAGGTGAGGGCGCTTGTGGTACGTGGGGGTACCGACCGTCCACCCACTCGATGCACGGCTATTTTCAGGTGACTCTACACTGAGTGAAAATCTAAATGGTTCCTTTTAACTCAGGAAACCATTTGTTACGATGGGTGGTAACTAAATGACACCTGGTGATCCATTGGGATAAAGCACCCCAACTGCTTGAGGATCCCAAGGGTTTATATCAGAGGGTTGGCTGAGTTATACTGCTGACATAATGCCACTCAAGGGCGAGCGAGACGGGCTTCTCACCCTAAATGTCGGGAGAGTAGTTTAGCCCCTAATCCCTACGCTCCTGAGAGAGAGAAAAAAAAAATGGACTGGATAATGGATAGATGGGTGTACTGTCAATCATTTCATGCCATTTCAGGGTTTTTTAAGCCAAGAAACCATTTACGACCAAACCATACGTGCTCCCTACGTGTCAACAAGTGGGTTGGTGGAGGGTTAGTGCCTCTCCCTGTAAAACAAATAACACAGAGTCAAATGGCCACCCCTTAAGGGATTATGGCGTCTGGCAATAGATAGATAGATAGAAGTCCGTGGAGACAGACAGACAGACAGACAGACAGAGTACGATGCAGATTGGCCTTAAAGTCAAATAACTGAAACGACAAGCAATGGACACACTAGAAAATGCTGAAATAACTGATAACTACTCACTGTAGCAATTCTAAATATGCTGAAATATGATAAAATTAATAAAAAAACACCACACATTATACACCCCAGTAGTTACCAAAAATGCTAAATAATGCTAAAATAAGTGATACCGCACCTTCTAAAGTGCTAAATAAATGCCAAAAAAAACTAATATTCCACGGACGACACTACTAAAACCTATAAAAATGTTGTAATGCTAAAAAAAAAGAAATGATGTTAAAAATGCTAAAATCATTAATATTCCTCGTATGAATATGCTGAAGACGCTAAAAATTATTAAATACGTTAAAAAATGCTAAACTGTAAAAATGAAAGATTCTTCGTACGAGTATGCCAAAGAAACTAAAAAATGCTGAAAATACCTAAAAATGCTAAAAAAGGCTTAAAAAAATACTAGACACTGCACGCACCCTGAGGCATATTCCCCAACACGGTCCTGCTATGAATGTAAAACTCTCATCTGCTGGATTTACTTAATGAATTTCTTTGTTTGAATGAACCCAGTTATGATTAAGGTCTGTATACATAACACTGGCGGCCCGCAGGATATCAGGTGTGTGTGTGTGTGTGTGTGTGTGTGTGTGGGGGAAGAGAGTGGTGGGTGGATGAAAGAAAGAGAATGTGCTTAAGTAGGTACTGTGTGCTGCATATGTCTGTGTGTCTGAGCATGTGTGTGTACGTTGTGTTATGTGTGTCTGGTGTGCGTGTAAGTGTATGCTCCATCAATACGAGATCAAGTATCGGTTGCAGTACCAGGCTACTCGCCCCACTACGAGTAAATACGATTATACTGAGTCTGTTACGATTTCAGCTCCATACTTATGGTCTCCCAGCTGTCAGTGATATTAACTCCATCCTCTAGTATTTAATTATAGACTTTAATAATTTCTCTCTTATATGGATGCCTCTCATATTTCCATTTCAGCCAAATTGGCTCTGAAACATCTATGGAACGTTCAGTGAGATTTCCAACATTGATTGAAGCCTTTCAGTAAGTAAAAATAATATGATGTTTCCTTTTATTTGTGGAAAATATTCTCCAAACCCTTTTTTTTTTACTAACTTTTTGCCCAGTAATCTAATGTGGAGGAATTTTATAATAAAGATCATCATTATCGCCATCATTATTTCTATCATTATCATTATCGTAGCCCTGTCCCCCGCGATATATATATATATATATATATATATATATATATATATATATATATATATATATATATATATATATGGGAAACATCTTGCCATGGGAAGTTATTACACACACACACACACACACACACACACTACTCAGAGTCTCGTATAACAGAATAGCAGACATTTAACGCCGGACAATTTTGAGCCGCGGTAAGATTCCAGTCCTCCCGAAGGTGGTATATACAGAGAGAGAACAGGGCGGCCCGGAAGACGTGGAAGGAGACGGCACCGTAAAAGAGAGAAATGATACAATTACAGGGGGCTGGTCGTGTGAGGAGCGACACTTTCTGCTGCTCTGAGTGTCAAGGGAATGGCAGGTGGTGAGAGGAGGTCGGCGAAAATACGTTTAGTTGACAAGTTTGATATCAGGGAAGGAGATGGAGAGATGGAAGTAAATATGATGTGCTGCGGGTGAGGTGCAATGGCACAACGCGGACTCTGAATTTTGGTGAGAGAAAATAATATTAATAAACACTAATTTTTGTCGAGAGAAAAATAATAACAGTACGTAGCCAGTGAGATGTAATGTCAAAATATGGATGATTTTGATCACAGGGAAGGAGATGAGATGAAAATCAGTATGATGTGCTGTGGGTTAGGTATAATGGCACAACGTGAACTTTGATTTGTGGTGAGAGAAAAAATATTGAAATAGTTACTGGTTGAAATATAATGTTAAAATGTGAACAAGTCTGATCTCAGGGAAGGAGCTAAACGAGTACCTTAAATATAATACGATAATAGGCTGTTTTTGAGAGATTAAGCCCGCATTCTCGCTCCCTAACACTTCTTTTTGAACGATTTATTTTCTTGACTATCCATTAAAATTCTCTATTTGGCTTAAAAGTATTTGTAATATCGGCATAGATTGCATGAATAACACATCTAAAACAATTAACGGAGCAGATACAAAAATAAGCTGGTAAGGAAGAGGTGTTAGTAAGTTTCCTAGCCGCACGTGAATCCAACCCAATGCCAAGTATGAAGAAGTGTGATGCCAGGAAGAAGTTAAGAGAGAGAAAAAAAAGCGTGTAGCATATTACTTCATATAACACACTTTTCCCTGTAATTTTTATTCATGTACACCATTCTAATGTCAAAAAAAAAAAAAAAGGAATATAAAATGGTATCACAAAGGAATATTTAGATGTAACATTCAGTTTGAAATGGTAAGGAAGAGGCGCTACAATGAACTCCAAACTCAGTAAGATACATTCTCGTACTTTCGTATTTATGACACATCCTGACATGTTCACTTTCCAGTTTATTTATACATCTTACACGTTATCAGCTTCGTATTTTATCACTGTACATTATATTGAAAGTCTGAGATGTAAGCAACATACAAGAGAATATTAATGAATCCCATACAGACTAAATCACTGCGAAAGGGGTGCTTGGAAGCCTACTTCATAAGTTTACAAGAAAATGGCCTGGGTGGCATACTGCAGGAAATCGTGTGTCGTAACCAGGGAAAAGTAGAGATAAGTTTTAATACTGAAAGAATTAATGGCAACCGTATCTCGTCTATTCATTACTAAGTTTTCTTTTTTTTTTATGGAATGAAAATGTTAGGCGTGGTGACTATAAATGTAAAAAGATATCATCGTACTGAAGGTGATGAGTTAGGAAATTAAAAAAAAAAACTAAATCAGAATTCTTTTTTTTTTTTCATTAGCAACGAAGATACATCTAGTGTAATTTTTTCATCCTTGAGCATTAACTTAAAGAATCAAGGCAATTATTTTCGTCCTCCAGAAAAAAAACGAAAATAAAAGAAAGAAAATAGAAATGAAAAGAGAGTTCAGTGCATTTTTTCGGTCCGCCAGTGAAATGTCAAAAGATATAGCTTTAGTTTTTCTTTTTTCTTCAGCAATAAATCAAAATTCATGGCTTTTTTTTTTTTTTTTTATTCAGCCGTAAATAAAAAATAAAGCTTTTTTTTTTTTTTTTACCATCAACCACCTCTGCCCTACCCCCTCTCTTCTGATCCCACAAAAGCGACATTAACGAGTTACTGGCGGGAGGAATTAGACCAAACTCGTTAATAAAGTTAGGGACACGCACATATGACCGGGATAAAATTCGAAACACACTGGTCAAAGGTCAAACACAATCATGAGTAATTACCTGTTGGGAAAATGAGGATCCTCGAAGGCTTAAAAAATGGAGCAAATGCAGGTATGTATGTGGTCAGGGAATTACCGAAACTGAGTCACAAAAGGAGTCAGGTAAAAGTGAGTCATGTTCAGAATTTTGTCAGATTCAGAATCCTGTTGCATTCACGATACATTCATTCAGGTTGCTCTTTGAGTCAGCTCACATCTTGAGTTAGGTCACATAATATCACATTCAGAGACAGATCACAACGACACAGGTCACAGTCAGAGTCAGGTCACAATGAGTCAGGTCACACTTTCTAGTCAGGTCACATTCATAGTCGTGTTAGATTTAAAGTCGTTACACCTAGCGCTAGACCAGATTACATTAGGTTGCTTTGAGTCAGGTCACGAGGCCAGGTCACGTGGGCAGGTCACAATGGGAGTCAGGCCACTCTCAGAGTCACGCCACGTTGAGTCACATCACATTCAGAATCAGGTATTAAATTATATTACTTTGAGTCAGGTCACGTGGGCAGGTCACGGTCGGAGTCAGGTCACTCTCAGAGGCAGGCCACGTTGTCGCATCACAGTCAGAATCAGGCCACACTCAGAGCCACGTCACAATTTGAGTCAGGCCGCATCATATCCATAGTCAAGAAACACCGGGAGTCAGGTTATATAAGGAGTCAGGTTCCCTTATTTCGCAATCAGGCTCCTGCTGCTGAGGGAGTCTACTCTGGGGGAAAATGCAGATGCTGACGCGGGCTTTTCTTCAGTACTGGAATATCGCAATAATGAAGTCAGCATTTTTGAGTCTTGGTTTCGTGTCATAAAACTATTCTTTTTTCCTACAGTGGTAAAAATTTAGAGTTTATGTTGCGAATTTCTCTCTCTCTCTCTCTCTCTCTCTCTCTCTCTCTCACACACACACACACACACACACACACACACACACATGCATAGACACTTCATGTACGTGTGTGTGTGTGTGTGTACTAAAGAAAACCGCTATATAAACAAGACTAGGAAATAATCAAGCGATAGAGCCACCTATTCCTTTATTATTAAAAGACAAAGAAAACGGAGACACGGGGGCTGAGTGTTTGCGTGTTAGTCTTGCGTTTTACTTGTACCTTAAGTCTAGGGTTCAAAACTCCAATTGTGGTGGCATCTGAAGTAGGTGCTGGTAGTATGTCCTCTACTGTGCTTGTATTTTTTCACATCCTTTCAGTTCATCCGGATTGCGCGCACACACACACACACACACACACACACACACACACACACACACACACACACACACACACACACACACACACACACACGGCCACAGCAACCCCTCCACTTTCACATAATCACTCCCGCTATAGATATCCTGTCCACAATAGTACTTCGCCAGCATTTTCTCCTAATGATTGCTACTACAGACGATTTCACTCAGCTCTGGAGGGATAATGATTGTAGTAGTAGTAATAGTAGTAGTATTAGTTGTAGTAGTAGAAGTAGTAGCAGTAGTAGTCGTAGTGGTGGTAATAAAAACAATAATAATAATTATAATAATAATAATAATAATAATAAATCGACAAATAAATAAAAATAAAATACACTGTCGGACTGAAAAGACTCATAAAAATGGTTAATGGTGAGTATGGCTTCGATATCATTATGCTTAGTAATTAATGGAAATAGCTCTCCGCCGGGGGGTACAGGCTATAGATATGAATTTTATGTCATTTGGCTGGCTAATGTGCGGGCAATTATCACCGCTTTCGAATTATCATTTATGTACAGAAAGGTTATTAGCGTCACTGTGGAATTATTTTATCGTGTGCTCTTACATCATCAATTACCACCCATTTCAGTAGCTCAGATGTCATTAAAAGTCATCACCCTCATTATCCTAACACTATCAGTCATTACCTTCATCACCTGGTTCATGTGTCATTAGTCATCATCATCCTTATTCGCTCTGGCATAATTAATCATCACAATTGTCATTTGCGCTACATCATCAGCCATCATCCTCCCTAGGCGCTTCACGATCATCAATCATCACATTTATCAATATCTTTCTAATATTGTCAGTTATCATCATCATATCAGTGTAGAAATAATGTAGAAATTACGATGGAAATTAATTTGTTATTCGCTCCAAAATCGTCAGTCATTATAAATTATGTACAGAAATATTATCAAAGTTATTATCCAATCATTACACCATTTTCTCTGACATTATTAGTTATAACCATCATCATCATATTGTATCATTTGTCTAATTAATTTATGTCAAGTCTAGTCAGGTATGTCAGGTCAGTTCAGGTCCATATAGGTCCAGGAAGGTTATATCTATTAACCCTACGTCACTTTAGGTCAAATCACGTCAGAAAATAATTTAATCCCCCCCCACGTCCTGTCCGTCATATTAACATTACATCATTTCATTACCCTAACACATTCTGCACATACCCACTTTACTCTGTCTATCCATCTTGAATACTGAGTTGTTGCGAGAGATTATCACTAAAATATGATGCTAGTTACAAAGAAGTGCTATGGATAGGATGTAGAGCAGCAGTATTGTCTTTTTCTACCATTGATCTGAGTAATATAAACTGCAAAAGGACGAAAATCTGGCCCAGGTTAGCGTAAACACAGTATGGTGATGAATCAAAACAGCCAGAGCGTTGACAAAAGGCTGCAATATCATTAAATAGAATAATTATACTGTACAAAAACAAAAATATCATCCACTCAGCCCGCAACAACAAAAGTAACATCAGGCTACCACATTTTCATAAGCATCATCGACCACTACATTAGATATGGTATTAATCATATATATAGCCATCAGTAACTACAAAGATAAGTTCGTTTCGTCAAATAACCATCGGCCCGAGTATTAACAGCAATAATAAAGTTAGTATGTCACATATCCATCATCCCCAACGAGCAGCAACATCAACATACTATTACCGTCACATTTCCAATTCAGTCTCAGTCAATGCATCATCATCATCATCATCATCAACATCCCCTTCGTCAGCCTAACAAAATCTCCCAACCCCACACACGGGCGGGTGGCAGCAACATCCCTTCGGCCTCTCCCATAACCAAACAGGGCACATGAACATCACTCCGTCAAGCCGTAACATCAACAGAAGAGCCGCCCTTCACTAGACATCAATAGCAGAATCAGTTCGTCAAATAGCCATCACCTTGTCATTACGTAACGTCACATTACTAACATTATCACTGACAGGTACATCAACGACGGCATCAGCAGGGCAGGTAACAATCACTCCGTTATTCTGTCATGCCTACTGCCTATGACCCTAACTCCAGTCTCTGAAACTTAACTGTGTCCATGTACTTCTATCTGAACAAAAATTGACTTTGGCTTTCTCTTTGTTCAGTAGTCTTTAGGAAGGTTTAATTTCGCTGCTGTCAGCTCTGGGTTCTTTCAGTTTTGTACAGAGGAAAAGTCAAAATTTTCCCACCAGTAAACAGTAAAATGAGCTCGTCACATAATCATCATTCCAACAAAAAGTATCATCATCATCATCATCATCATCATCATCATCATCAAATCACCATCATCATCCTGATCCTTTCTCAAAGTAAGAGACTAAGCCCATCATCAGCATGGTCAAAAAATTTCAACGGTATCCCCAACCTCCTCTGCTAAAACATAACACTGTAACTCTAACGCATTTACGGTCCAGAGTTTGAACAGCAACATCAGGATTTTACACTTCTATCACCAGCATCAACCGTAACAACAGCAAGTACAAACAGTGTCTTGCATAACCTTTACCGCGTCAAACATTAACGTCAGGTCGTCACATCATCCAGAAAAGCACCAATTCTTTCATCATCATCATCGGTAGCAGCAGCAGCACGACAACACTGCCAAAATCCATGCAGAAAAAATCCACGCATACAACAAAGTCAAAATCCACATCAAAGCAGGCTCTTACACAACCATCACCTGGCAAAGGCCGAAACAACAGGCCGTCACGTTACCCAGAAAAAAGCCAGCCGTTACGTCATCATCAACGTGACAACATCGCCAAAAACACACTCAAAGTCGCTACAACCTCTCTTCGTGCTGTATCACAAACCAAAGCGGCAAATAAACATCACCCAGTCAAGCCATAACATCAGTATCAACATATCCAGCAACAATGCTGGCCGTTACATCGACATCAGCAGCAGGACCTCACACTCTCAGCAGCAACATGGATATTACATTATCAGCAGCTTGACAACATCGCCAAAATCAACGATGAAAGTCGCGACAACATCCCTGCGGCTCTACCATAACCAAAACATGCCCGTCCTAACGCGTTTACGACCCAGACTGTCCTTCGCTGCAGTTTCATACAAACTTGTGGACAATTTTTGCTGACGGCGGGCCCCACTTGCTGTAAAGAGAGTTGCAAATCACGCATGATGTCAGTTCTTTTCTTCTTTTGGGGGGCCGCATAAAACTCGCCAAAAGACCGAACTAGTTGGTTATGCTTGTGACAGAGCGCGGTTTCAGCTGAACGTAAAGTTTTGTGTCTGGAAAATATTCGGAACAATCTTACAGCTGGAAGGAAAATAACCATTCCCTTCCCTGTGTGGTAACTCCTCGTTAAGGGCTGCAGAGGGACGCCTTCATGTGGTGGCAACGATAACCGGACGACCCCATTTTCTGGTTATCAGAACGTCCTTCAGCCTCCTACCTATCCCCCGAAAGGTGCAAGGCGAACTGCAGAAGAAAGGACACTTATGCCTGCAGTCCACCGGGTTCATATTCACGTAAACCTGAGGCTACAACAACATCAAGTCACGTTATATGTCAGGGCTGTGTTCCAAAATACATACTATTTTTTTTTTTTAAATATACAAACAGCACTGCAAATTAGAGGAAATTAATTAGTCAGCTTTATAGGTTGTATTGAAATTAATAGGCTATTGTTGTGTAAGAGAACTCTATTTTATGGGTAGCACTGGAGTTTAAACATGTAATTTTTTGTAAAGGACTGTGAACTTGGTAAAAATGAGACATAAACCAGGAAATACATAGCAAGGACCCGCTATATATTGTATCACACTTCCTGTTGCCTTTTTTTATGCCTATTTGCGTAAGCCAAGTCTTTTTCTTTTTCTTTTTTTTTTCATATTTACTAAAGGAAGAGAAAATTTTGTGAACCAGTGGGGGGCCTCCAATAACAAAGTTACCGACCCTTCGCCAAGACACTCCAAACTCAAGACAACGACTACATTAACCCTCCTGTAAGTTAGCATCCCCTCTTCCTCTAACTTCCGCTCACCTCGCTTTCTTCCTTTGTCTCGTTTTCTCTTCATTTCTCTCTCTCTCTCTCTCTCTCTCTCTCTCTCTCTCTCTCTCTCTCTCTCTCTCTCTCTCTCTCTCATTTCTACTTATTCGATAAATAATAGAAAATCAAAAGTTTTTCCTTTTTTTTCTATAGTAAATTTTTCAAGCTAAGCTAATTGACTGCCTTTATAACCCTCGCTATGTCGATAGGCGAAGAAATATTAGCAAAAAAGAATGAACCCAAGGATGTAAATCTTGTCGTTACCAAATGAAACAGAACAAAATGAAAGTAAAATAAAAATTTAATTCACTGTCGAGATTCCTGAACGCATTCCATTAAAAAAATAAAATAAAAGGAACAACAGACTGAGGAAAATAGTTATATCGTTGTACTATCACAGTCAAAAATTCGCCAACGTTTCCTTACCGGTTGTGGTGATGAGAGATGTTCACATAAAATATTCTTAATGTGATAGCAATATGAACTACACGGCGAAAGAATATATGATGGAAGGTTACTCTCTCATCTTCTGGACGGAATCAGAAATGTAGAAGGTAACGAGATACGAGACAATCACTGGCAGGAGACTCTCCGTGAACTTTTTCTCGTGATGGTCCGTATGAAAATCATCTGCATTGTCTCACAGGCTCAAAGGAGGGTAAAGAAAAAGAGTTCACACTTTTCCTCATTTTTGGGTATTCATAGAAATTATACGGATTTAAGTAACAGTTTGAAGGGAGGGTAAAGAATTGGGGTTCACATTTATCCCCCCTTTTGTAGGTACTGAAGGAAATTATACAGATAAAGTGGCAATATGTAAGGAGGGTAGAGAACAAAGGGTTACATGTTTTCCAGCGGCATATATTCCTACGAACGGGAAATTATGTCCATTGTGTCACAGGTTCTGGGGAGGGTGATGAGCAAAGATTCTTATTTTTTTCCCACTTTGCATATTGGTACGAATGAATGTGGTCTGCGTTACATCGCACGTTTCAATAAGGGCAACGAGCAAGGGTACACATTTTCTCCTTGCAAGCAGGAAAATCAGACGCATTATCACGCAGGTTCTAAGGAAAATGAAGAGCAAAGGTTCATATATATTTTTGGGGATATATTTTGGTTGGAAATTATATGAAACTTGAATTTAAGTCACATCTTCTGGAGCAGATAAACAACAACGCATTTAGAAGACAAAGAGGAAGCTATCATATATTTCCCACTACATATTCTTATACGGATACAGGTATTACATGAATTTTGAATTAATGCCTCACGTTCTTAGGAGGTTAAAGAGCGAGGATTAACGTATTGTCCTCGTTCGTGTGGATATTATCATACTAGGTCAAAGGGTCTACGGAAGGTAAAGAGAAAGGGTACGCATTTTTCCTCGAACGAACGTAAATTATGCGAACTAGGTCAGAGATTATAAGAGAGGCAGAGAGCAAATTTTCATATTATTTTCTGAGGTATATAGTCGTAGAAACGGAAATTTTATTCATCTTGAATTTATGCTGCGCGTTATGAGACAAAATGGTGAGGAAGACAAACAGAGCACAAAGAGCAAGATATCACATTTCTCCCGCAACATACTCCCGTACGCAGAGAAATTCTATGTCTCTTGAATTTATGCAAGCGTTCTCAGGCAAAATGAAATGCAAGGAGAGTAGAAGATAAAGGGCAAGATATTTTTTTCCACGGCGTAATCTTGCACGAACAGAAATTCCATGCATCTTGAATTTATGCCATATATTCTGAGGCAGAGTGAAGAGCCAGGCATTGTCCCTCTCGTACCCTGACAACCACAACAATTCAGCGGGGCTCCTTGTAGACTCCATCCACCCGTCCTGCCTGATGAGTCGCCCGTCATAATGCTCACCCAGGCAAGCCACAGCATAATTCCGACAAAGAGGCGCCCCGTGACTCCACCGCGAATGGAATGGAACCACGTCTATTATCGTTTCCCATGCCGGTCCCTCCGTTTAAGCGTCCGTGGATCTGTCGGCTTCACTGGTGACGCCTTTAACTTGGATCCACAAACAACCTTACGATCATTTCCTCATTGTAACTCTGATTTATTTTTTGCATGAAGAAAAGTCACATGAGAGGAGCCTACAATTTCCTCCTCCAAAAATAAATATAGCAGTGATCATTTTCCTTTCGTGACCGATGTGTTTTTAAAGGGAGTTCAGATATGGGATGATTTTGCAGTTTCCTTGTGTGTGTGTGTGTGTGTGTGTGTGTGTGTGTGTGTGTGTGTGTGTGTGTGTGTGTGTGTGTGTGTGTGTGTGTGTGTGTGTGTGTGTGTGTGTGTGTGTGTGTGTGTGTGTGTGTGTGTGTGTGTGTGTGTGTGTGTGTGTGTGTGTGTGTGTGTGTGTGTGTGTGTGTGTGTGTGTGTGTGTGTGTCGCTGCTGACATCACCGCGGGCTAGAGCTGACAGGTCACACTGATGAAGTGGAATTAGCCTATTATTTCCATGTGTACTATGTTTTTCTCTGTTACCATGACAACCCGGCATCTCGTTAACCCTTTCGCCACCAGAGCATATGGAATTCTAGCTTTCCCATCTCCAGACGATTTTCTTCAGCTTTTGATGGAAACTACTGGAACTGGAAGGGTTAGGTACTGTCTTTATTAATTTTTCACTAGCCAGCTGAATAAAATCGTCTGGGACAAGAATTTATTACAAAAAGATGTCATCATACTGAAGGTGTTCCGTCTTGTATAATACCAACAGATTTATTTCTATTCTTAACTGTATTTGTTGCTGTTGATGCCGTGACTCTAGGCTCGTCTCGATTTGACCACGGTGGATTGCAGGCTCAAGTTACCCTTTTCTCGTAGTCCACCATCCTCCTTACGGGGGATAGGAATGTAGCTGAGTCTCGTTTTTGGTTATGTCGATGTCACCACATGAAGGCGTCCCTCACCAGCACGAGTAGTATTTAACAGCAGTGAGATACGGACTATAAACTGTACTCGAACAGCCGACATAATAAACACCGCTGCTCAGTCTTTGCAGCTTTATTACTCAATGATGCAAATAATTCTCATCCCCACAAACACAGTACAAATGAGCATCACGGTAACACGGTTCAGCTCACTAACAACGGCTGGCATTATGCACTTGTGTGATTTGGTATTATGAAGAGTGATGAATGTGGTGCTGTGTTGTGATTTGGTGATACAGAGTGGTGTGGTGCTGTGTGTTGTGATTTGGTGTTATATGTTGTGATGTTATGTGTTGTGATGGGTTGCTGTGGTTTAGCGATGCTGTGTCCTGTTGGGTAATGTGTTAAGTGTTGAGTGATGTGGTGCTATGTAATGCGATGTGATGCTGACTGTTGTAACGTGGTATTCGGCGTCCTGATGTGGTCTATGTGCTGAGTGATGTGGCACTATATCTTGAGTGAGTTCTATGGTGCTATGTAGATGAGGTTCATAAAAAAAAGACAGGAAGGAGAGGGAGAAATAGGAAGAGAGAAAAGCAGACACAAGAGATGGCTTGATAAAGGTGAGAAAGAAGTAGCCAACACCGCATGAAGTGAATGAATGATGATCGCCACCACCCATCAGCCATGCATTGTGAGTGCTAAGGTGTTATGTTTTATGAGTGATAGGGTGTTATGTGTAGGGTGTTATGTACTGTGAGTAACGGGGTGTTATGCTTGGTAATTCACTGTCTATTGCGTTAACGAAATACAGGAGATTCTGATTGTAACATAAAACACGACTGATTAATTGTGCATAATATACGGCGTTACATTAAGAGCTTCTGCTCTAACCTGACGAAAATCCCTTAACCTTTTAGCTTGTTGATGGCCATGTGAAGTCAGATTGGAGGGTCGGTCTGACTATACTCTTTTTACTTTAACTTGGTCTAAAACTGCTATCACTTCATCTTGAACTTCGGGTCACAGCAATAGATTAACACTAGAATATGACGCTATTCGCGAAAAAGTGCTACGGGAAGGAAGCAGAGTTATAGTATCGCGTTTCACAACCTTTGATCTACGCGAAAAAAAGCTGCAAAAAGTCAAAACTCTGAGCTAGGTTAAGGAAAAAGGAGTATAGTAACCAGTAAGGCGCATTTCTACCTCTTACTTATGGCTAATCAAACTTCCTGCAATCACGACATAGTATTCAAGTTATGGAATTGGCACAGTTCCCTCAGATGATAACATACCGACTATAATTACCGTATATTGTTAATTTTAGATAAAAAAAAATGATGCAACTGATATAACATGTGATGAGAAAAATGAATGTTTATGAGACAATACACGGAACTAAAACATGATCGCTCCAGACTGCTTCTTGTATCGCAGTATTTCAGACAGGTAGTACGAACAAGGAATTCATCATCATCATCATCATCATCACCACAACCACCATCATCAACATCATCATCATCATCGCTTTCCTTCCTCTTAATAACTGTATGGTGGGGGAAAGGGGGAACAAACAATGACTTGAAAGCAGAAAATCTTGCTAAGTATCAGAGGGTTCAGTTAAATAGACCACACATCTTTCCCCTGTTCGGGAATGAAGCTAATTACTCACGAATACCCAGGAAAAGAGGCCATGGACCGCATTTAAGTGGCTATGTAACTCAAGTTAAATTTTACCACCTGTAAATAAACATATGGCAAACAAGAAAATAAGCAAGCACTGTTCTAGCATAGGCCTCCCTTGCTTCGCTGGTGATACTACAGAATTAATGGAAGTAATCTCGTCAGCTTAGAGGCTCACCTACACCTCTTCCCTACCAGTTACGTTCTACAAGTGGTACGTTACTATTTTTCTTTATTTTATCTATGTTATAACAATGTCGATAACTCAAGACACATGCCTAACATACAAGAGAATATCAGTACGTAAAGTACAAAATAACCCGCTAAAGAAGAAGAGCTACGAAGTCCCATGTCGACGTGTGTGTAAATAAAAGATAGAACGAGGTAATGCATTAACACTTACCTTAGCTAGGGCAACGTAGGGAAACTTCTCGAAGGAAAGTCGATACTCCTCCCCGCTGTGTCCCTCCTTTTGCCCCTTCAGAATACGGCCGGCGGTGACTGTTGAAACGCCCATCCCGTCGCCCACGAACAAGATCACATTCTTGGCGTACCCGTTGGAGGCGCGTCTGGCCTCAAGGATCTCTTGCAGCTGACTTCTGGCCTGGGCATACCAGTAGGCGCGATCTGAAGGAAGAGAGAATGTATTTTTAATCTCAGGAAGTTTAGTGTGGAGTGTGTGAAGTAGAGTCAGCATTCGTGGGATTTGAATGGTAAGTGTGATACCCATTTCATTAACCAAACTGCTTATTTAATTTTATCACTGTCAATTGCATTTTGGACCATACCTCACTCTGCCTATGGGGGGAAAGAAAAGAGGTAGGATGATGATGATGATGATGATGATGATGATAATGATGATGATGATTAGATGAGGCTTCCGAAAGAGGTCATGATAAAAATGGCTTTAGGTAACGGAGCAGTACTACAAATCGGTCACTAGAATGAAATTAGTTGGAAGCGAAATCTATGAGACAGAGGATGTTTTTGTAGCTGTTTTCAGATATTTGTTCACCAGTAGCGCTAGGAAAAGATATAAGAAAGTATGCCATAACGTACGTCAGTTATCAATCATATCAACAGTCCCGATGGTAATACTGAAGTTGTTGTTGTTGATGATATTGATAACTTTAGATATTTGTCGACCAGGAGCAGTACACAGAACAAAAAAATAAATGCTATCCTAATGAACAGACTCTACGGAATGATAAAGAGAGATTCCAAATGGTAAAAATGTAATGAAAAATAATGAAGGTCACATTTTCATCATATCACCAGGCCAGGTACTGACTCATGACCCCCACTGTAGCCGGATGGTCAGAGTTGGAAAGACCATTAATATTCATGCGTCATTAGCTTCAGAAAAGTCTTTTAATTAGCTCAGTACTGTACTCTCTTCTACCGTTTTTAGAATTTTTATGAGGGCGTATGTGTGGGTGTGGGGAAGGTGTGTGGGTGTATGTGTGGGGTCGGGTACGGTGCATGGGTATGTGGAGGATCTGTGTGTGTGTGTGTGTGTGTGTGTGTGTGTGTGTGTGTGTGTGTGTGTAATTCACCGGGTCGGTCAGGCTCACTTGATGGTCGTGATCGTCAGCTTTTACCCTCCCGGAAGGGAGCTGAGAGCTCATATAGTCCGATCTAAGGGCAAGGCTGTGACCTTCACACACGCATACACCCGTCCCCTTGCTCCAGGAGGACAGTAACCACCCACTTCGTCAGTGAAATTTTTCGCAACCCGAGCGAGGCGCGAACTCCCGTCTACCAGAGGGCAAGCGAGAACGCTACCACTGAGCCAGCGAGCGGTGTGTGTGTGTGTGTGTGTGTGTGTGTGTGTGTGTGTGTGTGTGTGTGTGTGTGTGTGTGTGTGTGTGTGTGTGTGTGTGTGTGTGTGTGTGTGTGTGTGTGTGTGTGTGTGTGTGTGTGTGAGAGAGAGAGATTTGTATGTGTGTCTGTGTGTGGAAGTGTGTGCGAGTCGGGGATATGTGCATGCGTGAGCAGGGGGGATATGTGTGTGTCTTAAATGCAACTAAAAATGAACCAAAGGCAAAAATCGTGCAGTGTTGTTCTTCCCTAGTAAAAAGAATAAAAGAAGGCCACATTCAAGATTCATACATTTCGAGATGTCTGGCCACATTGCGTTTAAAAGTTTGGGGGTCATAGGCAGAGGGAAATGCAGAATGAAAAAGAAAGTTCCAGAGTTGTGTGTGTGTGTGTGTGTGTGTGTGTGTGTGTGTGTGTGTGTGTGTGTGTGTGTGTGTGTGTGTGTGTGTGTGTGTGTGTGTGTGTGTGCGTGTGTGCGTGCGTGTGTGCGTGCGTGCGTGCGTGCGTGCGTGCGTGCGTGCGTGCGTGTGTGTGTGTGTGTGTGTGTGTGTGTGTGTGTGTGTGTGTGTGTGTGTTCATGGGATTAAAGATTCTTTTTATGTTGGTTTCACAGAGCCAAAAGTTCCTCAATGGAAGAATTATAACATACACAGTAAACTGTGTTTACTTTGAGCATAAAACATTTTCATCCCGACTCTGATCCTTTGTTGGTATCGTACCATAACAGTAGGCAGTTTCAGTGGGTAGGTGTATTTCTACCAGGCCCTTTATTTACCTCTTTTCTTTTTTTTAACATAAGCTACCAGACTTATTTCATTGCCCTTTCTGTGAAAAAATTCTCACACTACCACACCTAATCAACTTCCTTCCTTTATTCTTTTCATGCATCATCTTGCAAACAAATATTAATCTGTGCAGTTTTTGTTTCATCCTTTTTTTCACTGGACTGACTTCAGTGCCCCTTTCTTTGCTCAATTTCCCAACACCAATCATCCCAACTAATCGACTGGCTTTCTTTACCACTTTGTTGCATCGTCTTCCAAAGTGGGTGTGATAAAGGAGTATGAAGACTTATTCTCTCTCAGTCTTTCCTCATTCGCTGTAACGTCTCCCAAAGCTGTTGATATACCAATAAGTAGATTATTTTGCTCTCAAGCTAAAGAACACTATTGGACTGACCTCTTTCATCTTTTTTGGCCTAGTCGCTCCCACCACTCACCCCACCTAATACCCTCACTTTCTTTCCCCCATCGTTGCATCGTCTTCCAAAGTGTGTGGCGTGATTTACGAGTTATAATAAGGGATGGCGGTGTGAAGAAGAGGGGGTTAGCCTGGCTCATCCCTCGACAGTGACTGATGAGAGAGAGCCAACAAGCCGTCCCGATCAATAACCCGGAAAATGAAGAGGAGGTTCCGAGAGCGTGGCAAAGGTAAACAGATTATGGGGCGCCGATGACACCCCTCGCGCCTTTAATGGATGAGCTTTATAGGAGGTCTCTCGCCTTTAGCCCCTGTTATTCTTGCTCCCCTATGCCGGCCTTGATGCAATGTGAGGGTGGGGGGTGACATGTCGCGGGAACTTATATTTTTCTGGCTACGTTCAAGTTACTATTACACATCTTAGAAATGACCTCCAAATGTATGAGACTTGAAAATAAGCTTCCTGAACACCTAAAACTTCCATCCACAGTTAAGTAACCACCACGTAACGTCACAGAGTTCGCTTCTCCATAAGTTATTACACAAAATTATGTTTCATCGACGTCGAGAGATTTAGCGATGCATCTCCTGTAACAAGGCCGTAACTTCAGGCATTGACGACAAACGTAACTGCATATCACGTAAAGGCATTCGTAACTTCCACTTCAGCTTCATCACCATCCTCTTGAGATAGTTCAGTATAATCACTTCCTGTTCCCTTCAGTCCTTGGCTTCCGGAAGTTCTTTGCAGGGAATATTTAAACACCAAATATGGAAGGATGTCATCTACAACGGTAAAGAAAATGCATGTATTACTGAGATAGTAACATAACAGTAAAATATGTAATATGTTTTGGAAATGCACTTACGAATAATATGAAAAACTGCACCAAGCTTTTTTTTTTTTCTGGGTTAACCTTTTCGCTGTTTGTGGACGCAGTTGGGGATCTTATTAAAACTAGAACCATACTTTTTCCTTAGGCTGAGGGAAATTTTAGTAGTCAAAGGTTTTATGAAGATGGAGTTTATGTCTTTCATTTCTATAATCTCAAACATCTGAAAAAAACCGTCTGGTGTTGACCTAAATATAAACGTAAGCGTTTCAACATGGACGGTTAAATGTATATGAACATTTTTCATATAGAATTCCGTGGAGTATTTACGCGTCACAAGACCAACAGTTTTGTGCACCCAGGAAATGCAACTTTGACCCTAAATAAAGCAAGGCGAGTGTTACTTTACAGTGAGGGGAGGGTGCAGGAAATATACAACCTGAAGACACAAGAACAGACACTGATATAAGGGTACAGACTGCGAGGATTAATATGGGGGAGGAAAATACAGGGCAGCGTTCAGCATCTTACTAGATTTTACTAGTGTATTGTGTGTATGGAAACGAGTGTGTTGGGAGGAGAGAATACTCTGAAGACAAGAGGGGATAAAGACTGGTTGCGTTAGAAGGGCCGCTAGATGGCACTGACCTGTATGTGAGGAAAAGATCATAGGTGAGAAGAGGGACGAGGAAGAGCAAAGAGATGGGAAAAGAAGAGGAGAGGAGAGGAAAGGAGAGATAGATAGATAGACAGATAGAGAGAGATAGAGAGAGAGACACACAGACAGACAGACAGACAATGGTATGTTATCCCAGGCAAGGCTGTCATTTGGTTACCTGTGTGCCCAAGGTCAAGTCGTATTCCTTAATTGTTTTCTCGTTTATCGCAGGTCATGCTGCTTTATTACCCGTTCCCGCCCCGGAGGGGCTCGGGGAGGGGTATTGTTTTCACTCGGTTTGTCTGTTTGTCTGTCTGTCTGTCTGTCTCTGACTGCCTGTCTGTTAACAACTTTAAGCGAAAACTACTAGTGCGAGTTTGACTAACATTACAGGGATGATGGGCTATGACCTTCTAATCACCCAGTTAAATTTGGGCCAAATGGGCCAAAGCCCAGGCTGTAAGCCCAAAAAAATGTGAAAAAACGGGAACCGATGAAAATCGTATTTTCGTCATAACTCCTTTCAGATTAGTTATATTGACATGAAGCCAAACCTTAGGGGTGCATCTTTCAAATCTGCATCCTATAATATGCCTCATTACATCAGGGGGGGTCATCTCCTAGTTAGCGGTAGGGGGGTCAATATCAGGTGGGTCGGGCCTTAAATTTCAAATGGGCATTAAATCGCCAATTTTTATCAGATTTACTCCAAATTTGATATGTGACATCTTTGACTAGATATCCTGTTGAGTTTATACGTCAGCACTGAAATGACTGCCGGGGAGGGGTTTGTTGTGCCTTGGCACCGCTTCATGTTTCTCCTGTAATGGGTGTTGTGTATTTCCTATATTATTACATGGGAAGGCAATTATATTCCTTGTATTATCCCAAGTAAGGCTTTTGTTTTTCTTATTATTTTTTTTTTTTTATCCTAGGACAAGCTATTTACAGAACCACACTCACGCGGAAGGCAGGACGAGGAAGAACCAGACGACCTTGGCATGAAGCTTTGTTCCTTCCTGCCTTTGATTAATTATCGAGTTAACGCGCTATGCTGCAGTTAATGCTAATTCATCTGTTCATCCGTAATAATCCAATCAGTAGGAGTCTGCGCTGAAAGGGAATCTTAATGAGCGATTGTGTTTATGAGCTTGTACCCTGAGTCGTGCCTAGCTTGTAATAAAATGTCATGACACGGTATCAGTATTATGTCACGGCACGATATCATTAATAATATATCTCAAGGAATTTAGATATTTGCTGGATCTTGTTGGGAAGCCCATTTTTTCCTGTCTCTATTTCTGTCCCTGTATCTGTTTCTTTATTCCTGTCTTTTTCAACTTCCGTTTCTCTCTATATATGCCGTATATATCTCTGTTTATGCTTCTACTTATGTTTGTTCAGTCTTTCTGTGTCTATGTCTTTGCCTCTGTTACTGTCTCTGTCTTTGTCTGTGTCTGTCTTTGCCTCTGTTTCTGTCTATGTCATTGCCTCTTTATCTGTCTCTGCCTCTGTCTTAGTCCCTGTCCCTATCACAGTCCGTCTGTCTCAGTCTCTACTTCTATATGTCTGTTTCCCATCTCTCTCTCTCTCTCTCTCTCTCTCTCTCTCTCTCTCAAAAACTTCGAACCTCACCACACAAACTCTACCAACGTTCCGAGAATCTCAAAGCATCAGTTCCGTATCAGCCCTGAAGTAAATCGCCAGTAAGATAAATTCAGCCTGAAACATGAACTCAACGTTTCAGTGATCAAGTACGGCTATTGCTTCCCAGATTTAGTCAGCCGCACATTGGTACCGTGTGTAATATTATCTTCCCCTCTACCAGCCACACAATCGGCTATTTTCTCAGTGCTATTTACTGTACACTCGACTGGCTATTTAGGACGTGAAATTGTACGTGCACTGTCATGAAATACTCGTGCACAACTATGAAATACTCGTGCACTGTTCACTGAAACGCAGACTATTTAGGACGTGAGACTGCACGTGCACAACCATGAAATTACTCGTGCACAACCAGGATAAAGTCGTCTTCAGCCAGGAAAGACTATACTTGTGCACAACCATGAAATACTCGTGCACAGACAGGAAATACTCGTGTACAACCAGGAAATACTCAACCACATATACATAGGGAAAGGACCCCCCAAATGGCTGTGATTATTTCGTACAGCTATATTACCCTATTCACTGGTGCTGGAGAGGGACGCCTTCATGTGGTAGCACTGACATAACCGAGGGACTCTGCTGCCCGGTTACACAGACGATCCTCAACTCCCTCCCTATCCTCCGAGATGATCATAGTGGACAGCAGGAGAAGGGAAACTTTAACCTGCAGTCCAAGGAGGTCACGTCCAGAAGAGGCGGGACGACAACAACAACAACTACTACTACTGCTGCTACTACTACTACTACTACTATTACTACTACTACTACTTCTACTACTACTACTACGATAACGTCCTTCCCGAGACATAAGATACTGCGTCAGTGGCAAAAACGAAACAAAATCGTAATTATAGTCAGAGTGAAATAGAGGCTCTTTTTTATCCTCGCATTCACAGGGTCCTGCTTGAGCAAAAAAAAAAAAAATAACATTAAAAGACTAGAGACTGACATGAAAAAATGAAAAATACGACCATGAGCATAAGTTAGCCGACAATCCTCTTCTGCCATTGCGTCCTGCCTTCTATATCTCTCCTTCCTCCCCAAAGGACAGAGTATCCTTCCTTCTTACACTCCTTCGTGGTGTGCTTCATATTGCTATCATAGAAGAATAATTCATGTAACATTTGCAATTGCACAAGCTGGCAGAGAAGAGTCAGCCAACTTTTGCTCATGCCTCCGAGGACTTTTTTTTTTTTTTTTCTGTTATTGGGCCTTTTTATTTAGCTTTAAAAACAGTTATGAAGCTCGTTTACGCTAACTTTGCCTGGATTTCCTTCCTTTTCCAGCTTATTCAACGAAGCTTAGTGGCAGAAAAAGTTATCGCGGCAACTCCACATCCTTTCCATTTCACTTCTTCGCGACTAGCATCGTATTTCTAGTGTTACCCTATTGCCACAACTCAGCATTTAGGAAGGAGAGTTGGCAGTTTTAGGTCAAGTTACAGCGAAAAGGTCAGAGCAGTGAAGGGATTTATGAAGCCTTTATCTAACCCTTTAGGTTGAAACACACACACACACACACACACACACACACACACTACAGAGTTAAATCTAATCGTCTGGAGATAACGGAGATAGTTGTTTAAAGACGGCATTATTTTGAACAGGTAATGCTGATAAAAAATTACATACTTACAGGGGAAGCACGGGGAATGAAAAGAGATGGAAGGTGTGATGGAAACATGAAAGTAAGCACGGAAAACTAGAGAGTACAAGGAGAGTGCATACCCCCACCATATGTTTACTTTTACTCGTACTTCCTTACAATGGTGGCAGTTCATTCTACGGTCTTCGTTCCTGCTGTATTTCGCATAATAAACAGCACATGGATCCAGATCCACTTCAATATCTAATCTACCCTTCCTTGGCCCATTCTTCTCCTGTCCACCATATTTCATTATAATTCAATAACAGCTTTTGAGACACAAGCAGCCAATGTAGACAAACAGAGAGGCAAACAGACATGGGTGAATACATAATCTCCTTCCAACTTCGTTGCCGGAGGTGGATTGAGAAGAGATGGAGAGTTGGAGGGAAATATCGAAGGAAACATGGAAGGAAACGCAGAGAACGAAAACAGAGATGGAGAATGAGAAGAGATGGAGGATGGTGGGAGGACATGGAAGATGGAAGGCGCCGTCCGGAGTGCGAGTCCCAACAATCAATAATTCATTAACTTTGGCGCCTGCGAGTTCCCCACTTTAATATTCCTATCATGGACGGCTAGTAATCTTGCCCAAGTTCCTAATGAAGGTACGTACACCTGTGCGTTTCACGTACGTCTGTCCGTCACCGGAGGGTATATGCCGGAAATGAACGTGGTGTTGCTGCCATCCACTCCTACCAGCATATTATTTCTTTTGGCACCCTGTCGATATACTGTACAGTACTGTAGAGATGCTTGCTGGCGACGATTCAGTTTGAGCATACCCCTGTGTGTGTGTGTGTGTGTGTGTGTGTGTGTGTGTGTGTGTGTGCGGTATTTGAGGTTAGAGTGTAAGATTGGTCTGTGAACAGAAGACTTGAGAGATGAGTGACTGAGTGGCTCATTTTATGCCGCGCAGTTCCTTCACGTTTAATATTCCTGTCATGAACGACCAGTAATCTTGCCCAAGTTGATAATGAAGGAAAATCTGTGGGTTCACGTTCCTCTGTCGGTCATCTCAGAGTAACGACAATGAATAGGAAGGTGTAGTTGCTGACTACCTCACGATTGTATTATTCCAATTGGCTGGCATTACTGGGCATAGTTGGTAGGGAGGACGAGATTAGAACAAGCTCCGTTTTATTGTACTGATGTGAAGTGAATGGTTTTGCGTGAGGGAAGTCGAGAATTTTACAAGCTCGAATGATATGAAACTAGATATGCAATCCAGTTACCAAGATTTCTTCTCCGCTTTCAGTATACCTGTCATGGCCGGACCAGGTTCTTAATTAAAACACCTGTGTCCATACGTCTTCTTCCTCTCTGTTCTCGTATCAGCAGCGAACATAAGGGTGCAAACGGCCGCCATTTACTCTAGACTGCAAAAATTGACGTTTACATTGGACGACTTTTAACTATTCCACCTGGATCTCAATGTGTACTCGTACTTGTATGGGTGAGTTGAAGGGAGGACAGGGTGACATGGAGGCGATTTGTCTATGGTCATTCCCCCCAGAATTAAGGCGTCTGAGCTGTACAACATACATACGTTCATACGTACATACATAAACTTGCTGACGACCACGTAGTAACCACACGCGACTTTGGGGGGGCGTCTAAATGAATGGTTTGGTCTGCTTGGTAGAGGCGTGTACGTCAAAGGTCTGAATGGTCGTGAATGGTAGTAGGCCACGTTTCTGATGGGTACCCTGGCGACAGATCTCTTTGTTTGTGTGTTTCCCTCTTCCCCATTCCTGGTCCTATCTCCCCATGCACAATAGTGGATATAGGGTTATTCTGCTATTATTAGGATGATGATGATGGTGATGGTGGTGGTGGTGGTGGTGAAATCCTAGAACGCTGTAATCTCAAAATGCTTGCTAAGGCTCATTATTTCATCAAAACGGAAAACACGTGAGTGCAAAAATCGCATTTAGTAATTACACACACACACACACACACACACACACAGCGATGAGAGAGAGAGGAGAGACGAACGCACTTTTGAATCTGACTATAAATACCAATAACTCTAATTACAGTCCATCTCATTTTTCACATCGACTCTGCTTCGTCTTTCCAGAATTCTTGACCTTAGTTTTGCATTCCGATAATCCTTCCAAGTAACTCTCTCTTACACTTGTTTACCCAGCTTCTGCCTTCGTCTCCCAGTACACAAAACTCTCCACCATAGTTATACATTCACGTAACTCTCCCATGTAACACTCTCATATTTTTCACCCCGGTTCTGTTGTCGTCTTTCCATCCTCGCTACAGGTGTGTGAAGGAAGAGGGCGTCACAAGCTCAGAACTTCCCCGCTGACCTGAGTTAAGCATCACCCAGCAATATGAAGCCCACTGTGATATTGCCTTTTCCAGAGTCCTTCCTGCCAGACTCCTATGTCTCTTGGAATGTGCTACCATACAATTCGCTGCCTTCCTCTCTCTCACCCTCTCTCTCTCTCTCTCTCTTTCCTATATCACTTCCTTCTTTCCTTTCCCATGACCATTAATAAACATTCTCTTTATACATAAGTCACTGAAATATTAAAGGTTGTATTGCTCTCTCCCGGAATGGAATTCACATGTCTGTCGTCTGTCTGTCTTCTCTTTTGCTTTTTTAGCCCCCCTCCTTCCCTTTTATTTATTTATTTAATTTTGCTTCGTTGTTTTAAAAAAAAAAAACCTAATCCATATACATAAACCAAGAGAATTTTAAAGGGTATATGGCTCCTGTTTTCTCATCTTTTATTTCTATTGCTTCCTACCTACACTTACAATTTCCCTATTTTTTAACACCCTATGATCACTGGTATACAATATAGTCCCGAGAAACACATGTAAAAATAACTGGAATATTTGTTACGTGATTCCTAACTCTCCTTTCTGTCTTGTATTTATATTTTTCTTAGCTTCCCATAATCATAAAGTTTCCGCTGTATGTATAGATTTGACCGCAGTAGTAATGATAATGTGGTTCTCACGGCATTTTTTCTAAAGATTTCCATGCTTGCTGAAAACCTGGCTGTTAGATATGTAGAAATTAATACCATAAAAAAAAACACACACACACACACACTGGGCACCTCCTACACCTCTACCTCGCATCTCAAGCCAAGTCTCGTTTTTAATGTTCCTTGGATTAGTGACGCATTTTCAATTTCATATGTGCAAATCAGTATAACAGTGCATTAAAAATTATGTGGTTCCTTTTTTATCTTTTCTCCCCGGATGCATTTACAACCGTGAATAATATAAAATCTTCCGCGATTAGTGACAAGCTTTGCGTTACATTAGTCACTGTAATACACTCTCAAGGTGAATGAAATCGTCTGTCGTTAGGGAGAATAAAATACTTATGCACAGTACGTCCTCGTTCAGATGAATGTTACGACTGTCTTTTGAATTCGTTTTTTGCATTAGTCAACCAACCAGCCAACCAACCAAACGATCACCCACTCTCTCATTCACTCTCACTTACTCAGATCAGTCGGTTACTCAGTAGTCTTCAGCGTGAATAGAAGATCCTACACAGCACGTCCCACTTTACGCTGAATTTACTGAGGACACTAGCCTACATCCGCCACACAGTCCAGGGATACGTGTTTCTATTTACATTCACTACTGTACTCCCTCTTACACTCCTACATTCATTCTTACACTCCTATACTCAATCTTACACTCCTATACTCATTCCTACACTCACTCTTACACTCCGACACTCACTCCTCCTCTCACTCCTACAGTCATTCCTTCTCTCACTCCTAGTCTCACTCCTACATTCATTCCTACCCTCCCACTCACTTCCACACTCCTACACTCGAGTATTCCTTCACTCATACCAACAATCACCTCTACACACACCTACACTCATTCCTACATTACCACACACCCACTCTCCTACACTCCAGTACTCCATTCCTATTTATACTTACTCCTACTTTCCTACATCCTTACAAACACACACACACACACACACACACACACACACACTCCTAGCTCCGAGTCACCAGTTTCCACCTCCACTCTCTCTTCACCTTTAATCTCCCATCGTGACATTCACACGTTATTCCCACTTCCCCCGGGTGATTTTATTCTGTGTTGAAACGACGTAGAAAAGCTTCGCCCTCTCTGACTCTTATATACTGTTCCTGCCTGCTCTAGACAAAATTCAGTTCCTTCAAGACTGTAACTCCTTATAACAAACTAAGACGTCATCGAAGCTAATGGTAAACTGTCTAATTCATTTTTCCGCCAGCAAACAGTTTCATTCAAGTCTGGAAAAATAAGATCGTAGTGAGGGGGATTAATCACTCCTTAGCACCATGACCTTCTTACTGTTAAATTCTTGCTACCAACACATTATTTTACACACCTCTGGAAAGACGTCCTCATAGCGAAGGGGTATAATGCACCTCAGTTCAGTCCGCTATTGAAGGAGTGCGACATTTCACCCAGACACTGTCCCCCCCTTTCCTGCTATTCGCCATTCTCCTCTCCCAATGGCAAAAGGGTGGCGCTGGCAGGAATTCATATTGCTTTTATGATGCTCCCTTTATTGTGCGACTGCCTTGACTCGGCTGTCAAATACGTATCCCTTCCCGCTCATCCTTGCACTTCGTGTTACGGTAAATCGGTCGTTAATTTTATCCTTGATGTACTTCAATAAAACGTAATGTTAAGAAAATGACAGTCTTTAATGTCACGTAAGAGCTTAAACATCCACACCATCCCTAGAGCTGCAGTAGATCAGTCGTGGCAGAGTGTAATAAATTTTGCCATTATTTTAACAGCACAGCAAACAGTTATCTGCCTGTTAATCCGTCTGTATATAAATGTCAGTTTTAAACATAGAGACAGACAGACAGACAGACAGACAAACCTTCCCAAGGACATTTGGATGAGAAGAGAGTGAGGTGGCGTGGAAGGGAGTGAGCTTGTGCGTGGGGGCGTGTGAGCTTGTACTGCCTTACCACCTCATTCCCACCTCACTTCAGTCACCCTGCCATGCCCTCCTCACTTCATCCTGCCATCATACCTTGCCATCCTCCCCTGCCCTTCCCTACACACTAAACTCTTCCTCCTCTCCCGTTTCCTCCCCTGTCCTTCTTTACCACACATCCTTGCCCTGCCACCCAACCCTTCTCTGTCATTCCCCTTCACTCCCCTGTCCTCCCCTACCATACCTGTCACACTACCACCCTATTCTGTCCTGCCCTCCCCACTACTCTCCAGCCACCCTGCCTTGCCCTTCCCACCTCCCCACAGTTCTTGCCCCACTATTTTCATCCCACCAAACTACCACCCTATTCCTTCCTGTTCTTCCCACAGCACTTCCCTACCCTACCCAATCCTCCCACCACACTTCCCACCACCCTTCCCTGCTCTCCCGCCTCATGCAAGCGTCCTTGTTTTCTCTCAGTCACTGACACAACTGACGCTCACTGCTGTAAACGTCGAATAAGTCCCCCTGATGTTTGTCCTGCACCGCCGCTGAGAACCACACTGCCTCCCACACCACACTTTCTCGCAAATTCTCAGGGAACTTAAGGAAAAGGGGAAGAGAAAGGATGCAAGCACTATCTTTCTCGTCGTCGACTGAGTCTAGGAAAGAGAAAGATTCTTGTTAGTTACTCTGACAAAAAAAAAAATCTTTTAAAGCAACAGAAGAACCGAGTATAAACAGCGTTCAGTCGTCATCTTCATCATTGTTATCATCATCATCGTCGTCGTCATCATCATCATCATCATCATCATCATCATCATCATCATCATCATCATCATCATCATCATCATCATCATCATCATCATCATCATCATCATCATCATCATCATGACTCATTTTCCCCTCTAAAGGTAGGGTGAGGGTCGATCGAGAAAATAGGCAAGAGAAAGTACTAACGTGGGAGATCGGTCAACAGCCTACCTAGCGAAATGGGTCTGACACTCATTCACACATCTTCCAAGCTCCCTGAATCCTGATACCACCCCACAACACTACCACCTACATATATTTATTTATTTTTTTTAATAGACTCGCTTGACATACACAAACAGCGTTCAAAGCGCAAAATACGATGCATAATGTCAATAAAACATAACTACCCTAAAAACCCACCCATCCATTCTCTCCGGCTCATTATGAAAAACTGTTTGTCAAAGCGTTTTAATGTGAATGAGTTGCGAGGTACCGTGATTCAAACTGCGGGTGTATAATTTATGGCTGGGAATACAATGTGATTTATTTATTTTGAGAAGGATATCCGAAAATTCATACTTTGTACCTTTTTATTTATATGGGTGTTGATTATTTCTTGTCTTGAGTCTGCCACCTTACAGTTCCCTCTTTTCCCTCTCCTTCTTCCTTCTCTTCTCTTCCTCCTCTTATCCCTTCTTCTCCTCCCTCTCTTGCCTTCTTCCCTTCTTCTCTTCTCTTATCCTCTCCTCCACCGTCCTTTCTTCTCATCTCCTTGCCTCTCCTCTCCTTCTCCTCCACCTCACCATCTTCATCATCATCATCGGTCAAACATCAATCTCCTGCTACAAATAAAGTACAACAGGACACAAAACAGGAAAAAAAAACTAAACAAAACTGAATTAACCTGTGAGCTCACAAACAAAAATGAACCACGCCTTCATTCATTCGTCGTTCACACCTACACTTCATATTTTACAAACTGACAGATCCGCTTGAAATGTCGAGAGGGCTTCATGTCGGATGGCAAATAGCTCTGAATTCTTGACAAGTGATTCTGAATTCTTGACGAGTACTTCTGAATTCTTGACAGACAATTTTGGATTCTTCTCATCATCATAATCGTCATCATCATCATAATCATCATCATTATCTTGACCCGTTTTCCTACCTAGAGCCACGTACGATCCAGAAACAAGTGAGGAGAAAGTGCCAAAGTGGAAGAACTATCAGCAACTGCAGTGAAATGGGCCACTCACTCATTCACACATCAAAGAAGCCCACTAAATCCTGACTTTACCTCACAAACCTAACCCTCGACACATATATTTTTGTACAAATCACATACACAGACCACACACGGAAGATGACGTTTACTTGATATCAGATACACAAATTACACATAGATGATTTTTACTTGATATCAGATACACGGACTACACACGGATGATTATTTTTTCTTTCATGGTGGCGGAGAAACTTGACCTACCGCTAATTAACCTCGCTAGGGCTTCAGGGGAGAACCAGGCTTCAGGTTATTATGAAGTAGACCTGCTTTAACACCACATTAATTTTCAACTTCAGTTCCCCTTCAGCTCCTGTCTTCACATGTGTACAGTACTCTGAAAGTTTTAGCCTTTTTGTTTTTTTTTGCTTCATCTTGGCATCTCTATATATTTACCGTATAGGTTGATCTTAAAGTTACATTTCTGCCGCAACACTAAATTAATTATATCCCAGGTCCTCTTCTGCTCCAGTGTTCAAAATGTACATCAGACCCACCTCAATTCCAGTGTTCAAAAAGGTATACCGACCCTCTTGACCTTGCCCATCACCTTGACATTTTTACATATTTATTGTGTATGTACGACGGGTCTTGAAGTTATATTTCCTGTCGCAACATCAAATTATCTGCCTCAGTTCCTCTTCTACTCAACGTTCATAAGTGTCTTCTCAACCTTTTCTTCAGTACTGGACTTTTGCATATATTTGGCTTCCATGTAGGCCAGGTCTTGCCTAACATGACCTGCTTCAAGGCAACAAATTATATATTTTGATTCCCTCTCGGCTCCTTTGTTCGTATATGCAATGTACAAAGAACCTTTTCCCTCAACTGGACATTAGTACACCTTATAGTATACGTAGGACAATTTTACAGTCTATTACAATAATCTGTTCCACATTCAACTCATGTTCCCTGCCATTTCAGCTCCAATGTTCATAAATGTTCACGCCTCCTCCACATTCGACATATTGCATAATATTTTTAGCATACTTAGGAAGATTCTTATATTAACTGTTCTTTATACCAGCATAATATGTATTCTGGTTCCTTTTCAGCTTCAATGATCATCTATGTACACACAACCCTTTTCAACCAGTTTGCATATTGTCATCCATTGCGTAGGACGTGCCACACATCAACTGCAATTCTGTAATCTGTTGCAGTGAATTAGATCTGGTGCAACACATCCGACAGCGTGTGTCAATGCAATTTCAGTCCTAATATTCATAAATACAGATCAGTTCTTCACCACTCATTTTCATATTTTTAGCCTCTGCTCGTAAGGGATGCCTTCTTGCGGTGGTACTGATATGGCCTGGCAACTCACCTGCCAAGGTATACAAAAAAGGAGAATGGTGGGCATGAAAAGGGCAACTTCAGCCTGCAGTCCACCGGGTTCACGTGCAATTGAGACTAGAGTTGCAACTACAACGTCATTACATTATTAATAGTTCTACTCTCTGTCCCAGAAATCTCTTTTATAATGCAATCCAATTTCTTTCCTTCTCATCCGTGATGTTAATAACAGTACAAACAACATTTTACATCACTCGGCTTACCATTATTTATGGGATATGAGTAGGACGGGTCTTAAATTACATTACCTGCTGCAACATGCCAATATAATTATTCATTCCCATTACATTTCAGCTCTAGTTTTCATAAAGGTACACAGAACACTTGTACATCATTCAGGGACTTGCATATTAATCAGTGTTTATGTAGGACAGATCATTATATGTTTCAGTTTCCTTTCAATTCTAGTGCTCATAAATCTATACAGGACCCTTCTACGTCAGTGAGATATTTTTACATTATTTTGAGGACATACACGGAACGAATCTTATATAATTACAATTCTCTAAACCAATATATTAAATCCATTTCAGTTTCCCTTCTCTCTGTGCGTTCACAAATTTACACAGAACCCGCATTCACAATAGCGGGGCATTTGCATACATTCAGCGTATGCGTAGGACGAGCCCTCGCATCGCCGACAATTCCATTATGATGAACAGCAGCCAAAAAACGAGTCCCCTGCGGTATGTTGCAAATAGATTAAAAACAGGCGGGCGGTGGGTGTGCGTGTAATCATATTCATCGATCCCCGTGGTGGTTGGTTAAAATATGGTAAGCTAATTATCCGTCTTTATTATGATTACGTGGGGGAACATGCAGACACATATTGAGCATTCCGTACTGTTATCTCTATATATTTCCATGCATATTATATGGAGAGGGACGAAAGTTTGCCTATACTCTTTTCACATTAACTAGGCCCTAAACTGACACCCTCTCCTTCTTGAATACTGAGCTATAACACAAGATTAACATAAAATCATAGCGCTAGCCAGAAGAGTGTGCGATGGAAAGGATGAAGAGCCATATCACTATTTTTCTGCCGCTCACCAACGTGATATAAGCCGCAAATGGACTAAAATCCGAGCCAAGTTCAGGTAAAAGAACTGAAGTATTCAACCGAATCTACTCTACACTTATGACATGTCCGTCACTTTCCTCTCTACGCCTCGTATCAAAGAGAATCATCGATGGGCAGAAAAACATGCACAGCTTTTCTTGGTTTAAAAATATTAGCGAGCAGAGAAATATGAGAAATAAGAGAGGTGAAACAGTACGTGAACTTTTTGTCCTCACCTGTATTAAGAGAATCATCCGTTAACTAATAAACAAGCCAAGACTCTCTCATCTTAGGAATATTAGTCACCAGAAAAAAGAGATAAGAAAACGAGGTGAAATACAGGCTGAAATTTAACCCCCAAGAGTGCGTTTCATTAGTTAAAGGCCTGTATCTTATTAACAACATATCTGATTAATAACTGAAATACTAACTTGTAATGAGCTAGTGTCCTACGTGGTACTGAAGCATGAATTTGGCTCAATACTGTGATGAATGGTTTGCCGTGTATTGCAATAATCATACCGGTATGTTTGAATGCCCTGTCTAATCGTATGTCTGTTTAATCGTGTGTGTGTGTGTGTGTGTGTGTGTGTGTGTGTGTGTGTGTGTGTGTGTGTGTGTGTGTGTGTGTGTGTGTGTGTGTGTGTGTGTGTGTGTGTGTGTGTGTGTGTGTGTGTGTGTGTGTGTGTGTGTGTGTGTGTGTGTGTGTGTGTGTGTGTGTGTGTGTGTGTTCATCTAAACAGCTATAAAAGCAATGTGAAGTGTACTGCTGAACAAAGTACCCACGAGAGAGTATCACATCGTTTCATTGCCTTCCTGTCTCACCACTTTTAAACTTACTGTAGTTTTGCAATGACCTGTAATGTGGAAAGCTTAATACCATGGCAGTTTTATTATCTTAACCTTCTCATGGCTGGAATAACTCTAGTTTTCTACTTCAGCCAATGCCAAATCATTCTGTTCAGTTAAGATTATGTTACTGAAGTCTGGAAGCGGTAATACTGTGGGAGCACTTAACGCGAACATTGTATTCTGTGAGCTCGCCATGTTGCCCTTTTTCTTTTCAGTGTTATGGCAGGAGAGCCGGATCAGTGCCTGGCTGAGAGCTGCTCCTTCGGCCATATGCGCAAACTTTCTTGAGCCCAAGTTGTGTGGAGGATCACTTGTGTATATTTTAACCTTACGGTACCTCATACGGCTGCCAAACGCTGTGCTGTAAGACTAGAATGAATAATACAGTGAAACAATAAGAACGAATATTATTGCTTTTAATGGGTGTTGACAATGATGTTATGGCCCTAGGTTCCTCCGAAATGTGAACCCATTGGACTTCAGACATCAATTTAATCCTTCTCCTATAGTCCACCATCCACTTTCCGGGGGACAGAAAGGGGACTGAGGGATGTTTGTATAACTGGTCAACAGAACCACTTTGTTAAGTAAATGCAACCACGTGAAGACGTCCCTCAAGAGCACCAAAATGAATAATTAACTAGAAAGCGTTCAGAGAGCGCATACCTCCACCGATACTAATATGATTAATGATTTACTAACCTAACGATGTTGACGGAGGTACCTAATTCAACGGTCTTAGTCTGCCCTCGTTGCATAATCTCTGAGAAGGCATACCTCCACTGACGCCCCAAATATCCTGCATCCGGACCCGGATCCACCCCAAAATCTAATAAATTCTTTCTTGACCCACTGCCTGCCCATCCACAAGATTTCATTGAAATGCGATAACTTTTTGCAGTATCTTGTCCAAAGACAGACAGGCACAGACAGACAGACAGACACGAGTGAATACTGTACATAACCTACTCCAAGCGTGTTTGGCAGAGGTATTATTTGCGAGTACACAAAGCGATATCTGATGTGGTAGGCGTGAGTGCTCACCATCCACTCACTCGATGTAGCGCTGCTCTAGGGTGCCTGCCCATTCCTCTTTTCCTTCTCTCCTTCCTTCCTCTTCTTTCTTTCCTTCTTTTTCCCTCTTCCATCTGTCTACGGATGACACTAGGCTCAGTGACAAGCCAAATGGTTTCCTGTCCTGTACACCAAGAAACCATTTATTATGCTGGGTGGTAACCATATAACCAAATTATGGCGCCTGGTGGTTTAGTGGGTAATTAAGGCGCTCCAATTGGATTGAGGCGGTGCAATTTTATATCCAAGGGGTGGCTGGGGATTATTGCTCCTGTAATGACACCCAGGGATGAGTGAGGCTGGTCGCTCTCATTTTAAATGTCACGACCAACGTGCCTAGCCCCAGGCTTTTACGCTCCTCACGGGGCAACACAGGAGTAGATAATGAATGAATGAAACAAAATGACTCATCACAGTTATTGGCCAAGAAAGACCTTTTATGAATACGTCCCAGCTCGTGCACTCTGCGCCACAAGAGGATGTGCCAGGCGAGCCGGATAAAATCCCTGAAAGAAGGAAAAGCTGATGGTGGGTGGAAGGGGATGGGGCAAACCTTTGGCCTTCACCTCTTTGTGTTGCAATATCACACATTATGATAAACTACAAGGATCAACAACACACCGTGCTTTGTAGATGCTATGCTGCTATAGTGGTCTGTGTTGTAATATAAACACCAGGAGGAAATATGCAAGGAACAGTATCACACCGTGCTTTGTTGGTGTTATGTTACTCTAGCGATCCTTTCCTCTTTGTCTTGCAGTAACATACTACAGTGCATATAGTTTGTGAGTCTAATTGTTGCCAGAGTGTTTTTCACGTTAATCTCTTCTCATTCACTTAACTTTAGGACGGCGTTACAGATTATAAAAAATTATTCAAAGGTTTAAAGATTACTAATTATTTTCCATTACATCCATGCTAATACATCGAACTCCATAAGGATACACGCTGCTTAATGGCACTGGAGGTCAAAGATCAAAATGGCCAAGTCAATGATGCATCCAGATTTTACCTCACTTGTGTTTTCATTCCTCACACCCACACACCTAATGCTCCCACCTCCACTCAGCCCATCATATTCCTTACGACCACCTCATCATCCACCTCATTCACTCTCCTCAACCTCCCCTCATCTCCATAATCTCACCTCGAGCCATATTATCCTGAGCTTAGAAGGCTATTTAACACTTCCTCGTTCCTAGCAGATTATTTTTTGCATACGACACTCTAATATCATACTTTACTGACAGTTATGACTTATTATAAGGACATACATCTACGTCAAGTGCAAGGGAGAATTTTAATGGTGATCTGGAAAATAAATCGCCATGGAAAATATACTACAGAGATTCCCATGTTCACGAAAATAGAATCCCCGATAAGCGTTCGATTTCCCCCTACCCTCACGTCCCTCAAACCCCTATCTCCCCAATACCCATCTCCCTAACCCCCACCGCTCCTTCTGCGCTCCCTATTTCCCTCCCCTTACCTTCTTCAGCCCCCCCCTCCCCCTAACAACTCTCCGACCTCACCCTAACTCCTCTATCGCCCACTTCGATCTCTCTCTCTCTCTCTCTCTCTCTCTCTCTCTCTCTCTCTCTCTCTCTCTCTCACACACAGCTATGAGACACTTCCCTTTACATCAGACATCCCATCCTACGCACCCCTCTTTCCTCGCCCACACTTTAAGGACGTAAAAGAGACAAGAGAAAGCAAAGAGGTAAAAGAAAAGAAAAAACCCTACCCTATATCACGCTCCTCCTGTTCCATTCCCCTCCTTCCTTTCCCTCACCAGTGATCCCAAATCGTACTTACCACACTTTATATCAAACCTCCATTACCATCCACTCTCCCCCCCACCCCCTCCCTCTGCCCTTCCCTTCCCTCCCTCACCTACCTCATCATACTCTCATACATACCCCACCTCTATCTACCTCCTGTTCTACCTCTTTCCGTGTAGCGTAGATTCCCACGTTATTGTTGTCAGGTTTTGTTTCTTTCACTCCAATATCTACCTATCATGTTCATTTTCCTCTTACTTTTCTCCCTCCCTTGCATCCTTACCATTCTAAGTTTGCTGTCTTCATCCTGCGCGCACACACACACACACACACACACACACACACACACACACACACACACACTTTACATTCTTTATTCTATCCTCATCTCATAACCTAGATTCTCATGGTAGCCTTCACATGTTCTCCCACGAAAAATGTACTCTATAACAATTAGTCCTTCTTTCATCGGTCACCTTTGCTTCCATCCCCTCCATCGCCACCTCACCTTCACGTTCCTCACACACAATCACCCTCTTCCTCAGCGCCCTATCTTCCTCCCATAATCTAGTCTCCCACATTACATTTCCCTCTCCTACTCTAACTCCCATTTATCATCCCAGCTCTTTCTCCTCTCTCCCCTCCTCTCTCCGCAATCCACTCGCATCTCGACCTTGGTGTGTGTGTGTGTGTGTGTGTGTGTGTGTGTGTGTGTGTGTGTGTGTGTGTGTGTGTGGTATGTTACGCTTGATATGTGGCACTGTTTGGTACACCAGCATATAATGTGGCAGTGTGTAGTGTGGCAGTGTGTAGTGTGGCAGTGATTGGTGTGGCAGTATGAGCTGTTTGTCTGTCTATTCCGTGCCTCTCTGTATGTATTAATCCTTGTGTGTCACTCTCTGTCTGGTTGTGGTAGTGTCTGATTTGTGATTTGGAGAGATGTGAAGTGTAGCAGTTTAATATGGCAGTGTTGTGTGTACAGCACTCAGAATGTGAGCTGTTGTGCGATGTCAAGTCCTAATAAGTACCAAGGATGATATCTGCACTTATATAAGCAGGATGCTCCATATATCACAATGCTTCTTTCATGTTTCAGAATGATTAGTGCGGTAATGTGTGCGATACTTTTTTTGTTGACTGCACAAAGGCAAGCACTGTACACACACACACACACAGACATGCACGCACACGCACACACGACCGCGCGCACGCACGCACACACGAATGAATATACACACATAGGCGCGCGCGTGCGAATGAACACACACACCCACATCCACACCCACACACACATACAGTACACACGGACCTCTGTCTTCCTCTTCCCACCTTCCCTTCCATTACCTAGCTCCCCAGTCTTAGCCCCCACTGGTAACGCAGTACACTTTTAAGTCAGCACTGTAAATTTTAAGCATACAGGCAGTAAAACCCTGCTGACTGATGTTGCTGCCGCGGAGCGAGCGTAAATATTAACAGAGGACAGAGAAACAGCTCTGAAACAATTTATGTAGGCTGTGTTGCTTTTCTTTATTAAAGCTGATTGAAACATTGCTGAAAGTTTTATGGTTTGAAATGGAAGTACTGTCATACAATAGCCTTGGACAGTCGCCGTCGCGTGGTGGCATCAATATGACCGGGTGGCTCCGCTGCCTCAGTTTTTCCCCTGCCCCCCACAAGGAGGACGGTGGACTGAAGGGGAATGTTAACTTCAGTGTACAGTTCACGGGGATCACAATTAGATGAGCCTGCGGTTGTAACTACACTGCTACTGCTTCATACAATTGTGGGCGTTGCTAATACGCAGGTTACGGAGGCCTCGAGAACACTTTGAATATGGGAATTATTTCGGATCCCTGGATGATGAGACTTCGAAGGTGGCTTGGACTGGCGGGTTACGAGAGCTCAGTATAGCCGTTTTACCTTAACTTGGCCGAGATTTTTGTCCTTTAGCAGCTTATTTCACATAGATCAGTGGCAGATTTAGAAGATACTGTGGTTTTATATCCTGCCCCTAGCACTTCTGCGTGACTTGCATCATATTCTTGCAATAATCTCTTGTTATAACTCACTATTCAGGTAAGAGATGGCAATTTTAGATCAAGTTAGAGTAAAGCATGTATAGTTTTAGCCTCAGGTTCATGTGCAACGAGAATGTGTTGAACTGCAGACTGAAGCTGTCCATCTCTGACAGCCCACCATCCTCATTTCGGGGGACGGGGGGTGAGTTGAGGGCCGGTCGTATTACCGGGCAGTGAATCCGTTTGGTCTCATCAATGCCACCACGCGAAGGTGTCCCTCTCCAGCACAGGGTAATGATAGAAGTGAGCGGAAACGGAGGTTCTTATAGGCAATTTATTTATTTATTTACTTATCTATTTATTTTTGCTGCCGTCCTGGATGATTAGGACTAAGCTGACAACATATAGATAAAAGAAAAATGCAGGTTAATATAAGGGAATGATCTCACTGCCTCAAATGTTCAAACAATAATTTCAGGACCAGTGGAGATCAGAGATGTTGCCAAGCTCACTGAAGCGACTGGGAATGAACTAAAGCCTCACGCTGCTTGTATACTGACTTGAACCTACTTGTATATCATTCAAATGTGTGGTGTGATATAAGCTAACACCGTATACACAGACATGTATTCTTAAAACAAAAATAGTGACAAAGATTAAGAAAACAACAAGGGGTATATTCAGAAAGTGCAACACCCGCGCCTACCAAATGGTCTGAGGCCTAGATATTTAGCTTTGCCCAGCTGCCATGACCCGGGACCGATTGCTCTCAAAATCGAACGACTTCATTCTTGCCTGAAGTTCAACACTTGCAACAGGTTTGGTCAAACCATATTAAAATTTGACCTCATGTAACCTTAGATTCTGATCTTTCCGAGTGGCCCTAACCTTTAACTGGGTGACTTCAAAATCCTATCCCTTTACCATTGCCTAACCCTGAACCCTTCTACAGTGTTTAACGTAAATCGGTAAGAGTTGTTTAAGATGATCTTGCCATGTGATCTTAACCTTTGACATGTTGTTCTAAAAAATGGCAGGTCAACCCAGTGGCGTATCTTCAACCATTCCACTAAGTTTGGTCCCAATCATATCACAACTGTACTGGCTATTTTGTTCACACACAGACACACGGGTAGAAAGTTTCATCTTATACTGCGACCTTGACTTTTGCCTGTTTTCAGAATCGACCCCCTTCTCTCTAACATTACCATCTACCCTTCCATATTTGGTCTAAATCGGATACGAACTCTTTCAATTAAACTGAAAGTCGAGCTTTGACGTAGCCTGTGACCTTGGCCTTTGATCTATTGTCCTAAAAAATGATATGTAAATCCCTGGCTATCCCTTTATCCTTCCACCAAATGTGGTTAAAACTGGATAACAACAAAGCTATTTTGGTAGCACAGACAAACAGATGAACGGACGGCCGGACAGACAACCAACAAGCACGCAAGCAAACAAATGAACAAATAGCCAGACAAAGAGACAATCAGATACACAAACGGACAGAAAACACACAGACACACGTCGAACAAAACTTAACATCTCTTGCTTCACTGGCGCGGGTGTAATAATACTCTTGATACGAACCAAGTCTCTCCGGAACCTAGCCAGCTCATCTACATTCGTGTATGTATATTCATGGCCAGCGTGTAGCCTTGACAGCTGTCCCTCGAGGTAAGTGGCCCTAAGTGGAGAAGTTGCTCAGTATTTTGTCTCAAGCACCCACTGAGTAGAAGAATTAAATAACTTTGTACGTGCGTGTGTGTGTGTGTGTGTGTGTGTGTGTGTGTGTGTGTGTGTGTGTGTGTGTGTGTGTGTGTGTGTGTGTGTTTGAGTCCCCGCTGAGTAGAAGAATTAAATAACTTTGTACGTGTGTGTGTGTGTGTGTGTGTGTGTGTGTGTGTGTGTGTGTGTGTGTGTTTCACCCGTTGAGTGAAAATATTAAATAACTTTGTTCGTGTGTGTGTGTGTGTGTGTGTGTGTGTGTGTGTGTGTGTGTGTGTGTGTGTGTGTGTGTGTGTTTGAGTCACCGCTGAGTAGAATAATTAAATAACTTTGTACGTTGTGTGTGTGTGTGTGTGTGTGTGTGTGTGTGTGTGTGTGTGTGTGTGTTTGAGTCCCCGCTGAGTAGAAGAATTAAATAACTTTGTACGTGTGTGTGTGTGTGTGTGTGTGTGTGTGTGTGTGTGTGTGTGTGTGTGTGTGTGTGTGTGTGTGTGTGTTTGAGTCCCCGCTGAGTAGAAGAATTAAATAACTTTGTACGTTGTGTGTGTGTGTGTGTGTGTGTGTGTGTGTGTGTGTGTGTGTGTGTGTGTGTGTGTGTGTGTGTGTGTGTGCGTGCGTGTGTGCGTGCGTGCGTGCGTGCGTGCGTGAGTGCGCGCGCGCGCTTTCACCTAATGTCTTGATTATTCAGGCTGTGTGGTCGTTTCATATTCCCATTTCAACATTTTTTTAAAGTTTACCTTTACTATGTACAGACGTTTGCATGCCACCTAGAAAATGACTATATGATCTACAAGAATTACCTAACCCCTTCATTATGCCTTTAAATACGAGGGGTCTTTCTTGAGGTGAATACGGGTGTCAGGAGATAAAAGGAAGTAATATAAGACATCTCGCCCTGAATGAGTTAATGTGTATCTATATCTTAGCTTTATGTTTTCCGTTTCCCATCTGTAGATCCTGCCCACCCCATTTTTTTCCGGGATTTTGTGTGAAGATGATGATGATGATGATGATGACGAAGACGACGAAAACGTAGCCGAAGATGACGATAAAAAAAGACGAATGAAGTCGAAGATGATGGTGCATTATATGAGTCCGTTCATAACAGCCTCTTTCTTGGATCATCGTCATAATCATCATCGTCATCATCATCATCATCATCATCATCGTCATTTTTCTTACGGTAAATTCAAGTGGCTATCTTTGTCACATGATGGAGTGGTAGTGATTTATTCCGTGACTGGTTTGGAAATCAGTCATGGCCGGTCAGTCACAGGTCACCCCCATTCATCTATCAATCCCCTCAGCCTCATTCATCACTCTGTTATCGCCTTCTCTCTCTCTCTCTCTCTCTCTCTCTCTCTCTCTCTCTCTCTCTCTCTCTCTCTCTCTCTCTCTCTCTCACACACACACACACACACACACACACACACTCAGATAATTATAATGCTCGATAAGATGAAAATGAATACTGTTCTAGATACTAATATGTTTGTGCATCTGTTCATTGCAGTGGTAATTACAGTATGTATATAAAAATGCATGCATATACTCCAATGAACGTGTTAATGTATATTTTGGAGGTATGTACCGTAAGTATGTATGTATGGGAGTATGTGTGTGAGTGCATGTATGGATGGATGAATAGAGAGATGGATGGATGGATAGAGGGATGGATGAAGTGTGTGTGTGTGTGTGTGTGTGTGTGTGTGTGTGTGTGTGTGTGTGTGTGTGTGTGTGTGTGTGTGTGTGTGTGTGTGTGTGTGTGTGTGTGTGTGTGTGTGTACGGATGGATGGATGGATGGATAGATGGATAACTGGATGGATGGATAGATGAAGAATATGCATGTTAAGGAATGTCAGAGTTCCTCGTATTCATGAATCCTGGGATGATATTAATATTCTCTGGGCGTTCATGAGAAACAAGCTTTTCCCTGAGGCAACAAAAACACTGAATACAATAAACCCCTTGAGCAGAACAGGCCAACATTAATTTAAATAATGGAATATTTCGTCCTGCGACGAATACCAACAATAAGACAAAAGATTCACATTCGTTCTGGTGAGAAGATCAGGAGGGTGAGGGAGTGAGACGAGGTGAAGTGAGGGTGAGGGGAATTGGAAGATGAGGGTGAGGGAGGCAAGGTGAAATGATAGTTAGGGAACTGCAGGATGAGGGTGACGGAGACGAGGTGAAGTGAGGATCAGGTGCCTGTAACTCCTTCAATCAGCTTAGGAAGGACTTATCGAAATGGACAGAGTAAATATAGCCTTTACAAACCTCTCCAGCATCGGAAATCCCTTCTAAGTTGGATAAGATCGTCTGGAAATAGCAAGAGTTAAAGGTAAAATAATCATCGTTGGATTTTTGAAAGGGTGATTCTCACTGCTTCCCACCACGCCTGTCTCCCGTGGCTTTGAAGATTTCGTAACACTTCATCCTGAGCGATTTATTCTGCGCGCCACAGTTCAATATCCCCTTGTGTGTTATTGATGCGAGCTATATCAATATTAAATAACAGAAATGCCATAAAAGATAATGTTAGGGTGTACAGAGCAAGATAAATCTCTAAAAAATAGGCGTTACGAAGCCTCTGATGTCAGTAAGAATATGGTTCCTTCTCTGGTGAAGAAGAGGCTACAGAAATATTCCAACATCTCCAGGCCGATTTTTTTTTTTTTTTTTTTTTTTTTTTTTTTTTTTTGGTGCTAGCCTTTCTTAGCAATTAATATTCCGTAATATATTATTATTTTTTATGCTAGCTACATCATTACCTCCGCCAACGAAGATGGAGGAGGTTATGTATTCACCAATGTGTTTGTTTGTCCACACGATCTCTCCAAAAGTTCTTGATAAATTTCAATAACATTTTGTGGAAAGGTGGGCCATGGGTCAAGGAATAATATTTTGGGGCGGATCCGGATGCCATTATTCCTCACAATATCTCCATGGATCCTGATCCTGATCCTTTTTAATGGAAATGGCACTGGCGGAGGTATGCTCTCTCTGAGTGCTTTCTAGCTATTATTATTATTATTACTATTATTATTATTACTATTATTATTATTATTATTATTATTATTACTATTATTATTATTACTATTATTATTATTATTATTATTATTATTATTACTATTATTATTATTATTATTATTATTATTATTATTATTATTATTAATTATCTACGTGCACCGATTTGACAAGACGCAAATAGATCTGAAGGTGTTAGATGCAGAACAAATCGCTTAGGAAAAAGTGCTGCGAAATCCCCAAAGGCACTGGAGTACCACACAGAAGTCATGTTATGTGACCAGACCCATAACGCAAAGCCATGCGAAAATACGTACAGTCAGCGTACAGTGTTTTCATTTTCCGCTGCTATAGATATACAATACATAAGCGGCGAACAGGCCCAAAGATATATATATATTTGATTCCCATTTCTTTGTTGGCCGACACATTTATCGGAACAGTTTACGCACGGCCTGGTGTGCTCGCAAATATTGGGCTGCACATGTCCGGAATACCTGTACTCTGAATTTCACCTCTCTTTCGATTTCACAGCCAGCTGCCTCGGGCGTTCTGAAGGCCGCGGCCGACGCGAATTCTATTGTTTGATATTTTCAGATTCTGAACAACCACGACGGATGTTTACCAAATTTGTCTCGCTGTGAAAACTTGAACGAATTTAATGAAAAAAGGTAACACTATAGAACGTTTGAATAGCTATGTTTTATATATATATATATATATATATATATATATATATATATATATATATATATATATATATATATATATATATATATATATATATATATATATATAATAGTGTCTGAATGGATTACGTTATTCGGTATCTGTGATTCTAATTTCGATGTGTCCCTCAATTAGTTTTGTTGTGAAAGCCTGACTGACTTTCATGATTAAAAACAGAGAATAAATAATCGTTTTAACGATCCGCATTGTCTGATGATTATGATTCTGCACATGGACAGATGTTTCTCCAGTATTCCTAGTTATGACATTTTGACCCACTTTCACACCATCATCGCGCACAACAAGGTGTTTGAAAGAGCCACAAACTCAGCATGAAGCAGTTGGTGGAGACAAGGACATTAAATTAATCTGTGTGAGAAGTGTGGGGCAGTGATATCAAATGCTGAGATGTCTGGAATGTAAATAAATAAATGTTGTATGCATGAAAGCTGAAATATTTTATATGAAAAACAAAGCAGGATTTTAATCGTGCAGGGGAGGGAAGGATGCAGGGTCTGACATGCAACTTACAAAACGAAGACGAATTATTTTTATGACAAAGTGAGCAGAGCTGACATATACAACAATTTCAGCTCTTCCTAGGACTCTAGTTACCTTTATAATATTTGGGAGGAAGTGAAAGTTCAGCTGATATAAACTGCTGAAGGTTGGAACGTAAATGTATACTGAATTCGAGAAAGATAGATAGACAGCTAGATCGAAGGATGGATAGATAGACATAGATAGGTAGACAGATAGATAGATAAATAGATATAGATACAAACGGAAAGGGAGGTAGGCAAACACTGATATATAGACAAATACAGACACGCAGACACATACACAAACAAACGAACAAACAGATTGCTAGACCGGCAGCCAGATAGACGGATAATACTTCATTCTTCACATAAAAATACCGGCTCAGGTATTGCATCTGCACTTAATGTAATGACACATGGACTTCACTACAGGCCATTATAAGTTTAAATCTCTTCACTCTTTTATTGTTGTGGCTCGTGGCGGTCATAAATGAAATTTCCTGTTTCTTGCGCCTTCATGTATTCGCACTATTTTTACGCATTAACAGCAGAAAAAAATGCGTATGAGCTCAGCATTAACGCGTACCTGGAGTCGTAAAGCTATCGTGCTGCGCTGCAGTCCTTTCACCTTAACTTGGCCAAGATTTTTATGTTTTTGCAGCTTATTTCACGTAGCTCAGCGACAGAAAAGACAATACTACGTCTTTACATCCTTTCCATAGCTCCACTTCGTAACTAGCATGTTATTTTAGTACTAACCCTATAGCTGCAACTCGACATTGACAGTGGAGAGATGGCAATTTTAGGCCAAGTTAGAATAAAAAGAATATAGTGATCTCAAGTGTGCTTAAAGGTGGTTCGTGTTCTCTGTGACCTCTTACGTAGGCAGGTGTCCAGGTAGCACCATCTGTCCAGTAACTTTATTATTATTATTATTATTATTATTATTATTATTGATGCTGACAGACACCTTTTTACTTGATCCAGGAAGGCTCTCCATTTACTCTAAATCTAACCTCCCCAGTCCAAAAAAAAAAAAAAAAAGCACCCCCTAAAAAGAAAAACCCCGTCTGAAAAATATAAAAAATGCAAAGTATATTTTTAGAAAAAAAAATGTCACCCTCCAAAAGTTAGATGTTTATGAAAGTGAGGCGATTTCTTTGCCAGAGAAGGATTTACTGTATTAACCTTTTCAGACAGACGATTTATCATTCTTGCTAACATCAGACGATTCTTTCCAGCTTAGGACAGATTTTCTTGAACTGTGGATGCTAAATACAGACTTCATTAATCCCTTTACTGAGAGTTCCCTTCCTAAGTCAAGTAAAATCGTCTGAAGGTGGCTAGAATATAGAAAAATTACGTCATCAACCTGAAGGGGTTGAGTTGGTACAGGAACATCGCTCCACTTTTTGGTCGAACAATTCTGAAACCACTACAGGATAATCTGAAAACTCTGCTGGTTTCCAAAGACCGCGTCACTGGGTTTCAAAACTCATTGCTCACTGTCACGTAATTTATCGTAAGAATATGGGTCGAAATGGTCCGAAATAGTACCTAAAGTTACATAATGGTCTGTATCGTCCCGTTTCATTTCGCGCATCAGAAGCAAATAAATACATAAATAAAACATGGTAATTATTTGCATGCATCACACGTTAGTCCATGTGTCATAATGCATCGACCAGGATTCAGAATTTTTGGTCCTACTGTTGTTCATATCTTTGAGTTCGCCCCTAGGTGTTCACTGTCCACTCCCAGGGGCTATTAATGACCTTGTTCTCACTTGTTCTAGCATGCGTTATCTTCGTGTTCTCTCCATGGGTGTTCCTATCCTCGTGTTCTTCCCCAAGTGTTCTGTGTTCACTGCCTTATGGTCGTAGTACTGTGGCCAGTGCTCTGCCTATAGTTTATCGGCTAAGTGTTCATTCCCCGCAAGTGCTCATAGTTCCAAGTGTTCTCTGCAAGTGTTCCGTGTTCACTGGCAGAGGTGTAAGTGTTGTGTTGCGGCCAGTGTAGCGCCTAATGATGACTCTCAATTACCGTTTAGCGGGTAATTAGCACCCAGGTAATGGGGGGTAGGCAGGTGAGACGTGACCTGAGATGATATGGACAGGTGGGCTAAATACATGGATAGATAGATACAGGTAGACGGATAGGTATATAGGCTGACAGGTAGATAAACAGAGAGACAGATAGATACATAGATAGACAAACAGACGTATTGTAACTCGACAGACAGGTAGATCGGGGGAACGAGAGATGGATTGAGATATATGTTTAATTCATAGTTTGCTTTCTGACAGCTTTGTGGCGCTGAAATGTATTTTCATCGCAGCGATCACACCTGTTCCCCCCCCACCACCACCACTTTGGGGACGGATCTTGCTCATACGTCCATATTTACATACACACATACATACATACATACATACATACATGTATATAGTATTATACAGTCATTATTACTCCAAACACGTAGGCACACCTCCCCCATACACAAATTCACTTATGCTCAAAGACACGTAGACAAGGGCACACACACACACACACACACACACACACCGCTCGCTGGCGCAGTGGTAACGTTCTCGCTTGCCATCTGATAGACGGGAGTTCGCGCCTCGCTCAGGTTGCGAAAAGTTTCACTGAAGAAGTGGGTGGTTACTGTCCCCCTTGAGCAAGGGGACGGGTGTGTGGGTGTGTGAAGGTCACAGCCTTGCCCTTAGATCGGACTATATGAGCTCTCAGCTCCCTTCCGGGAGGGTAAAATGCTGACGATCACGACCATCAAGTGATCCTGACCGACCCGGTGAATTACACACACACACACACATACATACATAATCGCACACAGAACACAGGTAGAAACACACACACAACACACACACACACACACACACACACACACACCACCACCACCAATACACATACACATTCACCAACCAATCACTGAGCACAATATAGTATTTAGTAAGAAGTAATTGAGCGCTCCTGACGGCAAAATTATAGACCGAAATTTGGGCCAGAAAAACAGTTATCACCAATCAAAACAAACCAGTATCAACAATCATTTATTTATTTATTTATTTATATTTCCCAAAGAGAGCAGTACCCTGACGAATAATATGCTGAATCCTGAATTAAATTTGTGAATTTTTTCCTCCAGGTACAAAGAGACAATTAAAGCACCTTTTTTGCAAACCCTTTCTGCACTGTGAGGTCTTTTTATTCTGGCTCTTTTATTAGTACTTTCTACTCCATTTTTTTTTTTTTACTATATAGGAATCCTCTCGTTGTGTAAGGGTTAATGTGGAGATATTTTTCTTAAACCTGTCAGGAAATGAGTTCTTCATTAACCTCAATTAAACCGCCTCATGGCAAGGGGAAGAAAAAAAAATATATATATATCACTCTGTCCCGTGTGATGCACAGAAACTTGAATTAATTTTGTCCATTTTTTCGCTAGTACAAAGAGACATTTAAAGCAATTTTTCCTCTTGCAAACCTTTTTTAGTGCGGTGACATTTATAACCAGTTTTTCATCCTTGAGAAGATTTTGTTTATTCCAGAAGACGTTTCCCGTAGTACATGAGATCATACAAGAAGCTAACGTTTCCCTACACGGTGATTATCTTCTGCTAAATATAATTATGGAGGAAGGTAAAATACAAAACACACACACACACACACACACACACACACACACACAAATTAATCCAAGTGACAGGGGGTTAATGGAAATACTGTAGGTCCTAACCCCTTCACTACGAGAGGTGTCACTGAAGGTTAATGAACTCACCTGAAGGAAGCAGGAAGAAGTATACAAACACTTCATCCTGTCCTGTGTAAAGCGCTCAGGCTTGTATAAAACGTGTGTGTGTGTGTGTGTGTGTGTGTGTGTGTGTGTGTGTGTGTGTGTGTGTGTGTGTGTGTGTGTGTGTGTGTGTGTGTGTGTGTGTGTGTGTGTGTGTGTGTGTGTGTGTGTGTGTGTGTGTGTGTGTGTGTGTGTGTCTTTCGTCGATACAAAGCGAGAGGTAATGCATTTTTCTCTTGCAAACTCTTTCCACTCAGTGACGTCTTTCCCCCTCTCGTTCCTTATGATATTTCTCTTTAAAGGGCACCTCTCGCACTGAAGGGGTTGATTGGAGATACTGTAAATTCTAACCCCTTCATTGAAAGAGATCTTCCTTGTTGAATAAAATCGTCTGTAAGAAGTAAAATGAAACTATGAAATTTTAATGAAAGGATTATGGGTTAATGGAGAACACTTAACCTTTTCACGTAAGTGGGTTTTCGTATGCTGAATAAAATCGGCTGGAGGAAGTCAGAATTAACAACAAAAAGCGTCTTCTTATTGAAAGGGTAAAGGAAGACTGTTTTTAAACCTTTTACTAAGGAATCGTCTGACAGTGGTGAGAGAGAGAGAGAGAGAGAGAGAGAGAGAGAGAGAGAGAGCCATCTGCTTCATCAAAGAGTTAAAGGATACTGTCTTTATTTTTATTTTTTTACTTTTTATCACTACAAGAAGTTTCCCTTAATCTCAATAAAATCGAGAGACGGTAGCAAGAATAAAGTAAATAAAATGATATGCACGTACTGAATGGCTTAGTAAAACCAGAAAAGAGCATCACCCTATTAAAGAGATTGAGCATATATTCCTACTTTATTATCAGGTGTGACGAAAAATTCCCATGACACTAAGCTGCACAGGTAGCCAGGTAAGTTTAGACAGAATAATTCACAAGGATAATTATCTTTTCAACAGGATAATTCTCATGGATATTTTTTTCTTTTTCTTTTCCCGACATCAAATATGCATCAGGATAACAGGTTTCCTTTTATCCTATAAGTTTCTTTACATGTGGAAAATAAGATACTCTCTAATCTCCTCAGCCAGTTTTTCAGGCTCTTAATGGATTAATTAAGGCTTGCTGAACCGAGAGGGCAGGGCAGGGCAGGTGGGCTGGCTCCATATTTACAAAGAGTCCTGAGTTTTAGGGCGATAAAGTAAGTAGTCTAGGAGAATTCGTAACACCTTCTTCTTGGCGATCTATTAAGTGTATTACACCTTGTTTTTTTTTTTTTTCGGATGCCTTATTTAAACAGTTTGGATGTTGATATACACGGTAGTTTGTGGAAGATATTGAGGTCCAGTGAGCAGAATCAATCGCCGAGAATGAAGCGTTGCGAACCCTCGAAAGACAATTTGAATAAGACATCAAACTGTGCATATGACTTTTGTTACCGTATTTTTTTTATTCATTTGTTCAGAGACCAAACATTTCACAATCAAACAAGAGTAAAAAAAAGAAAATATGAAAAATACAAAAAACATAGCGATTTCAGATAACAATGAATAGATAAATGAATAACTAAAAATAAAGCTTTGCAGACTTATTTATCCCGTAGGTTAGTGAAGGTTCTTGATAAACATGAGACTGAAGCGCGACCACCTCCCCGGACAGGTGTGGAACAGCTGCATCTCACACCACACCAGTGTACAGATAATTTATTACACCTGCATCACGCTCACCACACCTGCTTCCACCACACTTACCACACCTGCATTACATGTATCACAGATGCTTCCACCACACTTACCACACCTGCATTACATGTATCACAGATGCTTGCATCACACTTACCACACGTCCACACCTCCCTCCACTGCACTTACCACATCTGAACCACCATACTTACCACACCTGCCCCACCACATTTACAACACCTGTAACGCTCACCACACTCACACCATACCTGCACCACACTCACGCCACACCTGCGCCACGCTCAGGTTGCTCTCATCACAACCAGCAGGCGCTCACAAAAGTTGCCTGACCACCCTCCTTCACCCCAGTTGCGTATGTCTTGTCGGAGCCATATAACTTTGTCCTCCACTACACCTGCCCACTTTACCACACCTGCACCACGCTCACCGCATCCGTACCATACTCACCAACCTATATCCCTGGTCACAGTCGCACCACACTCATTATTCACACCACACTCACCACACTTGCACTACACATACCACACCTGCACAACACTCACCAAACCTACACCACACTCATTACAACCGCACCACACTAACCACACCTGCACCACACTCATCACACCTGCACCTGCACCACATAAACCACACCTGCACCAAATTCACCACATCCGCACCACAATCACCACACACACACCACACTCACTATACTTGCAAAACACTCATTACACGAGCATCACTTTCACCACATCTACACCACAGTCACCACACTCACCACACCACCACCACCCCTGTTCCAACGTTGCATCACCTTTAATCTCAGTCAGCACTACCTTAACCTTTCACTGTACCTTCACCCTGCACCATACACCAGAACTGTATTTCTCATCACATTTTTACCTCTCTCTAATCACCACTATATCTCTCTTAAGTCACCAGTGTTGCACCTCTCACAATTTACAACAGACACAGTAAAAGCGTTCAGAAGTGTTAGTTTTTTTACAACAAGAGCTACACATTAGAGAATCCGAAGTCTTTTTACGATATTCATTTTCTCTTGGCAATATTAAGTTTCGAAGTAGCTAAGTGGCAGCGTAAAGCAACTATTAACTGCGGTTGTACAGTTCCAGCCAATATTCCTCGTACACTGCTTCGTAACTGCCTGAGAACCAAATGAGATCTTGCTAAACTAACCGGCAATATTTCTGCAGACTGGAAGAGTTATGGGCTAATCTCGCTCCACTAATTCAGAGCCCCAGACGCGCAAAGGGATATTTGACCACAGCTGCACCTCTCCCACCTCCTTCGACACCTGCACCTTTCCCACCTCCCTCCACACCTTCACCTTTCCCACCTCCCTTCACTGCTGCACCTCTCCCACCTCCCCCCACACGTGCACTCCTCGCCACTGATGCTCTAACACTCATTACGATATAACATTTAATCTTTGTTACCCCCCCTCACAGCACTGATTACTGCTGTACAATTCATTTCTTACCACAATTACACCCTCTCATCGTTAACTACAGCTGCACCTTTAACTATTACGGTGTCATTTACCTCTTAACACAACTGCAATTCACCATCGACGACTGGTGTATCTCTCATTGTTTACTACAGCTGTGCCTCTCACTACTACTGTGTCCCCCACCTTTTATCACAACTGCACCCTCTCATCGCTGACTACTGCTGTACCTTTAACTGTTGCGGTACATTTGCCCCTGAGTACACTTGCACCCCTTCACCACTGACTACAACTGAACCCCCCATCGTCAGCTTCATCTGTACCTTTCACTGTTACTTTACCTGCACCTCTCATCTTTCACCCTGAAATGGTAGAATCTCCTTGGCTGATATTCTCTTTAGATTTGGAGGTTTCTGATACCCCTTTCTTAACAATTCGCTTTAACGTTACACCCAAGTATTATCTTTTATACTGTTTATATCTTTTTACCTTCAGCATCGATTTCGTAAGGAGCATTCATGAAAATATTAACTCATCGCATATAGGAATTAACTGGTGAGGAAGACGTAACAGGGAGCCTCCTCAACCCACGAGTATAGAAGTCGGGCCGATATTCTCGTCGAAGGAAGCTCCCAAACACCTTTCCAAAGCGATTTATTTTGCTCATCACACTTTATTAATTATTCTGTGATATACAAATCCCTGTGACGTCGCCATAGTCTGGATAAATAACGTATAGAAGGATATTAACCAGCCATATCCAAAAATAAATCGCTAAGGAGGAGGTGCTAGGGAGGCTCCTTAACCCACGAGAATACGAACCCCAGTCTCTGTTTTAAGTCTCAGCTTCCGATAATATACGTGGCTTTGTGTTTATTGTTCCACCATCCAGTTTACTGAAGGCGACATAGCAGATTAAGTATTATAGTGTTCTGACGTGTGTTTGTCTTGGGAGGGTTCGTGATGCCTCCTCCTCAGTGAATTTATTTTTCGCAACATATCTTAATATCCTCTGATGTCCTACTGACCCAAATTAAAGTATGACGATATTTAAAAGATATTCGTAACATGGAGGGGGAATATCAGTATGTAGACCTAAATACCTTATATATCATTCACGCAAATCATGTTTATAAAAGATATACGTAACATACAAGAAAATATCAATGGGTAAAATGCAAAATATATCGCTAAGAAAAATGTGTAGCGAGTCTCCTGTGCCAGCGAGAACACGGCACACTGATTTTACCTTCTGTTTCGCCCTGCCCGATGGAAATATCTTAGTCAGAGCTTTATGCTTGGAATGTAGGACGGGAAAAGCACTCATTTCTCTGCTTACAATAATATATGTGGCATTGTTGTTGTATGTACACGATTCAACGTCGCACATTAGTCCACGTGGTATAAGCTTGCTGATCTCTGTAGCCTCTTTTCCTTAGCGATTTATTTTGCGTATTACACCTTGATAAACAACAATGGCTTACATAGAGGTTTAAAGCTTCTACACTGATTGCATCAGTAACATACAAGATAATATTAAGATGTAATATTCAGATTAAATAACAAAAAGATAAGGTGCATCGAAGTTTCCTGTTAACCAGATTACAACTCGGTCTCCTACGCAACTTCGCAGCCTCCTACACCATCGAAAAACGTGAGAGCTCCTATACGAGTTGTCTTGCCCCTAGTTACTCATCTATTGCTCAGTCTCCTAGACCACCTGCAATACTACTCAGTCTCATCCATCATCGACAATACTACTGACTGCTCCTGTACTTGTTGTCCTGCCCTCCAGTTGTCCAGGCTGACTGTCTCCATTAAGCTGCTGACCCTAAGGTGCTTAATTCTGCTGATCTCACGAAAGCTCTTTACCGCGCTGACAGACAAAGCCGGCCAGGCTTGCAGCAACAGCCATGGCAGATTCTCACCGAAATATTACATAGTTTGTGATGCGAAGGAAGTTAAAAATGATACTACTATTGATACTTCTACTACTACTGCTACTACTGCTACCATTACTACTACTACAACTTCTACAACTACTACTACTACTACAACTACTTCGACTACTACTACCTTCTACTACTACAATTTAGTAGTAGTAGCAGTATTGCAGTTGTAGTTGAGAAACCCAGGTCTGCCTGGCCGATCAGTCCCATCAACGGCAGGCAAGCAATCGCTCTTGCAAGACCATCCCATGCAGCAAACCGATGTTACCATGCGATTAAAAGCTCCTTGCCACAGTGAGGCGCAGGGAAGAGTGAAGAGATTTGGTTCCTGGATGACACCACATTTGCTTCTCTCCACCCAAATAACAAGGGGATTATAATAAGCTCCACATCACCTAGTTAAGTAGTAGTAGTAGTAGTAGCAGTAGTAGTAATAGTGGTGGTGGTGGTGGTGGTCGTCGTCGTCGTAGTATGCCCAGGGTCAATGGTTTGTGAATGAGGCATGCTGTTATCATTTGTCACTCTTTTTTGCGTTCTCTTTCCTTGTTTTCTGGACCCTACCTCACCGCATTCTTTGGTAGGGAAAAACAGTCAGGATGATGATGATGATGATAATGATGATTATCTGTCTGCGACTGAACCATGAAATATTTTTCTAACCAGTCATCAACTTTTGAATTAAATGACTATTACGAAAATTGCAAGAATGTTTCACGAGAATTTCGCATAAGGCAGTACCCCAATAATTTTCTATTCTAGACTCAGGTGAAACTAATATCAGCAAAGGCAATTGCTCCTGTAAAGCTACTTCCAGATATTGCACACGCAGCATAAAATCTATTTCCCAAGTTGCACTGCACTCTGTTAACCTGTCTAGCTTTGGCGATTTTCCTCCGAATCAGACGAACTTGCTCAACCATGAGCATATTGTCTCACACCGGACTGGTCGCATTGTCATCCTTCCTTTGCAGTTTTCTGTTTCTCCTCATGGACATTTTTTAATATATTTCTTATTTTACTCGTATCATTTGTGTCCCGTGTCTTTTTTTTTTCTTTCCGAGTTTCTGTTTCTCCTCAATCAAATTTTTCAGTCTGACTGCGTTATTCTGTTTCTGTTTTTAAAGTCCTGGTTTTGCCTTTGTTCCATCTCTTCCCTTTCTATTTGTCTTCGTTAAATTTGTTCAGTTGTTCAGATTTCTTTTTCTCCCTATGGCAGTTTTTTGAACACACATTTCTTGGCATTCGTATTATTATAGTGTTCTGTCCTCGTCTTCGTCTCCTTTACCTTACTTTTGTATTAGTTGCTGTTCAGTTTCTGGTTTCTTCTCCTTCCATTTTTTCTAGCCAATGTGTATTACTTTATTCGTATTATCGGTGTCCTAGCTTTGTCTTCCTAATTTTTCTTCGGTTCTTGGTCTTTGTTTCTTTTCAGCTTTCTTGTTTCTCTCACTTCATTTTTTCAGTCTATATGTCTTGCTTTATTTGTATTGTCTTGTGTCCTATTCTTGTCTTTGTCCCATTTCTTCTTCCCCGTATCTTTGTTCCTCTTCATTTTTCTGTTCCTCCTCATGCAGTTCTTCTATTAACCTGTCTTTTTTTTATTCGTATTATGTGTTCTATCCTTCTCTTCATCCCATTTCTCTTTCTGTTTCCCTCACCTCACCCTACGTACTTCTTATGTCTATCTCTCTCTTCACCCCAGTTTTGTCTATCTCTCTCCTTACCTCACTTTTCATGTCTATCTCTCTCCTCATCACACTTTTCATGTCTATCTCTCTCCTCATCGCACTTTTTATATGTACCTCCCACCTGACTCTACTTTTTTTTATGTTTATCTCTCACCTCACGCCACTTTTCATGTCTCTCTCCCTCTCTCTCTTCACCCCACTTTCCATGTCTATCTCTCTCCTCATCCCACTTTTTATATTATCTCTCCCACATTTTTATCTCTATCTCTCCTTGGCTAAATAAAATCATCTGGTTTTAATAAGATTGATGATAAAAATAAAGTCTCCTGACCAAGAGGGCGACCTTACAACCTCCTCAACTCAATTCCGTCAGCTGCCAGTATCGTGATGGGTCCCTATATTTTTGCATATAGAGTGGTGTTTCGGTCTGATAGAGAGGCAGAATGAAGAGAATGACGTTTTTTATGCCTTCTATCTTCTTCAGTAGTGGTTTGGCCCGATATAGAGGCAGAATGAAGAGAATGAAGTTTTTTCTTTTTTATGCTTCCTATCTTCCTTCTTCACCCGATATGATAGACAGAATGAAGAGAATGAAACTTTACAGTACGTTTTCTTTCTACCTGTTTCACTGGTTAAATAGTAATGCCAAACCATGCTAATAGCGTCTGTTCATCAAGTATCTTTGCTAATCACTTTTAGGCTTCCGTGATTCACTTTCAGGTGAACAAATATGTCTCAAGTTAATTGACGGTGATTACCAGAGCTGTCCCGACCATTAGACAGGAGTAGTGAATCATGTTACTAATCATTTCGCTACCAGGTGCCCCTTGTGTAAAGAAAAAATAATAGCGGTAGGAAGATTTTAACACAGTATATAAGTAGCCATTTTACCAATAAGGCTAAAGTTTAAAAAATAAGAATGATACGGCAGTGTCATCGTGTAAAAGGTCGCCACAATCAGCAATATTACACTCAGCCAAAGTGCTCGTCTGTAGCGGCAACGGGGGACACTTAAGCAAGCAACGTTCCCATGACTGATGACTGTCAAGGAGGGGGTAACATTAATCACGGAGCAAGAAAAAAGTAAGAAAAATTATCCCCCAAAAATATCGTGCGGGGAAACCAGGATGCCAGGAAAAAAATTAATGAGAATCCGAAAAAAAAAAAAATTGGCAAGAAAAATTACTCAAAAATATCGTGCGAGGAAACCAAAATACCGAAAAAAAAATAATAATAAAAAGCTGAGTAAAGTACGGTAAGAAAAATACATCCGAAGAATCATACAAGGTAGCCAAGATGTCAACAAATAATAATAATAATAATAATAATAATAATAATAATAATACTGAAACGCAGGGAAAATGACGAAAAAAGTTCCAAAAAATCATAAACCACGATCCCGACAAAAATATGAGGAAAAAAAAGAGGAGTATGTGGCTGGTGGATGTGAGAGAGGAAAGGTAAAAAATTTAAATCCCTAATTGCATTTTTGTCTCATTCGTTTTCTTCATCACCATGAATAATGCGCGTAAAATACGAAAGCTAATTTTGGGGAGTTAGAGGAGAAATTGGCGCTGTCAACCGGGGATAGGGCTAGAGAGTGAGTGAGTGTGTGAATTATTATCTGCAACGCTGGGAGAATGGGTAAGTGAGTGAGTAATGTAGTGCCGGAAAAGTACGTGAGTGACTGAGCGAGTGAGTGAGTGGGTGGGTGAATGAGTGAGTGACTGCGTGAGTTAGTGTGCGTAGTGTTGGGAGAGAGCAAGTGAATGAGTGAATGTAGTAGTGGAAGTAAGCAGATAAGTAATCAAATGACTGGGGAGTGAGGGAGTGAGTGAGGGTAGTCTGGGAGAATGAGTGAGCGAATGTAGTCTGGGAGAGTTTGCGTGAGTGAGTGAGTGAGCAAACTATAATCTGAAATTTTAGGAGAATAGATGCTTGAGAAAATAAGAAACAAAGTAAATTAATGAGCCTCCACAATGCAAGCAGAGTAATTGATTTATTTAACTACTGAAATTTGGTGAATGAATGAGTGACTGATGTAAATGTGAATGAGTGAATGATGTATGAGTGGCTGAGTGGGTATGCAACGCTAGGAGAATGAATGAGTGATATATTGTAGTGAGGAGACTGTAAGAGTGAATATGTGAGTGGGTGCTGACAGTGATGAGAATATGTAAATGAGAGTGTGAAATTGAGTCAAAGAGCATCTACAGTGCTAGGAGAGTGAGTGAGTGAGTAAGGAGAACGAATAGGTGAGTGAATGAGTTCATGAGTGAGTGAACAAGTGAGCTAGTGCCCATGACTGTGGCGTGGTCCTTCCCCACAACGACGGAGGGGCACAGTGGAATGAGCGAAGTTGCGTGCTACATCACACAAGCGCTTCTGCGGCTGCCTCCTTTGTCTCCCCCTCACGTCAGCTCACCCACCTTACCCTGTTTCCCTTCAGCATCCTCAGTCAACCTCATCTTGGTCGAAAATAGCCACCTGTCTCCGTCGCTCTGAGTATAAATGCCTCTGGTACTTGGTGGAATAATGGAAGAATTTTGAAAGAGAAGTATTTTATCATCTCCCTTCACATCAGCTCCCCACAGTACCCTGTTTCCCATCAGCATCCTCTGCCAGTCCCTTCTTGGTCAAAAATATTAATCTTTGTAAGTCGTTGTGAGTTTAGACGGAATCTGTACTTCGTGAAATAATGAGGAGATTCTGGGAGACGAGCTCTCTCTCTCTCTCACTCTCTCTCTCTCTCTCTAATGGTACCCTGTTTACCTTTCAGCATCCTCGGTAAACTCCATCTAGTCAAAAATAAGTGGAGTTTCTGGGTTGTTGTGCCTTTAGATACTCTTCGTTGTTGTTACTTGAATGAATATATATAGAAAATGGTCGAGACTACTAAGAGTTTGAGATATTTTACCTTCTATGACCGAGAACTTAGTAAATATGCCAGTCTTAGCTTTCAGTGATTGGGCATTTGGTTTTAAAGAAGAATGATTTCACTGAGGATGTGGACTGAGATAAAATGAAATTCCATCGACCGGAGTTCCTTGTTTTTCTCAGCATCCAGCAGTCTTCCCCATCACTTATCAAAAGAACGTCTTTCATAGTTGTTGTACCTTGACTGAACTCTGATAGCTGGCAAAACTTAGCCGATCATCGAACAGACTGTGAAATTAGCTTATTTTAGCTTCCTGTATCCGGGTACATGGACTGGATAGTTTTAGCTTTCTGTAACCGAGTTCTTAATCAGAGGAGGGAGTTCTAAGAATCCGTTTGGATAATTTTGCTTTGATGGGTAGAAAAACTAATAATAATAGAACAGGTTTTGACTTTCAGTGTCCGCCAATATAGTTTAAAGTTAGTTATCTTTAAATGGCCAGGCATTTCTTAAAAAAAAAAATGCAAGCCTTCAAAGAGGCTGTGCATTTTTTAGTTCTTTTATCTCTTGACGACTGAAGGCTTGGTCAAAAAATACCTTGGCTTTAGAGAGGCTGTTCGTTTGAAGGAAGGTTTGAATGCTGAGTGCTTGAAGGTGTGGCACAGTCTCCTACTTTTGCGTTTTCCTTTTCACATTTTCGTTTCCGATATATAATAGTGCGATGATGATGATGATGATGATGATGATGAGAGGGCTTTCTCTGTCTAACAAGTCTTATTATTCTCATCATCATTGTTCCTCATTAGAGACAAACAATCAGTAATGAGGGGTTATTACTAATTCCCTCCCTCCCTCTCTCTCTCTCTCTCTCTCTCTCTCTCTAACTAGCACAACTTCAACGACCCATGACCTTCCGTACCCTGAGCATCTAATGTGTTGTCCCTTAATTGGATGGCGAATATTAAGAGGCAGCAGTTCGTCTCAGCTGTCCTATCTACTTCAAATTGCTGGGGTCTGTTTTTAGTTTGGAGACAGAACTTTCGATATTTTTATCAAGCAACTAGATTAATATAAAAAAGAAAAGAAAAAACAGTCGTTGTACCCTGTAACCAAATTGAATGAAGAATATCGTGAGTCAACAAGTATTTTATTCTGTCTAATTTTCTTCAGATATATAGGATCTTTTTTTTTTTTTTTTTTTTTTTTGGTTTAGACAGAGTTCGATATTTTTATCAAAGTGCTAGATTAATAATGTAAGAGAAGAAGGAAAATCTACTAGTGCAACCCTCTAACTTAATTGAACGACTAATATTAAAAGTCAGCACCTCTCCTCTTCTGACCCCAGCTCCCTCGAATACAAATGCTCCCTGTGTTACCTCGTTCACAGTATTCACATTTCCCTCCTGTCAAAATTCATGAGTAGAAATGTGAATGCAGGTTAAATGGACGTGGAATATCAAGAGTTAGCAACTATCGTCTTCTGTTACGTCTGTTCCGAATATGTGTGTGTGTGTGTGTGTGTGTGTGTGTGTGTGTGTGTGTGTGTGTGTGTGTGTGTGTGTGTGTGTGTGTGTGTGTGTGTGTGTGTGTGTGTGTGTGTGTGTGTGTGTGTGTGTGTGTGTGTGTGTGTGTATGTGTGTGTGTGTGTGTGTGTGTGTGTGTGTGTGTGTGTGTGTGTGTGTGTGTGTGTGTGTGTGTGTGTGTGTGTGTGTGTGTGTGTGTGTGTGTGTGTGTGTGTGTGTGTGTGTGTGTGTGTGTGTGTGTGTGTGTGTGTGTGTGTGTGTGTGTGTGTGTGTGTGTGTGTGTGTGTGTGTGTGTGTGTGTGTGTGTGTGTGTGTGTGTGTGTGTGTGTGTGTGTGTGTGTGTGTGTGTGTGTGTGTGTGTGTGTGTGTGTGTGTGATTTATAATTGTACAAATGGAAGTCGGGAAGACCGTTAGAGATAAATAACACCTTAATTTCAACATTTATAACAAGGCAGACACATGTGTGAGAGAAATTAATCACACGATATATTAAAGACGAGAGACCTAACATTCTTAAGTGGTTCTTGAAGTGATGCTACAAGATACTTATACGTTCTTGGAGTTATACCATATTATTCAACTGTCTATCTTACCATGTGTCTATCTATCTGTATGTATGTATGTCTATCTATCTATCTATCTATCTATCTATCTATCTATATATATATATATATATATATATATATATATATATATATATATATATATATATATATATATATATATATATATCCATCTGTTTATGTCTGTCTGTCCATCCATCCATCTATCTGTCCATTCATCCATCCACACATCCAACCATCCATCTGTCTATCAATATGCCTGTCTCTCTATCTTTCTCTCGGTCAATCTGTTTTGTCTGTGTGTCTCTCTGTGTATTTATCTATCTATCTTATTCATTCATCCATCTATCTGTCTGCTTATCCCTCTATCTATTAGTCGACCATTTAGTCTATGTATCTGTCCATCTACCCACCTCTCTATCCGCCTATCTATCCATCTGTCCATCCACCCATCCATCCACCTGTCAATGTAGCTACCTGTCTGTAAGTCCCATTTCACTATCTCTTCCTTTCAGACGCACTATCTCATCCTCTTAGACATTATTACCTCTAAGTCCGAGTGCCAGCATCTTTGATATACGGGAGCCGACTTCTTACGTCCCTGCTTAAATTGCCTGCTTTGCCCCGTTACGTATATGGCAAGCAGTTGTGGCGTTAGTTGTGGGTTTAGTTCGTAACAAAACACTCCTTTATTTACTTGGATTCACACTTCTGGTACTCATTTGTGTGTGTGTGTGTGTGTGTGTGTGTGTGTGTGATGTATTTTATTATTGAAAATCAGTATAAAGTCTATGTATATTTTTTTTTTTGCATCAAGCTTCCATTATTTTTTGAGTTACAGAAAAAACATATATGTTGACACAGAACAGCATTAGTTTTAATTACAACTTGATTCCCGTTGCAAACATACTTCCCCTGACCTATGAGGCATGATTTGTTCGAGCGAGCGAAGCGAGCGAGCGAGAACACAAAAATTTGTCACAGTTTGGACCCCCGACATATGTACCCGAGCGAAAGTTTTATCGCATCAGCATGAAACAGGGGCAGGGGTCGGGAGGAAAATTCTGTATTACACTAGCGAACTTTTTTAGGATATCTCATCCAATATTGAAGCTACAAGAAGGAGACACCAATTAGGAAATCGCATAAAAATCCTCAATTATTTTCATTTCATAGACAACCCATAATTCCCAATAGTTTTTCCGTAAATCGAGGAAACGATTTTTTATAAGGCAGATTAGCGTACCAGCCTACTGCGCAACAGGCAACAGTCTAAGGTTGCGTGAGTAGAGCAGCAGTATTTTCCAACAATTACTGAGAGCAAACAGGTTTTGCCTTTTCAAAGGGAAAGCCTTAGACCTGAAATTAATACAAGAGGAGTATTAGTTTTAGGAAGTGTGAGGGAATATTGCTGGTGTAATCTAATAAGTTATTTTTAGTATTTTCAGGCCAAGAAATCAGAGAAATAATGAGCCACATGAGACAATATTCAGCACTGCCTGACTTGCTCGCTCGCACGCTCGAACACGTTCCACACTTTCAGTATGGACGCCTGTTACACGTTAATACAGCGGCTACAACAACAGTATATCTGGTGTATAAGTAAGACCCTTATTATGATGTGTGAATAACTGTGAGGTCCATTGCACTGGTCATGGTGTTTCATACTTCTCTTACCTCAGTGCCTGCGTTTTCATTGGGTGTGAATCCTACCTCTCCCTGTTTCGTTGGTGAGAAGGTTTGCATGACGATGACGATGACGATGATGATGATGATGATGATGATGATGACGATGCCTATCTAATTAAACTACTCTAACCACTCTTTTGACAAAATCCTAGGTACTGTATATGTTTCGGCATTTGTACCTAGGTTTTTCCCTGGCTCTCTCCTTTTTTTTTTTTTTTACACACTGCATCACTTACCTCTAGTCGGTACTCACAGCTTAGAGGTGTTGAGTTTCACCTCTCTATATACACTCCCTTTCCGTCCTCTCTTTCTATCCTCTCTACTAATCTCGTCTCTCCATCTTCTCTATTCACACTCTATTCCAGTCCTCTCTTTTTATCTCTTCTTTCCATCCTCTCTTTCCACACTCCCCTCTTCCTCTCGGTCAATCTGCTCCTACTCTCCGTGCAACCCATTGATCCTTTACACATTTCTGACCCATAACCCCGGGTCCTGCCGTCCCCTTCACCTGAAAATCTCCAATGGCCCTTACAGATCGTCTACTCACACCTCACCTTTCATTTCTGACTCATCGTACCCGTCCTCATAATCCCTTAGGCCTAATACTGATCCATAGTCTTCCTCGTTTACTTAATTCTCTAATAAAAAGCTTCAATACTTTCTTTACAGCAGGTCTTCTCGCACTCCGTCTTTCACTGCTGCCTTTTAACACAGCCATCTCGTTATTACACTGATCCCAACACTGACCCATATCCTCCGGCTCTTACTTTATCCCATTCACCAAAAAGAATCTATAGCCCTTACAACTCATCTCACACCCCACACTCGCTATTTTCACCCCACATTCTATATTTATACCTCTTAGTGTGGTGCTGGAGAGGGATGCTTTCATGTGGTGGCACTGATATAACAGGAGGCAGGTTGAGAACTTTGTCTTGCAGTCCACCAGGTTCACATTTAGTCGAGCCTTGGGATGCACCTACTACCTCATTGCATCTCTTCTGTCATTCCTCGTTCCTTCTCTCCTTCAAACCTGTATCTTCCATCTCTTTCCCGGTCCTTTTCCCCTACAAATTTCACCTCCCTTGCACTCGACTTCTCGCACCTTGCACCCTACCCTCAGCATCTCGCCCTCAATTTTCATGCCTGCTTCTCTCCTCCAGGACATCTTTTCCCTCTAGACCCCTGTCCCCTGGGAAACCTTGCTCATCATATACCCAATTTCTTAACCTCAAAAGGCCCCCCTCCCCCTTCATCTCCTTCTCCTCTATCCTATCCCTTCCCTCCTCGTAGAATTATCACATCAAATGAAGCGTCATCTTTCATGTTACTTTCTCTCTATCATCATACTCTCTTTTTTTACTATTCCATCTTTAGCTACTCCTGTCCTTTCCGTTCCCCTTATGCTCTGTCATTCCATTTTTCTTCTAGTCCAGTGGTTCTCAACCAGGGGTAAATTTACCCCAAGGAGTAAAAAAATCCCATGGCTGGGGGTTAATATAAGTCCAAAACTAAAGTAATATTTCTGAATTATTTACTAAGAAAGTAAGCTGCCTGACACACTACAGCAGCAATGTTTCCGCTAATAGAGTTTCTGGTATTTTTGCTTTATTCTGAAATATATGAGTGAACCGGATTTTGTTTTCTTACATCAAAGTTAAAGGTATTTTCTACCTTCGTGTTTGTACCTTTATGACTTTTATTGCTTAGGGGTCGGGGGCGGGGGAAGGGGTAATGAATGGTTACATAAGTCTTGAGGGCCAGTGACAGAAGAAAGGTTGAGAATCACGGTTCTAGTCTGTCACTCTGTCCCTTCCGTTATTCTTTTTCTTCATATCTTCTCCATTACGCCTCCACCATTAACTTTCTCTATGCTTTCCATTATTTTCTTTCATACCATCTCCTTCATGTTTGGAACTTCAGCATCCTCTTCGTCACAGCGTCTCTCTTACGTTCCCATCTTTACCTTCCTCTTCCTCTTCTTTTCTTCTTTGCCATGACGCCTCCTTAACGTTCCCAGTCTTAACCTTCTTTGTCCCCTCCGTTCTTCTACCTTTACTAACGATGAAGACGACGATGATGAAGGCGATGAACACGACGATGATTGCAAAAAAGTAAAAAACATAATAATAATAATAATAATAATAATAATAATAATAACAGCAATAATAATAATAATAATAATCAGCGAGCACTTGACAAAAAAGGGACTTGCCCATACTCGTATTAACATCAATAGGAGGAGAAGGAGGCACTTCCATCATGACAAGACGAAAAACTACCTAAGAAGTTCCTTGAGGGGAAAGCTTGCGAAGATGATGACGAGGACGATGATGATGAAATAATTGAAGCGAACATTTAAGGAACCTCCAGACTAGTCCTTGAACCTGAAAACGAAGAAGAGGGTACACCACCACCACCGTGACACGACGAAAAATTCACCTAACCAGTTTCTTGTGGGGAAAGTTTGCGAAAATGTTTTGGGGGGTGAACGACGTAAACTTCTGAGACGCCATGGCTCCTTCCGCCCAGGCCCCCAGACACTGATGGGCCCAGATCAACGGCCATTTATCAAGACTTCGGGAGGGAGGGATCACAACACTGGATCCTCTCGCAGAAGGGCCAGGCACGCGTGAACTCTACACTCTTTCATGCTGTCACCAGTAACCCATTGCATTCTGAAGGAGCTGCTGGACAGGGTTGCCTTCATGTGGTGACACCGAAATAAGTGGGTGGTGGAGATGCCCAGCTATACAAACGTCCCTCATGTCCCTCCCTATCCCCCAGGAGGAGGATGGTGGACTGTGGAAGAAAGGTAACTTCGTCTGCAGTTCACAGAGTCCGCGTTCAGATGAGCCTGGGGTTGCAGCTATTACTATTACTACTACTACTACTACCATTGTTACTACTACTGCTACTATTACTACTGCTACTACTTCTGCTACTACTACTGCTACTATTACTACTACTACTACTACTACCACCGCCATCACCACCACCACTACTACACTAGCCTTCTACTGCTATTACGACCTAATTACACACTAAACATTAGAGCCGATACAGTCTCCATAAGTTAATCATATAAGTTTTTCGATCAAATTCGGCTTGCTGGGATTAAATTCTGGGCTAATCCATATCGCCCTTCACATGCTTGGTATGATTAACCACGGCATTTTGACAGTATGCTCGGTTCAGCCATGTTACCTTTCTCTCCTTACCCCCGCCCCTTTCCCTCCAGCTCACCCCTTTTCATTCACCTCTTCACTACGATGTCTATTTTTCAGTGTCCTTAAGGAGACTACAAGATAGGAGTAATCATCCTTCACGCCTCCACTACGAGAAGTTTTCAAGAAATAAAAGAAAAAAAATTGTTAGGCAAAGTGAAAACAATAAACGGGTCAATTATATTCCCAGTTCGATGTAACGTTATCATATCGAAAGGGTGAGTGATGATTGCACTATATAACATGTGACACCGTTTTGAGGGAAATAATAATAATGTTCCCACTATAATTCTGTAACATATGACACCGCACTGTAGGGGTCAAATATATTTCCACTATAATTCTGTAATAGATGACACCGTACTGAAGGAAACAGTATTGTTCCCACTATACTTCCGTAATATGCGAAACAGAAATATAAGGATCAATAATATTCCCACTTTAAATCTAAAATATATGACTGAAGGAATATCTAATGTTTTCCCAATAATTTCGTAATGTATGAAGCTGCATCGAGTTATATCTGTTCCCACAGTAATTCAACGCAACATGATGCAACACGCCAATCAACACTTCTGGTGCTATCATTACACACTCGTTGATTACAAAAGGTTAATGGCTGAAATGGAGTGGATGAAACTAATCTGCTATGATCTAAGTTAATATTTACGCCAAGGTCCGTGATGGATTACGCTTTCCCATTATTGCAGGATTTGAACTTGCTTTATATAGCGTCAGAATAAACGGCTTAACCCCTCCAGGCCGATGATGTAGTTTGGTACCTCAATCGTGCTACCCTCCGACGATTTTTTTCAGTGCAGGACAAATTGCTAGTAGTGAATGGGGGTTAATGCCTGTCTAACTCCCTTTCTAATCCCTCTAGTCCAAAAAATCTCCCCTAAGCTGAATAAAATCGTCTGGAGATAGCAAGAATATGATTAATGAAAAAGACGAACTGGTAATGAAAGGGTTAACTTGAAAACAGTCCACGTCATGACACGAAATTAGCAACTTCAGGACTATGGTGCATTCTCTCTCTCTCTCTCTCTCTCTCTCTCTCTCTCTCTCTCTCTCTCTCGTAATGGCCTGGTGTTAATTGGCTGGTTAAGAGAGTCATCATCGCCTCACGCCATCATTCTCTCTCTCTCTCTCTCTCTCTCTCTCTCTCTCTCTCTCTCTCTCTCTCTCTCTCTCTCTCTCTCGGCTCGTAGGAATAAGGAGCGCAATGTTTGGACCACCCTATGTCCTAAGGCAGTAAGAGTTGAGCAAGATGGCACCTTTTTAATTTTACTCCAGTTAACTTTAGACTGTTTCACTCAGTTTAAAGAAGACTGCTCGTTGTGAACCCATTATTGCCTTACTTCAAGCAGATGTTGTCTTTAGCAACGTTTCCCAGTCATGCAACAAGATTCGCATGCTGGAATTCAAGCTTGCGACATGAGTAAGGGCTAGGTCATATCTCAGCCGCCCCCACCATTGTTCATCCTAAGACATGCAAGCACCATCTCTCAGCCTCCTCCTCCACCGATAATACCATCTCTCCCTCTCCAATTCTACCATCTCTCCTCTTTCTCCTTCTCTTTCTCTTCCTCTTCCTTCTCTAACACTACGATCTCTCCACCTCCGTCGTCATCAATACTTCTGTAACTCTGTTCATACACCGTCGTCACATCTTCCTTCTCCATGTCTCCTCTTCTTCCTCCACTATCACCACCATCACCATCATCTCCCTCACCATTATTACCGCCGTCTTCACATATATCCTTTTTCCTTCACCATCATCTCTCCACATCTTCCCTTACCACCACCACCATTATCACCAGCATCTTCACTGGCGCTGCACCACCACCACCATCACTTCCGCCACACTTCCTCCTCCATTACCCCCACCAACAACGGCCTGCCGCTTCACTTCCCCCATACAGTCACCATCACCACTACCGCCATCACCACCACCACCATCACCACCACCACTAATACTATCACTAATATTACCGCTACTACTACTGTTGCTAGTACTACTACTACTACCAGTACTACAACACCATTAGTGGCTGTGAAATCCCTTGTCCAAAAGCCAAAATATTTCTTTTATTTATTGAATATTCACGGTTCATTTTCAAGTATAATTATCACAGTACACAATATGTCAGAATGTGCGTGTACCGGGTTGGACTTAAATAGCGCTTCACTAATATACTCGCCTGGTGGTATCTCTTGTGCGGACGGCTCAGTCTGCTGGTGTGGACGTGGGTGTGGCAGTGGGAGCAGGAAGTAAGTGCTGTAGGGTAAACATTGATAACACTAACAATCCCGTCCCCACAACGCGAGAGCAATCGCCTGGTGAAGTGATGGAGGTGCGTTATAAGTGGACCATCCAGCATATAGACTAAGCATTTGGTGAACCTCAGTATCGAGAGACTAAAATATCTCGTTAATCTCCTCAGCGGTGGACTCCCTCGCCTGGTGGCACCGATATGACCTGGTGGTGAAGCTGCCCTATTGTGCAAACGTCCCTCAGTGCCTTCCCTATCCCCAGAGAGGAGGATGGTGGACGGCATGGAAAAAGGGGAACTTTGGCCTTTAGTCCACTGAGTTCACATTCAGAAGAACTTGAGATGCAATTACAAATCCTTTAAATATTCAGAGGTTATTGTCTGTTCTTATTTTACTTTAACATGGCCTTGATTTTCCTTCTTTTATAGCTTATTTTGGGCAGATCAGAGACAGAAGAGGTGTTACGGCTCTACAACCTTGCTATAGCTCTTCTTCGTGGCTAGCATCATTCTCTAATGTTAATCTACTTTATATTACAAGTTAGCACAAAAGAAAGATGGCAATTTTAGTGTAAAAAGTGTACGGGGTAGTATATGAATGTGGTTTAGTAGTATGCATGGAAACCGAAAATATATCTCTTTTTCACTAAAATTCACAAATTATTCTGGCATAAAATCTACTAATTCAATATTTTCTATTTTGTGTACCATAGAACGTCCACGGAGTGTTCTTTAAAAACGTGATCTAGTAGGCTATTTAGAAACTTAAAATATATTACCTATTGAAATTTGCACATTATTCTGGTATAAATCAAGCAAATTCAGTCGGAAATTCTGTGTGGATATAGACTGTTACCTGTATGTGTTCCATAATGTGATCTAGTAGGTCATCTAGAACATTAAAATATACCTCTTACTCGTACTTTTTAAAATTCACAGATGACTCTGGTATACTAGCTAACAGTTCAGTCTAATATACCTGTGTATATCATATATAGTTCATTGGGTATTCCTTATAAATGTGGTCTAAGTGGCTATACGGAATTAATTATTTTCTTTCTTTTAAATTTTACACACTATATTCTAGTATTAAATCTGGCCATCCAATCTATTAAGTTTGTAGATATCATGGACTGCCTATTAGGTATTCCTTTTAAATGCGATCTGCCAGGATATAAAGATTTTAAGCTATACATTCTATTTTTCGAAATTTACATACTATATTCAAGCATAAAATTTAGCAATCCAATCTGATATAATGCGTTCCACAAAATGCGCAGTGGAGGTTACTTATGGATATGATCGGGAAAGCTATCAGAAATTTAGTTACAGGTGTATTTTCTATCTGCTAAAATATACAATCTATAATCCAGTGGGTGTTCTAAATACCGTCGAGAAAACTATCTAGAAATTTTGCTATCGGTATATCTTCTATCTTTTAACTTAGAGACCATAACCAAGTGTATCATCTTGCCATTCATTCTATTAAATTTGCGGTTACCATAGACCATCTACTGGCTATCCTTTCTAAATGTCGATAGAGTGGAAATCCGTTCGACGTGCGGGCGTAAGGAAAATACCGGCTGGGTTTTATGTTCCTCGCGTATGTCAGTTTTATTTTTCTGGCTGCAGGTGTGGGATGTGTGTGTGTGTGTGTGTGCACCGGTGGGGGAAGAGGTGGGGTGGGGGCAGAGTTGGGGATGAGCTGGCGAGAGGTGGGAGAGGAATTAATTTGATAACAGGGGATGAAATGGTGTGAGAGGTTGAGAGAAGTTGGAGGTGTGACGGGGAAGAGTTGGGAAAGAAGTGTGAAAAAGGGAAAACGGTGGGGAAGAAAGGGGGAAGATGTGGAGAAGCGGCGGGGAGGTGATAGAAGGGTGGGGAGAGAGATAGGGAAGCGGTGGGGAAGGGAAGTAGGGAAGAGGTGGGGGAGAGATGGGGAGAGGGATGCAGAGAAAGATGGGGACAGGTGGGGAAGTGGTGGGAAGAGAGGCGGGAAGAAAGATGGGGGAGAGGTGGAGATGTGAGGAAGAGGTGGGGAGAGATGTGAGGGAGAGGCGGGGAAAAGGTGAAGAAATGACGAGGAGAGAGGTGGGGAAGAGAGGTGAGGGAGAAATGGGGAAGATGTGGGGAAAAGATGGGGAAGTGGACAGAGAAGCTGGTGGGAAGAGAGAAAACGGGGTTTCAGGGGAGGTAAAGTTACGACTCCTGAAACTTTCCTCTCCCCCCCAGGTCCAAGAGTTATATGTTTGGGGAGGAAAAAGGATGCATATTTACTCTATGATATTTACCACTTTCCCTTGAGAGTGGGCAAGCTATCAGGAAACTCATCTAAGCACAAAAAATGCCCAAAAAAGTAAACATATCAAACATCCCAGTAAACTGAGGATACAGAGGAGAACAAGAAAGTTTGGGAAGATACGAGGATGCATGTTTACTCTTTGATATTTACGGCTTGAGAGCAGGCTATCAGGAAACTCAACTAAACACGAGAAATGGCTGTAGTTCTTTCACCTTCACTTGACCCAGATTTTTGTCCTTTTGCTGCCTATTTCACGTAGCTCAGTGGCAGAAGAAACAATACTACGACTCTCCATCCTTTCCATGGCACTGCTTCGTGGCCAGTAGCGTGTTGTACTGCTAATCTATTGTTACAGCTCAGCATTCAAGATTGGGAGATGGGAATTTTAGGCCAAGGTAGGGTAAAATGAATTAAAAAATATATATATAGGCTCTATACATCAGACATTTCCGTGGACTGAGCATACAGAGATCAAGAATGTTTGGGGAGTTAGGAAGGATGCATGTTTACTCTATGATATTTATCCCCTTACCGCGGGAGGAGGGATGCTGTCAAGAATCTCAAAGCAAACACAAACTTCCCGAGTAATATAAACATCACATATCCCCCAAGGAGTAAGTGTACTGAGGCATGCTGTGAACATGATAGTTGTGGGAGGAAAAAGAACGCGTGTTTACCTTGTGATATTTGCCCCTTTACCGTTTGAGGGGGAAGACTATCACAAAGCTTAGGTAAACACTGGAAAAGATGAAACTATAAACATCAGCCATGCCACGTGGATGGAACTTACAGAAGGGAGTAGGAAAGACTAGAGAGGAAAAAATGATTCGTGTTTACACTATGATATCTTTACGGAGGAAAGAAACATACTATGAAGAAGCTTAAGTAAGTGCTATACTTCTTCCACCTTAATCTGGCAAGTATTTTCGTCCTTTTTCAGCTTGTTTGCCGGAGCTCAGTGGGAGAATAAGCCAATACTACGTTTTCAAATCCTTCTCAGAGCACTTTTTCGTGACTAGCACCACAGTCTAATGTTAGCTTATTCTCTTGCTACAGCTCAGCATTAAAAATGAAGAGATGGCAATTTTAGGTCCATTTAAAGTGAACAGAATAGGGAATCGCCGACAAATATAAACATAAAAGATGGCAATTTTAGGCCCAGGTAAAGCTGACAGTATAAAAATGCCTGTTAATACAAGCCTTAGAGACGACATTTTTAGGCCTAATTAGAGTGAACGTAGTATAGAACTGCTGGAAAATATGAAATTAAAACGTTCCCGTGGAGTGAGCATACCGAGAAGTGTTGCGATCAAGAAAGAGTTACTCCCTTGTTCTTCTCTTATTTTCCCCCGTTGGATATAGGAATGCACTATCTTACATCTCCTTATGGACGTCCCCTAACATTCTGAATGCTAATGGCCCTCTTAATGGGTGTCTCTCCCTCGCTCGTTTGTACTTTTCTTCGATATCTCCTTATAAGCCTGGGTATCCGCCTCGACGTAAATGGATCCTCATCAGCAGTTTAGTCTAGACATATACACACACACACACACACACACACACACACACACACACACACACACACACATCCTGATCTAACCATCCCAGTGATGGGAGAAGTAATTACACAAAATTATACCACTCTAATTAAACTACAGTATTGATGTTGGCTAAAATACACATTCCCTCAGCAAGAAGCGTTTTGTAAAGTTGATGTTCGCCTACTATTCCAGTGCGTTTACTTCACGCTTAGTGCATGTTCCTCACTTTCCACCCTGACACATCATATTAGACAGAATCATCTATAGACGGAAAAGCATACCAAACCTATCTCATCATAGGAATAATAGCTAACAAAGAAGATGAAAACGTGACATTTAAGTACATTTTTGTCCTCAACTGTACCACGTCTGAAAAACTTAGAGTACAACAGGTGGAATACCAAGATTTTACAGAGTGATATAACTGCTCACAATCTGAAGAAAGATAAGTATTAGTCACTGGTTAATTACGGGAGATGGCATCTATATTCCTAATAAGTTGTACTTCTTAAGAAGTCGTTATGAGTAATTGTACTGCATAGAGTGAAGTGTATGTGGCGACCGTATTTTTCGTATATATTTTTTATCCCTTGCGTTTTGTCATTTACGAAAACAAAATTGAAGTTAATCTTCAAGCAATAAAAAGTTAAAATTATCTACAAGGTAAATTACAGATAAACACTCGTCATCGACAACACAATGAAATATATAAAGGCGTAAAACTTGTATACCAATGAGCATCCAAAAGAGATCAATTTTGCTTCCTGATGGAACTTATTACTTATTAATACAAGAGTATTATTTAATCTCTTCAGGTAAATGATGTCCTTATTTCACTTTAATCAGGCAACTATTTGACGATTGTATTCAGCTTAGGATCTCTAGTAGTGAAGGGGTTGATGAAGGCTGTATTTAACCCCTAAGCTTTATAGAATCGTTTTGGAGATAACAAGATGTCATCGGTAGTAGTAGTAGAAGTAGTAGTAGTAATAGCAGTTGCAAACCCAGGCTCATCTGGAATGTGAACCTGGTAGAGGTAGGCTGAGCTTGCCTTCCTTTTGCAACTCATCTTCCTTCATTTTGAAGATAGGGAAGTAATTAAGGGACGTTTGTTTACCCAGGCAGTGGAGTTACTTGGCCATATCTGTGCCACAACATGAAGGCACCCACTCCAGCAGCTGTATCATCAGTGAGAAGAAGTTTCATTCACAATCGGATTTCTTGGCAATTCCACAACATCTAACAGCCATGCATTTCGCTATCTTATCAATACTATCTCAGTCCTCAGAAGTGTGTGGTTGTTTCTGCGTATGAAATTACACGAGCTGAATTATTTTACGTGGTTTGCATGAGAACCCTTCAAGACTTAAGTTGTATTCTCTTGTTTCATTGGCTTTCTTTTAGTCTCCTGTCTCATCTTCCCTTCCCTGCCTTGCACTGCTATAGTTCTCCTATCTCTATTTTCTTATCCTTTCTCCCCCCCTCCCTCTCTCTCTCTCTCTCTCACTCTCTCTCTCTCTTTCCGTCACTACCCTAATCCCCTCACTCGCAGACTCCCAAACCTTACATTACCCGCCCTCCTTCCCTTATCTCTCTTGAGCTCCCCTAACCCATACCAACCTACTCCCTCTCCCTCACTCTCCATGCCTTACGTCGTCTCACTCTTCTATCTCTCACATTCCTCTGACTTCCTTGACTCCCTGTCTCTCACTCTCCCAACCCTCCCATCACTCTCACTCTCTTATCTCACGTATTTCTCTTACTTTTATGCCCTACAATATCAGGATCCCATTCTTCATATTCTTTATCTCTGACACTCATATCCGTAAGCTTCTCTCTCTCTCTCTCTCTCTCTGTGTATATATATATATATATATATATATATATATATATATATATATATATATATATATCTTTCCTCACATCCATTTAACTCCTCTTTCCCTTGCTACATTGACTCCCTATTTCTCCCTCTTCCTAGCCCTTTCACTCTCGTCTCTCATTATCTTTCTTTTCCAAATCTCGTTTCCCGTTCCCTGCTCTTGCTCTCACTACCCTCATCTCCCTCACCCCGTCTCTGTCTCAGTCTTCAATCCACCTACACTTCCTCACACCACTTACACCTCTTCATTCCACCTGCACTTCTTCACAACCCTTACATTTCTTCATCCCATACCTACGCTTCTTCACACCACCTACACTTCTTCAAAACACACTTCTTCACCCCGCCTACACTTCTTCACAACACTTACACTTCTTCACACTACCTACACTTCTTTCTCCCTCATCTCTCCTCAGGTCACCTCTCACCACGTCTATCTCTCCTCACCTTCTCATCACTTTCACTCTCTTATCTCTCGCATTTCTCTCACTTCCCTGACCCCCAATCTCTCCCTCCTCGAACTCTGATATTTCTCTCTCTCCTTTCTCCCCTTACTCCTTTCTCCCTTACATTTCCCTTACTCCCATCTCCCTTACTCGCCTAATCCTTACTTTTTTTTTTCCGCACATCACTTACAACTTTCCACCTGACATGTATCCCCCTCACCCACATTTCCCTTACCCCTCTCATCCCCCCCTATCACTTCACCTTCACATCCCTCTCACTACTCATTCCTTCATATCCCCCCCAGTCTTTCCCCTTTACATGTTCCTCATCTTCTTTCTCCCTCACTTCCTTCTTCCCTCACCCCCTTGGCACTCTCACATTCCTCTCAGATATTCTCACTTTCTCTTCTCGCGACATTCCCACCCTTCCTCATCTCCCCGGCCTCCTTGTCACGTCTATTACATGAGATCATTTCACTTGCACATTTCCACTCCTGAGTTTGTCCATAAATGCTTATCTCTTGCATTTTCTTCTCGGCACTCTTTTTCTCTTCTTGTTCTTCTTGTTTTTGTTTTTGTTCTTTTTCTGTTTTTATTTTTTTCTTCTTCTTTGCATACGTATCAGCATCTAAATTTGTCCTCTTTCTCTCTCTCTCTCTCTCTCTCTCTCTCTCTCTCTCTCTCTCTCTCTCTCTCTCTCTCTGATTGTCTCCTTTTCTCCTTTCATCAGGTTGCACTATGATAGTTTCTTTTTCTCCTTTCACACTACCCTATAAAATGTCCACCCCAGTTCTTCTATGCTGCGTGATGTTCTTTCTGACTTTTTCCTGCCGACTTCGGCTGGAGGGTTTGGAGGGCGAGGGAGAGCCTTTTTCTTTGTTATCTTTATCTCATTCTAGTAGCAGTCACTCTTCTTGGAGCTGCATAGCATGGGCCAACCAGCCTACTGCAGTTGTCCTCTCTTCTTATGCTCTTATTTCTCTCTCTCTCTCTCTCTCTCTCTCTCTCTCTCTCTCTCTCTCTCTCTCTCTTTCGTTTCAGTCCCTCACTGTTTTTTTTTTTTTTTCTGAATCTCTCTTTTTCTATCCCATTCTTTAGATTTCTTTCTTCTTCTTCCCTTTTCCTTTATCTTGCACTCCTGTCACTAATTGTTCTCTTCCTCTGACTCTTTTTTCCCTTATTTTCTCGCTTTTCTATTAGTGTCTCTCTTTCCTCTCTTTCTTTTTTTCCCATCTCATTTTCCACTTTCTCTTCTTCTTTCCTTATTTTCTTACACGCCCATCATAAGTTCTTTCTCTTGTCTCTCTTTCTTTTCCCTTTTCTTTTTCTCCTCTGTTTCTGCCAGCAATCTCTTTCCCTTTTCTCTTTCTCCTCTTTTTTTCTCTTTCTTCTCTATTTCTGCCAACAATCTCTCTCTGTCTCTCTTTTCTCCTTCTCTTTCCCCTCTCTCTCTCCTCTTTCTCTCCCTCCCGCTCGTTTACAAGCACTTTTGTTCTCTCGCGCGTTCCATTACGTTTGCAAATCTCATCCACTTTATTCACCTCCCTCTCTCTCTCTCTCTCTCTCTCTCTCTCTCTCTCCCATGGTCGCGACAACTTCAGTATTCCCTTCCAGCTGACACCAGACGATTTTATTCAGCTGCACTGGAGCCTGAGGGCGTTAAAACCAGCTTCGTTAACCCTCTAACGCTCGGGACAACTCTAGTTTTTTTTTAATCCTTCTAGCGCCACGCGATTTCATTCAGTTCAAAGTAACAGGACCTTAAATTGCCCCCATCTAAGAATCTGCCATATTCCTCACCCTATTGTCCATCTACAGCTCTTGCGTCTCTAACATCTTCCTTCTTACACCTTAATCTATCTTCCTCCTTCCCTCTATCGTCCAGTTAGGTGTATCTCTTCTTCCCCTCAAATCAAAGTCTCTCCCCCACCAAAAAAAAAAATAAAATGCAAATGGAGTCAACGTATGGAAAAAATAAAAAAAATTCCCTCCTAACCTCAATATTCCCTGTAGAGTCCCATATCCCTTTCCTTGACCCCATCCTCCGTAAGGGTTTCTCACTTTTTCTTGTCTAACTTCGGTCTTTCCAAAAAACTCGCACATCACACTCCATTACCCATTAAGATGCCTTACAATTCCGTACGTAATCTCAATCTTCCCTGCATGAACCACACAACCTCCGGCCCTCTTCCTCTCTGCCCCGTCCCTCGCTGCATCGTCCACTCAAGCATCTATTTTCTTTCTTCCCAGTCGTAAGTCCTTCCCTCAAAGAACTTCACATCTTCCGCCCCGTCTATTCCAGCATCTTCCGTGTTCTCACCTAACCTCAGTCTTCCTTGTATGAAACCCCCGTTCCCCTCCCTTCTTCCCTCTTTCTCTCACTGTCTCGTCCACTTAGGTTTCTCACTTTTTTCCTGTCTAACCTCAGTCTTCTCCGTGAAACCTTACATTTTCCTTCCTATCCTCTGTCTTTCCCTTAAAAACTCCACATCTCCCACCCTTCCTCCTTTCTTCCCTCACTGCATCGTTCATTAAAGCATCGCATTTCTTCACCACAAACGTAGGGTCCTCAAGGAACCTCACAGATACTTTTCCCCCTCACCTCAATCTTCCTCGTAAGAACCCCACATATCCCTCCCTTCCTCTCTCAACTGCATCGTCCATTTAGGCATCTCACTTCTTCTCCCCCAAACCTCATTTCTCTTTCTTCACTCAGCCTCGCCTCCCAACCACTCGTCTTCGTCTCAGCGGCTCGGTAATCACGTATTCTCTTTACAACTACAATTGGGTTAGCAATATCCCGGGTGGAGGAAGAGGCTGCGAGCGAGAGCCTCAGGGCGCCCGAATAATTCACCAGAGACTGAGCGGTTTTAATTTAATGCTGAGCAAGAGGAGGATGGTTTGTGGCCCCGAGCTGACGCGGCGAATGCTCCTGCTCCTTGCTCCTTGCTCCTCCCGACACCCACCTCCTTACTGTGGCTGTTGCTCTGCTGTGGTAATGTTAACAAGTCATACAGTGTGATCATTAAGGACTGTTCTACTACTCTTCTTGCCAAGGCTTCTGCTACTGCAGTGATGCTATAGTTGTTTTGTCTTAACTTCTCACAGACTCATTTCCTTTCGCAGCTTTATTTCCTTTAGGTCGCTGGCAGAATTAAGACAAAATTATTGCTCTCAGCTACTCTATTGCACGTCTTCGTGATTAGCGCTGTTCTTGTGCAAATATCTTGCTGTAACTAATCACTGAAGAAGTGCGAGGTGTCAATTTGGGTCAAATAAAAGTGAAATGAATATAGGAACCACACTGCAATATAGATGGATAATTCCTTGACTGTGGCTATTTCATTGTTCTCATGAAGCTATTCGGTCTTGCAGTCTAATTATTAAAGACTCTTCTATCACTGAAGTCAAGATTGTTCTGCTACACTGGGTTCCTTCCACTCTAATGATTGCGGTTGTCCTACTACATAGAAAAGCTACAGTATTTTCTCTGTTTTGGTAAATTTTTCCTTTACGATGCTGCAGTTGCCCTCCCTGTGTTAAGAGATCCCTAGTTCCCTTTACCGCCCTGGTGGTAGTTGGTGTCACGGTGTTAGAGATGGGAATTTAGAATGGGGTCATGGCTGCTGTATGACATATGTAACGATAGCGATGTAAATAGCTGCTAGAAAATGCTTGCTGTGGATGTAAATAGCTGCTAGAAAATGCTTGCTGTGGATGTAAATAGCTGCTAGAAAATACTTGCTGTGGATGTAAATAGCTGCTAGAAAATGCTTGCTGTGGATGTAAATAGCTGCTAGAAAATGCTTGCTGTGGATGTAAATAGCTGCTAGAAAATGCTTGCTGTGGTATATCGTAGGTGGTAACAGAGAAAGAAATTTATCCTTTGTGTTTTTTTAACACACACACACACACACACACACACACACAATAAAGCTTACATGAGTTCTGACCTCCAATGAAAAGCATCGAAAAGAAAGCCAGCCTCAAATTCAGCTCATTTTAAGACATCTTGGCCATTGCGTTTCAAGCCTGGAGGACACAGGCATTATCGATGATTGTCTGATTATCCTCCTCGTCGCTCTGCAACGGTGGATCCAGAACCGTAATTGATCCAGGAATAATTCAGTTTCATAACACAGGCAGACGGGAATAGAGAGTGTGTATGTCAGGGTGTTATATTGATGGGCAGTGAGGTTGACAACAAGCTGAGAGAGGCAAGGACACGGGATCCTACACAGTAATGGACTTCACTGTTCCTACTCTACTGGATCTATAGTTGGACTGACTGCTGTTGTAAGTACTGTGATGCCATTAGCGAAATTGGCTGGGCAGTATGAAGATATGAAGATGGGTTGATAGAGTGAGCCCCGTGTTTGTGAGAAATGCATCCTGATCTGAATGAATTTTTCTGATGGTGGAAGTGGTAGTTGTAGCAGTAGTAGTGCTAGCAGATGCAGCAGTAATAGTAGTAATACCGGTAGTAGTAGTAGTAGTAGTGGGAATAGTAGTAGTAGTACTGTGGTAGTAGTAGTAGTAGTAGTAGTAGTAGTAGTGGTGGTGGTGGTGGTGGTGGTAGTAGTAGTAGTAGTAGTAGTAGTAGTAGTAGTAGTAGTAGTAGTGGTAGTAGTAGTAGTAGTAGTAATAGCAATACTACTACTACTACTACTACTACTACTACTACTAATAATAATAATAATAATAATAATAATAACAACAACAATAATAATAATAATAATAATAATAATAATAATAATAATAATACCGGTAGTAGTAATAATAATAATAATAATAATAATAATAATAATAATATTATTATTATTATTATTAGTCGTAATGGTGGTAGTAGTTGTAGTAGTAGCAGTAATAGTAGCAGTAGTAGTAGTGTAGTAGTAGTGGTGCTGGTAGTAGTGGCAGAAGTTGTAGTAGTAGGCTAGTAGTAGTGTGGCAGTAGCCCCAGGTTCATCTGAAACATGTACCCAGTGGACTGCAGATTAAAGTGGCCTTCTCGAGCAGCCTGCCATCCAAGTGAAGACCTATAAACCTATTTGAAATACTAGCCAACAAAATAAATACAAACACTCATACAGCCACAGTCAAGAGGCACGTCATATCTGCCTTGCCCTATCCAGTACAGCCCAGTACTCTGAGATACGTTGTCGCTGAAGGCCAAGGAGGAATGAGTGCAATGAAAGAAGAACTACGGTATACAGGAGCAATGACAGATTTAAGTAATTACGGATACAAGGGACAACAGGTATTCATAAATTAGACTAAGACAAAGCAAGACCAATAATAATAATAATAATAATAATAATAATAATTACCATCACCATCATCATTACTACTACAACTACTATAATAATAATAATAATAATAATAATAATAATAATAATATCGGTAATCCATCCGCCCATCCACCATCTTATCATAATAATAATGATAACATTTAAACAGTGTATTAGGAATACATGCATAAATCAGACTAGGACAAATCACCATGGAAATTAATTAAAAAAATATCAAACAGTACAATAAGAACACATGCATAAAGTAGACAAAGAATAAAACAACATGAATAACTGACCAGCACAATGACTGCATTATCAGTACGAAAGTCATCCATTAAAATTCCCATCAACATTGTGTCGAATATGCCACGACACACATTTGGCACAATATCAGGGAATTGGAATCTGTCAGCCGTCTGGGGAATCTAAATCAGGATGTCCTTGCGTCTCATATTCTAGCTGACGGTGGTGTTGTGGGGAGGAGACGATAAGGGTGCGGGAAATTGGAACTGTGATGAGGATAAGTGGGTAGGGATGACTGTGGTGGTGATGAATGGGGGTGGTGATGGTGATGGTAATGACGGTGGTGTGAGTGATGCGATAAGGGAGGGGAAATTGGAGCTTTTGATGAGGACGTGTGGGAAGTGGTAATTGTGGTTGTGATGAATGGGTGTGTAGTTGTTGTGTAGGTTATGATGCTTTGGTTGATGAGACGGGGGTGGGGAAATTGGAGCTGTGATGGAGGATAGGTGGCTAGTGATGATTACCGTATTGATGAATGGGGGTATAACTGTGTGGGTGGTGAGGGTGATGGTGATGACGGTGGTGTGGGTGATGCGATAAGGATGGGAAGATTGGAACTGTGTCATTTCTTGGTTTTGAGTACTCATGTTACTCCTCATCTCACACTCGTATACTAAGGTGGACACTAACCAGGCTCCCAAAGGGCACCCCATTCTCTAGTTTTTAATCATATTTACTTTATCTCTCTCTTGCCCACCACTAGGCGAAGGCACGTACGCTCCTCTACCACTTCTGTCTTCATCATTCACCAGAACAGCACACTATGTCATCTTTGCACTCAGGAAGCCTTACTTTTCTTTTATCTACAGTCGCCTTTCACAGTCATTCACCAGCCTATGAATCAGTCCTAAAAATACAGCATAAATTAATACAGATAAGCATAATGAGACTGGGTGGTATGAAAGTGTGTGGTGTTATGAGGCTTTGCATATACTGACGAGATAGAAGGTGAAAAGGGGGAAGGTGTACAGCGAGAAATGAGTGTGTTGTATGTGGCTAATGCGTGGGTGATTACGGTGTCGAATGTGCTATGCCGTTGACGAGATGGTCCCGTTGGTAGAGCTGCATTTGATATTGACAGTGGGATGGGTTATGGAGTGGAATAGTTATGGAATGTGTGTGTGTGTGTGTGTGTGTGTGTGTGTGTGTGTGTGTGTGTGTGTGTGTGTGTGTGTGTGTGTGTGTGTGTGTGTGTGTGTGTGTGTGTGTGTGTGTGTGTGTGTGTGGGTGTGGGTGTGTGTGTGTGTGTGTTATAGTTATGGTGTTGTGTTGTGCTGGGTGCCTCAATATTACTTATGTAAATGGAGCACATTGGCGTGGTGCATTTTGCGATAATGGACGTGATTTTGTTGGTGCGTATGATTATAGTGTTGTTGTTGGGAGGGATATATTTGTACCACAATGGGCCTTGGTCTTGATGGCTTTGGTTTCGTAACACCTACTCCTGAGTGACTCATTTTACCTGTTACAGCTTAGAACCCTCTTGTATGTTACCGATTAAGCCGATGTTAAAAAACGTGGAATAACATAGAGGAGAATATTAAGGTCAGCTAAATAAATCGCTAAATTATGTGTCAAGGAATTCCCTGTGCCAGCTAGAAAAAAAGTGTAGATCATGAAGTTTTAACACCTTTAGAACTAGGTTGCTTGCCCTTTCCTTTAAAAAAATCGTCTGATGGTTGGAGGCATAAAATCGGCAGGGGGTTGCAAGAATACAGTACAAAATCTCGCCATTGTAGATGATCCATTACAATTACAAATGTTGGGTGGGAGAGAGACACAGGTTATAACTAGAATTCTTTATTTTTTTCTAACATTTAGGCTACACAGAACACGGAACACGGACTCGAGATTGGTTCTGTGTATACCAAAATAAAGAATTCAGTCTCTAAACTGTCTCTCTCTCACCCAACACTTCTACTCGCCAATGAGGTGGAAGGGCAATCGGCGACGGTATCTGTCCCTTGACTGAATGGGTGTCTCTCCTAAGAAATAACATCGAATGGCGGTAGCAGGAAGAAAATATAGAAGGGAACGTAGTGAAAAGGTTATGTGGACTTTTCTTTTTATCCCCTTTCAGACAGGTTCTCTTAAGCTGAAAAAAAACAATCAAATCCTCTGGCACTAGCAAGGATAAAATATAGACGACCTCACCACACTGAAGCGATTAATGGTGATGATTCTTTTGGTGACAGTCCGACTCTATTGTTCTTTGACCTTAGTCTGGTGGAGATTTTCGTCCTTTTGCAGCTAATTTCCTGCTGTTCGATGGCAGAATAAGATAATGCTATGACTACGTCCTTTCTGTACCACTTCTTCCTCTTGACAAGCGATATGTTCATGCCTTAATCTATATTACTACTAAAGCTCTGCATTCAAGATGGAGATATGTCGATTCTGAGCCAAGTTAAAGTGAAAAGGTTATAGTTGGACGTGGTTTCCCTTGTTAGTGGAGCTGGCTGCATGCACTCTTCGGCGCAACCTGTTTGATCAGCATTTTTTACTTTTTTCTTTTTTCCGTGTTTATTTTTCTAGCGCACTCTCGAATACACGAGGGTCGTCCCCATCACGTCTCTTTAAGGGCCACCGCTGCATTGTACAGCCTGGCAACGTTATCAGACATGCAATTTTCTCGCCTCGTGCCAAAAATATCTCTGGTTTTTGGTGGTCTTATTCCTGCAGGTTTTGCATTCCAAATTGTAACAGCCAACGCTTGTAGATCGTAGGACTGTAGGAGGTGAGTGGGTCAACTGGAGAACGTGAATGGAGAGTTTAAAGAAGCAAGGCAGTGTTAAATTTGAGAGGAGCTGTTTTGGACGAGAGGATGGGCTTATATGTTCTTGTCCTTCCATGGTGGGCTAAGGCGTTCCTACCAAATGTGGTCTAGGAGGGTTAAGTCCGAGAGAAGGTTAAGGTTACTGCCCAGTGTCGCTGAGGGACGACTGAGTGTGCATGTAGCTTCAGATGTTTTGACTTTATAACTAAGCCCCGGACCTAAAACGCTCGTGATAACAGAGTGAAGGAGACGACGATGTTGTTTTAGTAGAGGCTGCTATTGCTGCTGCTGCTGCTGATGATGATGATAATGATGATGTTGAAGGTGGTGATCATGATGACAATCTCCTATCGGCAATTCAGATGAATTGTGCTGACACTGACTATGCGGCTTCTCCGATCATCTTAATCCGCTACACAAGAAAAAATCAAGGTCACACAATACATGACAAAGGAAAATGTATTGCAGTGTCTCTGGTGCCTTACGGATGGCTTAAAAATATTATATTAGCAAAAATAAAGTAGAAAAAATATGCTTCATCGTCCTGAGGCACCTCAAAGTGTCGGAATGTAAATGGATGAAAACACGCATGGGGGAGAAAATTTCAGAGGCGTGAGGTGCGAGTGAAGGAGGGGATGCGGGGAAGGATAAAGGGAAAGAGCCTCAGGGAAAAGGGAAAGTTTTATGGAATGAGAGAGAGAGAGAGAGAGAGAGAGAGAGAGAGAGAGATGAGTGGCGGGGGGGGGGGATAGACGCAGAGAAGAATGATGCGCGACGGGAAAAAGGGGATTGAGCGGGTAGGGGGAGAATAAATTGGATTCCTTCATCGCTCGGATCACGGAAAATGGCAATAAAGACGACGGAATTGAGGGAATGTGCCGATTTAAATGAAGGGGAAGTTAGGGCGGGAGAAAGATAGTGTGTGTGGCTGTCAAGGAGGATGGCAGGCGATATTCTTACCCTTGAAGGAAGCGCCGGGTGTGATTTATCGGCTCGTGCTGAGAGAGATGGAGGGCTCTTCGCATTTTCCTTAACTACTTTACGCTTGCGATTTGTTTTATGTTCTCGTACTGCTTCCACCAGACGATTTTATTCGGTATGGTAAAGCCCCATTCCACTAAAGAGGTTAAGGGAGGCTACGTTTAATCCAAATGTCTCCAGGTGAGTTTGTTCTAATAAAACTAAAGAGATTAAACAGGGTTTCATCTTATCTCTCTCGTCTGAAAAGTCTCTCAATAGCTATTAAAAAAAAAAAAAAAAAGTTCCCTAGAGACCGAAAAACTGTCAGAAAATACGCCAACGGGGTGAAGGGGTTAAGCAGGATACAGATAGCTGATTGTGTCAAAACCTGGTGGTTCTTGTACGTATTTCAGCAAGATTTTTCCGTAAGATTATTGTACAGAAAGAATCGTAGTCAGGCAACGCACTTTATGCGAAAAAAAGAAAGATTCAGATGCCGAAAGCCCCAGTAATCAACCCACTCAGAGAAAATCCAATAAAAGAGAGGCAAATTAAGACTCGTTCATATCCTGCTGGCTAGACACATTGCATCTGAATGACAGGAGATCGTATGCAGAGGGAGAGACAGCGTGAGGAAGACCTGCTCCACTATGTATGTGAAGGAGTGCAGATTGGCCTATATTCTCAGTCCTTCACATACAGCTGCATAGAAACTGATCCTCTACATAGTGATAAATAGAGAGCCAGGGAACAATGGCCGATGAAACCTAGTGAAGCGATATCCAGGGCCAAACACACTTTACACAGTATCATGACATGTTTCAGCATCTTTCTCCTAAAATATGGAACGATATTATTGTTCGTGACTGTACATGGCTAATTAACCCCAAAACAATCTTCTTCCGTATGGTATTTCTTCTCTCTCTACGACCTCCAGCATTACAAATACAGTATATCCAGGCATTTGGAAAGAAACCGATCTATGTATTGGTTTGCTCTTTTCCTAATTTCTTTTGGAGGATCAAATTGTGCAGGTTTTCAATATTCAGTCATTTCTTTCTGAAGAAACGACGTAATATGTTGTTACGCAGCATTTCCAGCCACAGTAGCAACTCATTTTCATAGGTAAATCTACATTTCTAGCTTCCATGCTTTATCAGAATCCAAATCACGAGTATTACCACAATCACTGGGGCACATTTACGATTATCCCCAATACCAAAACGATGCCCACTTCAATACATTATCTGTCCCTTCAGCTGCTTACATAACGGACTGAAGAATAATTAACTAGCCACATTATAAGAACACAATCCCTCTTACAGCCAGTCAGACTGAGATAGATAAATAAATAGATAGGCAGACGGATAGAAAGACATATTAACTGATCAGAAACTTCTAAACATTAGACTGGACGCACAATACGTGCAATTTAATATCCTTTCTGTACAATTATGGAAAATACATTCAAAGATATATTGAACCTAATATTCAGTTGTTACAGGTATATCAGTGACAACACACACACACACACACACACACACACACACACACACACACACACACACAAAACAATATATACACTTCTACCATCAGCCAGTTCGGTCGCTCGCACAATGCAATCACCATAGCCATTATCTACACCAGCCATGCACGTCACACACACACACACCCACGCACACACACACACACACACACACACACACACACACACACACACACACACACACACACACATACACACACACACACAACATACCAACACCAGGGGCCTTTCATGCCATCAATACCACATAGGGTAGCATTCGTAGTGGCATAGAAGGCTTCGTAGCACTTGTTCCTTTCCTGTTTATTTTGCATATTACACTGACATTCATTTCTGTGCTGCTTATTTCGCATCACTAGCAGGCAAGAGGATACAGAGGTGTAATGTACGCGCTTTAAATACCACAAATACCACGAGAATCTTAAAGTTCCATATACCAGTAATTCCATCAACAGCACATCCATCTCTTAGCTTTACATACCATTCATACCACATCCATCAACACCAGTGACTTTACATACCATTTATATCAGTCAAATACACGTTTAAAATACCAGAAATACCACAGCATCTTACCACATCCTTTTTATACCAGCAATACCACACTTATCTTAAAGCTATCCACACCTACCACCAACACCAGAAGCTTTACAGATCAAAATAGTACAGACATCACAAGCTTTATAACTTTGAAATACAGCAGTCACCAGTTAGCATTATATGATATTTATGCCTCAGTTATATTATGAGTTGCTATAAATACCACAGTCATCTAAACCCAAGGCTATAATGGTCATCTACACCACACCACTCACAGAGTCATCAACACAACATCACTCACACAGCCATCCACACAAACTCACTCACACAGCAATCAACACAACACCACTCACACTGTCATAGACACAACACCACACACAAAACCATCAACGCCACACCTCCTACACAGCCGTCAACACCACACATACTTTCGCACGCACACCACACTACTCACAGCGGTCAGCACCTCATTTCGTACACAGCAGTCAACATCACACACACAGCCACACTACACTTCCTCTCACAAGCACACCACACCTCTCACACCCATCACCACCACACACACAGCATCACACACCACACTTCCTCTCACGTACACTAAAGCTACCAGTACCATTTTTACCACATCTTCACACAGCCACCATGCCAGCCCCAGTTACCGTGAAAATACAGTAAAGTCAGATTGTATGGGGACGATGCTAAAGGAAAGGCCGGTGTTCACAAAAGCCCTGACTACCAATACCACCAACACTGTCCCTTATGTATGGTAGTTCCTAGTTTAGTCTTTTCATCTATATTCATTCCAACCACCAAAACCACAAGAAATCAAACCACTAGGCCCATTTAGATGCCAGGCTGCATCTCTGTCAGCTGCTCCCATCAACTATGGCGCTATCCTCACCTACCCAGCCATCTGCTACAAAAACGGTCTCTTATATAACTCCTTCCTCATTCATATCTACAATATTCGTCCAAACTATGAGTCCCACGATGAACCTATCCACCACGTACTAAACTGTACCTACTGTCACCACGGCCCTGTTCTCCCCGACATAGCCATCTGCACCTTTAAGCTTTCTGCATAACCATCACCATCGCTCACATCCTTAACAACAACGGCAACACAGCAGCCATCTTCATAAACGTAACAATCCCTCACACACACAAATTCGTAGCGTAACACCAGACCATCACTTCTCTCTAATGAACTGATCCAGGGCGTAAACGATGGCATATATTGTTTTCATTAGGGAGGTACTGCACGATTTCCAATATCAGGCTCCCTTCCAACTCATCCTGTACCGTATTTTCGTTGATGCCCTAACACACGGTTGTCGAAACTGCAAAACCGACTCCTAAGCTGTGTACACGACTCCTAAACTGCACACACGGCTCCCAAATTGCGTACACTACTTCCAAACTATGCACGTAACTATTTATACTGCGTAAATGACTCCCAAACTGCCCACACGACTCTTAAACTGCACGAACGACTCCCAAATTGCACGCACGACTCCCAGACTGTGCACACAACTCCCAAACTCTGCACACGACTCCCAAATTGTGCGCACGACTCCAAAATTGCGCATATGACCTCCCAAAATGATGGCTGTCAATAGAGCGACCCCAGTGATAATGGTACTAGTGACGACGATGGTCTGTTGTGTTGCTTGCCCTCTCTCGCTGTCTCTCTCCCACTCTCCCGTCCCCTCCCATCTCGATAATACAGGTGAGTGATTGGGTACTCACGGAGCCCCGATATTGCAGCGCTTGATGTTGTGAATAACTCTCTAATAACTCTCTACAGTTATTAGTAGTCGAGGCAGGGGTCTGAATTGGTAAGGTAGCTTGGCTGAGTTTGTGCTGGAGTTGGTGAGTAAGTGGAGTGAAACTGTGTTGGTGAGTGACCTGATATTCATGCTGGTGGGAGAACTGGACTTGTCTGTGTTTGTGAGGGAAGTGAATTTGTGTTGGTGTGTAAGTAGATTATGTGCAGATAAGTAAGCGAGGTGAATTTGCTTGTAGTGAGTAACTGTAATGATTAACTCTAGTGAGTAACTGTAATTAAGAAGTCTGGGTGAGAGGTCTGGGTTGGTGAGGGAGCAGAGTTTGTGTTGGTGAGTTTCCTTTGGTGAATGAGGCGGTTTTGTGCTAGTAGTTTGTGTTACTAAGTGAGGCGAATTAATGTTAGTTTCTGGTGGTGAGTATGCTGAAAATTGCTTTGGTGAATTTCTGTCAGTGAGTGAGGCGAATTTGTTTTAGCGATTGAGTTATTACATTTTTGTGAGTAAGTAAAATTTGCTTGATTTTTTTTTTCTTTTTTTAATGGAAGGAAGGAGGAACCAAAGACAAGAAGCTGTCAGTAATTTCGATACTTGGGGGATTCAGCAAGTGTCTGTGTTGGTGAGTTGAATTTATCGGTGTTTGTGAGTGAGCTAAATGTGCAACGGTAAAGAGAAATTTGCGTTGGTGAGTGAGATGAGTGTGCCGCTGAGTTGTAAATGGGAGTGTGTGAAGAATGGTAATGGTGAAGTGTTGTTACCTGAAGGGAGTGGGAATTCTGGGGACAATGTGAGAGAGTGGTTTCTATCTGACTCTCAAATTATTTATGTTTGTAATTATCTGTTTACCAGTCTGTTTGTCTATCTACTTATCCGTCTGTCTGTCTGTCAGTTTATCTATCTATCTACTTACCTATTTACCTATCTATCTATATCCCTATCTACCTTTGTACTCTCTCTCTCTCTCTCTCTCTCTCTCTCTCTCTCTCTCTCTCTCTCTCTATATATATATATATATATATATATATATATATATATATATATATATATATATATATATATATATATATATATATATATCTGCCTATTTATCTGTCTGTCATCTGAAGCCACATCCTGTGAGTGATGTCCTAGATAAAAGGGCCTCCAGGCTTTTCCATCCTTACTCAGTAACGACCCCTCCTCCCACAATAAACCACCTTCCCTTACGTACTCTCGCATTTGATCTCTCTCTCTCTCTCTCTCTCTCTCTCTCTCTCTCTCTCTCTCTCTCTCTCTCTCTCTCTCTCTCTCTCTCTCTCTCTCTCTCTCACTCACCCCACAAGAACCACTGGCGCATCATAAATACACCCTCCAACACCATCATATCTTAGTATGGACGGTGGGTGTTAGTGCTCAAATTGTGACATGTGGTGTGCTCATGCAGGTGTGTATGGAAGGACTGCTGGGCCTCGGGAATGGACTTACTATATCATGCTCCCTCCAGGATCCGTAAACAATGTGTGTGTGTACATGTGCGTGTGTGTATCTGTGTGCATCTCTTTATGTATGTACGTACACAGTCATGGCCTTGTTCGTGCATGTGTATGAGTGTATGAGTACATGGTGTGGCTATATTTACAAGCGGTGGTCACTGACTACTATGTGACCCGACTGGCGACCTGATGACCTCTTGCGGCCGCGTAGAATGAAACAGCCCTGCCAACACGGTAAACAAAGGTAATGCTATCACCCGCCCAACTCCTCCCGCCTTCTCATATTCTCCGGCATGTGCTCGCCAGAAATATATATTCGGTTTTAGGGAAAACATTCGGGGGGAAAGGGCTTTCAAAATTCTCGCCGCAATATCCCGCTTGTGAAGTTTGTATTCAAACATTTATAGCACAGACCGAATACGAGTTAAAAAAAAAAAAAAAAAAAAAAGGTATATTGCAAATGGATTTACAGTTCTGGATCCAAATAACTCCAGAGGGGGGCCGTAACTGTGTTAATCCAGACTTCTGTACTCGTTGTCACTACGCAAAAATGTTCTTTATTTACAAAACATTTATTAATATATTTGTTTATGAGTATTTTAGTTATTGGAAACAAACCGATGGAAATATATTAATTCCCTTTGTGATATAGGTTCGTACACTTTCGCTGTCATGTTATGGGGAAAATATAATGATTTTTCTTCGCATTTTAGGTTCCTACAATTTTCCTATCGTGTTTTGGGGGAAATATATTGACCTTTCTTCGTGTTTCAAGGCACCTAAAAATTTCCTACCATGTTTTTGGAGAAATATATCAAATTATCTTCGTATTTCAAGGCTGCTAAAATTTTGATACATGTTTTGGGACAATGACATATATATTTTTTTCAGTGTCTACCATTCTGCTATCATGCTGCGGTGGTGGTTGGGTTATATTGCTTACAGTGTGTCTCGGAGCGTGTGGCTTTTCGAAGCCCCAATACATACCAGTCCTGTGCCATATTGTAAACGCTCTGACTGTGTGTGTGTGTGTGTGTGTGTGTGTGTGTGTGTGTGTGTGTGTGTGTGTGTGTGTGTGTGTGTGTGTGTGTGTGTGTGTGTGTGTGTGTGTGTGTGTGTGTGTGTGTGTGTGTGCGCACGCTGGGAGAGACTTTATGCATCAGTACATCCAATATTTAGTCTTCTGATATTTCACCAACAATATTTTTTTCAATAGGTGCCGGTAAAAATTTCTCGCCCGGAAAATGACCGTCTTATTCTTATCACGAATTTTACTATATTCCCTTCCAGTTCAGGTCCAAATCTCACTCAGAATATCGAATTACTTTTTATTTCTACAAACACTTCTCTCTTTCCCTCAACATAAATTTCTCTGCTGATGGAAGATTTTTCTCATCATTCTAAAACCGTGTATGTTTCATGGATAAATTTTTTTTGTTTGAACAAGTCATGGTGCTGTGAAAAGAAGCGTCGTATTTTTTAGTGGCCTTTGGGGATTCCGTAACACCTTTTCCTTAGCGATTTATTTTGCATATTACACCTTACTATCCTCTTGAGCATTACTGATACAAACCGTCTCGCTGTTAATGAGGTAAACATATAAAGGATTGTTTACCTGTAGTATGTAAAATAAGTCGCTAAGGAAGGGGTGCTGCGAATTTTCCTGTGTCATCTAGAATACGAGACCACAAAACATGTCCCCTCCCAGTGTTCACCGCTTTTTCCGTTCCCATTTTTTCTCTCTAATTCTGCTTGTCCCTACCTATCCCCCTTAAAGGACCTCACAGCAGGGGAGGGTTTGAGGGTGAGGGTGAGAGAGAAGAGGGAAGGGATGGGAGGAGAATAAGAAACAGCGGGAGAGGCAGTGGAAGGGATAGTGTGGGAGGGGTTGATGGTTAGGGGTGGTGAGGTCAGGGCTGAGAGAGGAGGTAAGGAGGATGTGGCATGGAGGGAGGGAGGAAGAGTGGATGATGGGGAGGAAGAATAGGAAGATAAAGAGGTAAAGGATGGGAAGGAGGAAATAAGAAAACAGTAGGTGAAGGGAAGGAGGGTCTGGTTAAAGAGGAGGGCGTGGGAAGGAGAGGAAAGGAGAGTGTATGAAGGGGTGGATAGGAGAGAAAGAGAGGTGAGGGAGGGAGGGAAGGAGAATATGAAACTGCGGGATAGGCACTGAATAGGTTAGGTTGGGCAGGGATGATGGGGCTATGAAAGAAAAGATGAGGAAGGTGTGGGAAGGGGGAAGGGAGGAAGAGTTGGTGATGAGGAGGGAAAGGGAGGGAGAGGAAGAAGGAAAAGATGGAAGGGAGGAGAATGAAACGAAAGTAGGAGAAAGGGTGAAGGCAGGAGAAGGGAAGGAGGGTTGGATGTGAGGGGAAACCCTGGGAAGGAAAGGAGAGGAGACTGTATGAAGGAGGAGGTAGGAGGGAGAGAAGGAGCGGTGAGGGACGGGGTGGGAGGAGAATAAGAAACAGCGGGAGAGGCACTGACAAGGCCAGGTTGGAAGGGAATGATGGTTAGGGTCGGAGAGGTCAGGGGTAAGAAGGAGAAAAGAGGGCTGGGTGACGAGGAAGAAAGAAAAAGAGGGAGAGAAGAGGGATACGAGGGAGAGAAGAGGGACACGAGGGAGAGAAAAGAAGAATGATGGGAGGAAGGAGAAAAAGAACAGTAGGGGAGGAAAGTTGATGGAGAGAAAAACAGAAGATAAGGAAAGATAACAGAAGAAGATAAAAGTGATAGGAAAGCATACAAATTGGAGGGAGGAGAAATAGAAAAATGAGGGAAAAGAGGAGAGAGGTCAGGCTAGAGAACAGAGCATGGAGAGGAAAGAAAAAGAAGGAGTAATAAACGTAGAGATGAAGATGGAGAATAAGGGAGAGGAGAATAAAGGAGAGGAGAGGAGGGGAATAAAGAAAAAGAGTTCGATGGAGGTCAGGTTAGAAGACAGTCGGCCATGTTGACAGAGAGAGAGAGAGAGAGAGAGAGAGAATGAAGGAGGTGAGAGGAATTGACAATGAAGAGGAAGACAGGAGGAGGAAAGAGAGGAGATAAAGAGAGAGAGAGTAAGGAAAAATAAAACAGTAGGTGATACACAGGGGAAGATGGTTAGAGAGGAATGTAGTCGTGGCTGAGAGAGAAGTGAGGGGTATGGAAAGGAGAAGTGAGAAGTAGGTGATGAGAGGAAGAGGAGAGGAGGAAGAGAGATGAAGGACGGGCAGGAAGAATAGTAAGAGAAGAGTAGAAGGGAGAGGATGGAAGTCAGATTAAAGGGTAAAGTGTGCGGAGGAGGGATGAAGGATTGGGAGAAGAGGAAGAGAGGAGAGGAGAGTGAATCGAGAAGTAAAGGTCAGAAGGCGAAGAGAACCGAATGAAGCCAGGTAAGAAGATGCTGGGCTCGGCAGGAAAAGACAGAAAATTAAAGAAAAAAAGTACTTAAAATCAGAAAGCAGGAAAAATATGAAGAAGAAATTGCTGGCGGGAAGAGGAACTGGAGAGAGGAATGGGAAAGGTAAAGGAAAATGAGAAACGGGAGTAAGAGAATGGAGACAGATAAAGAACCGCGGAAGACAAACGAATACAAACAGAATACAAAAAACAGGAGGAAAGAAAGATAGCAGGGGAAAAGGAATGCAAAAGAATAATGACTGAAAGAAGGAGACAAAGTATGAGAAGTAAGAAAACAAGGACAGAGGCGTAGATGTGGAAGACGAAGAAACAGAGGAAGTGGAAGAGGGTAGAGACAAGAAAGGGGACGGGAAGTGCCTAGTTGAAGGCAGGCCGAGGACAGGAAGTGAAGGGAAGGTTGAGGGGACCGTAGTAGCAGCAGGGGGAGACACTACCTGCCTACCCTAATTAAAAATAGCAGTGTAAAGGTGTCAGAGAGGAGCAGAAGAAGAGAGTGGGAGACAAGTGGAGGAGGAAGAACGAAGGAGAACAGGAAAAAGGGGGGTACTGATCTGGGTAGACGAAGGCCGAGGACGAGAAGAGAAGGAAAGGTGCAGGATGTGGGGGTGGCAGAAGGAGGCAGAACTGACCTAGTTAAAAATAAAGGAGCATAAGAAAAGGCAGAGAGAGAGGGAGGGAGAGAGAGAGAGAGAGAGAGAGAGAGAGAGAGAGAGAGAGAGAGAACTAAAGTAAGGCAAGGAAAAAAAAAAACAGGAAGGGGAAAAGGTCTAGGTGAACGAAGACCAAGGACAGGAAGGTAAGGAGGCAAAACTCACTTAATGAAAAGGAATTACAAAAAGGTTAAGGAGCACAGAGAAGTACAAAGCAAACAGCAACAGGCCTGTTGGTCCTTTCGAGGTTGTCTGTTATAGGAAGGTTATACCTGACAAAACAACCTAATGAATTAAAGAGAGAAAGGAAGAAGTTAAGAAGGACGGGAAGGAGAAGAAAACGAGGAAGACAAGTGGAGAAAGATCAGGAGAGGTAAACAGGAAAGGGGAAGAGAAGGTTCTAGCTAATGGGAGGGGAGGGAAGGGAAGGAAAGGACTATGAGTGGCAGAGAGGTAAAACTGACCTGGTACCCGGAACACAAAGGTAAGGGGATAACCTGACCGCAGCTCCACCCAGGAAATGCCTCTACCAAGCGAGTTACACGGGAGGGGCAGGGATGGATGACAGGCGAGAAGGAGAGATCTACGAGGTGGACCACGACAGAGAAAAAGAGGAGAGGGATAAGGAAATTGCTTTGAAAGATGTTGAAATATCCAAGGAGGAGAGATGATGAAAACTGCTTTGGTAAATGATGAAGTAAACGAGGAAATAATGCTATGGAAATTATTTACACTCAGTACAGAAATCGTTCTCTGATACGAAATTATACTCGTTATAGAGAAACACTAAAATGATACAGATTTTTTTTTGCTTTAGTTACAAGGAGATAAAATAATATAAAATGCAAACGTGGCCAGGAAAGAAGACAATTGCTCAAGGGCAAATAATAATAATAATAATAAGAAGAAGAAGAAAAGGGTGGACATTGGATAAGAAATACCAGTACGTCCATAACTTAACTAACGGGAAAGGAAAAAAATAGGTATGATTCAGCGCACTCAGTTACAAGAAGAAACAAAGAATGGAAATGCAAATGTGATATGGGAAAAGGAGATGCGAAAAAATATATATATAATAACTTGTAGATGAATGCTGAATAATTAATACGTTCATATATATGGAACTGCACTCGGTACGAAAAATGACCTCAAAATAACTCTGTGAAAAGTAAGATATAAAGTAAAATAAGAAATAAAGCTGTGGTATGAAAATAAAAGACTAAAACAAAATACGGTAAATAATAAGGGCAATAAGATGGACGCTGAACACAAAATACGTTCAATAAATGGTGCTGTTCCCTTCATACATACATACACCGAAAATATCCAGCAGCCTGCATGCCAAAAATATAAAGAAATACGGAATACATAAACAATCGGGTAAGAAGAGCTCTATCACGAAAAAAGGCAATGAAAAGACCATATACAAAGACATGTATATAAACAGTGAGTCAGGCAAAGAGGAAAAGGATTGCCAGGACAACTCTGAGGACAGAAAAATGACAAAACACCGTGAATCCCGAGAAGAATGGAAAC